>NC_044384.1:87122849-87434196 GCF_006542625.1 Nomascus leucogenys | reverse complement strand
ACCTCCTGGGTTCATGCCATTCTCCTGCCTCAGCCTCCCGAGTAGCTGGGACTACAGGCACCCTCCACCACGCCTGCCTAATTTTTTGTATTTTTAGTAGAGGTGGGGTTTCACCATGTTAGCCAGAATGGTCTCGATCTCCTGACCTCGTGATCTGCCTGCCTGGGTCTCCCAGAGTGCTGGGATTACAAGCGTGAGCCACCACGCCCAGCTATTCATCTTAAAACCCCTTTTAAGCAACACAGGAGCCAAAATCCAAAAGCCAAAAGGCAAGGTGATGAAACTGACTCATCTATAAATTCTATGCATTTGATCAAATGTAATTTTGTCTTGTAGCAATGAGCTATACAAAACACAAGCATTTTGTTTAGCTGTTGTGGCGTCTGTGTGTCTATCGTTGATTTGGAGGGCCTGAACTAATCTTATTTTTCAAAACTGGCCCTTATAATCTCATGCAATAGCCCCTGAGCCTGGAGAGATTAAATAGTTTCAAATTCTGGAGGTAAAACAAAACATTAAGAATTAACAATGTTTCAAGCAAAAAGGCCAGGAGGAGGAGGAGGGAAAAAAAATGTCATAAGCCCTGTATCATTTTGAGAATGACAGAAAGGAAGCTCATAGGTAGCTAAAGATTCAAATTATTTAGTATTGAGGCATAGAATTAATCATATTAAATGGATACAAGTCTGTCCCTGTGTCTCAGAAAGCAGTTTACAGCCAGGCGCAGTGGCTAATGCCTGTAATCCCAGCACTTTGGGAGGCCAAGGTGGGTGGATCACGAGGTCAGGAGTTCGAGACCAGCCTGGCCAACATGGTGAAACCCCATCTCTATTAAAAATACAAAAAAGTGGTGGGCGCCTATAATCCCAGTTACTTGGGAGGCTGAGGCAGGAGAGTTGCTTGAAATCAGAAGGCAGAGGTTGCAGTGAGCTGAGATTGTGCCACTGTACTCCAGCCTGGGCAACAAGAGTGAAACTCTGCCTCAAAAAAAAAAAAAAAAAAAAAAAAAAACAAAGAAAGCACTTTACTTTTATAGCTGACACTGAAGGCTGTGGCCTGACTGGAAACTGTAAAAAGATTTTACAATCTTGCAGTAATTAATTTTTAAAGCTTTGATAAACCCCAGCAACAGGTCAGAGTCTTATACTAGGATTTGATTCTGTCGGCATTTGTCAAAGATGTTAAAATGACTCAAAACATTTGATCAAAACAGAACCACAGATCATTGTAAAACAATAGTTGTTTGGTGATAATCAAAAGCCTTTAAGGGCAATACAGATGGTTATGTGGATGTAAAAACTTTAACCCTTTTAAATCTTCAAGCATTCAAAAGACCTAATAAAGTCAGGCATGGTGGCTCATGCCTGTAATCCCAGCACTTAAGGAGGCTGAGGTGGGTGGATCACTTGAGGTCAGGAGTTTGAGACTAGCCTGGCCAACATGGTGAAATGCCATCTCTACAAAAAAATTAGCCAGCCATGGTGACGTGCACCTGAAGTCCCAGCTACTCAGGAGGCTAAGGCAGGAGAATTGCTTGAACCTGGGAGGTGGAGGGTGCAGTGAGCTGAGATCACACCAGTGCACTCTAGCCTGGGTGAGAGAGCAGGACTCTGTCTCAAAAAAAAAAAAAAAAAAATCCTAATGAAGACAACACAGGAACTGTCTTGATGAAACATAAAATCTTGTTTCTTAAGCCAGTTACCAAAAAGGCAAAAACAAAAACAAAAAAAACTCATCTGCAATGTAACTGCTTCTCCTTGTGTGAAGCCCATTTATATAAACTGGTAGTCAAACCTGATGAAAAAAGTATTTGAATTTAATTGGACACAGGAAGAGTATGTTCAAGATTTTGAGGATGGCAGGGGAATACATGACTCTTAGTAATTGCATGAAGAATTTCCTGATTATGTTGAAAATTTAAATATATCAAGAAAGACCCAAGAGTCTAAAATCAATTTATACCGAAGGAAAATACTGCTTTTATGGACCTCTAAGATAAGATATTTCAGCATCAGGCTGTAACAGCAGTGAGAACTGAGGGAGAAAAAGTTTCTAGAGCTGGTGAAAAAGCTAAGAAAGTTATCATCTCAGGCCTTCTTAAGGGGAGAAAAAGCTGAAAGTGGCAAGACACAACAACATTTTGACTTCTGAGAAGTTTTCAAAAGAAACAGGTTATAGAATTGAAAAGCAGGCCAGGTGCAGTGGCTCACGCCTGTAATCCCAGCACTTTGGGAGGCCAAGGCAGGCAGATCACGAGGTCGGGAGATTGAGACCATCCTGGCTAACATGGTGAAACCCCGTCTCTACTAAAAAATACAAAAAATTCGCTGGGCGTGGTGGCAGGTGCCTGTATTGCCAGCTACTTGGGAGGCTGAGGCAGGAGAATGGCATGAACCTGGGAGGCGGAGCTTGCGGTGAGCTGAGATCACGCCACTGCACTCCAGCCTGGGCAATAGAGCGAGACTGTCTCAAACAAAAAATTGAAAAGCAAAATTTCTTATAATTTCATTAAGAGCAAATCAATACCTTAAGCAAACCTTCTTTTAACATAGGGGATCATTCCTCAGAAAGGAGAAATAATCTCCTTTTAATCACAGCTAACTTAATCACAAACAAAATTCCTATTTTTATAAATTCCCCTTTACAAATCTTATCACAGCTTACACAAACCATCTATATCCTGCTTGGACTTTCTGACTTGTCCTAGACTATTTCTCTCTCTCTTTTGTTTTCTCTTTCTTTTTTTTTTTTTCTTTTTTCTTTTTCTTTCTTTTTTTTTTTTTTTGAGATGGAGTTTTGCTCTTGTTGCCCAGGCTGGAGTGCAATGGTGTGATCTCGGCTCACCACAACCTCTGCCTCCCAGATTCAAGCAATTCTCCTGCTTCAGCCTCCCTAGTAGCTGGGATTACAGGCATGTGCCACCATGCCCAGCTAATTTTGTATTTTTAGTAGAGACGGGATTTCTCCATGTTGGTCAGGCTAGTCTCAAACTCCCTACCTCAGGTGATCCACCCACCTCAGCCTCCCAAAGTGCTGGGATTACAGGCATGAGCCACCGCACCCGGTCTCTCTCTCTCTCTCTCTCTTTCTTTCTTCCTTCCTTTCGTTCCTTCCTTCTCTCTCTCTCTCTCTCCCTCCCTCCCTCCGTCCTTCCCTCCTTCCTTCCTCTCTCTCTCCCTGTCTCTCCTTCCTTCCTTCCTTCTTTTCTTCCTTCTTTCTTTCCTTTTTTAAAGACAGGGTCTTGTTCTGTTGCTCAGGATGAAATGCAGTGACACAGTCTTGGCTCACTGCAGCCTGAATCTCCTGGGCTTAAGCAATCCTCCCACCTTAGCCTCCCAAGTACCTGGGACTACAGGTACATGCTGCCATGCCCAGCTAAGTTTTATATTTTTGGGGAGACAGTGTTTCACCATGTTCCCCAGGCTGGTCTCAAACTACTGAGCTCAAATGATCCCCCTGCCTCAGCCTCCCAGTGTTTTGGGATTACAGGCATGAGCCACCACATCTGGCCTTACTCTTTCTTAAATAACCAGTCATTCTACTCTAGGACAATACTTTTCCATACAAGATCCTTTCTCATATAAAGGTATTCTCTTTTCTTTATAAGCTTCTTTGCCAAAAATACATCTTTGTATCCATAATTTTTTTCACATCTCTCTCTCCCCTACTTACTGGTTTCTTTCAACCTTGTTTAAGGACCACTTTTTTTTTTTTTTGAGATGGAGTTTCACTCTTGTCGCCCAGGCTGGAGTGCAATGGCATGATCTCAGCTCACTGCAACCTCTGCCTCCCCAGTTCAAGAGATTCTTCTGCCTCAGACTCCTGAGTAGCTGGAATTACAGGCGCCCACCACCACACCCAGCTAATTTTTGTATTTTTAGTAGAGATGGGGTTTCACCATGTTGCTCAGGCTGGTCTCAAATTCCTGACCTCAGGTGATCCACCTGCCTTGGCCTCGCAAAGTGCTGGGGTTACAGGTATGAGCCACTGCGTCTGGCCAAGAACCACTTTTAACTCCATAATTTGAATTGACTTTTAGATAACTTTTTTTTTTTTGCATTTCTAGTAGAGATGTGTTTCACCATGTTGGCCAGGCTGGTCTTGAACTCTTGACCTGAAGTGATCCACCCACCTCGGCCTCCCAAAGTGCTGGGTTTACAGGCATGAGCCACTGCGTCCAGGCAGATAACTTCTGAATTAGACGAAATTCTTCTTTTTCTCAATAAGAACACATCTTTGGCACATTTTATGTAAATCTAGAAAGCAAGAAATCCTGAAATGCCCATTAAATATTAGCATTTTATGGATAAGCAGCGTTCCACAGTTCTTATTTTTTTTTTTTTGAGACGGAGTCTCGTGCTGTTATCCAGGCTGGAGTGCAGTGGCATGATCTCGGCTCACTGCAAGCTCTGCCTCCTGGGTTCACGCCATTCTCCTGCCTCAGCCTCCTGAGTTGCTGGGACTACAGGCGCCCACCATCACGCCTGGCTAATTTTTTTGTATTTTTAGTAGAGACGGGGTTTCACCGTGGTCTCAATCTCCTGACCTCGTGATCTGCCTGCCTCGGCCTCCCAAAGTGCTGGGATTACAGGCGTGAGTCACCATGCCCAGCAGGATTCCACAATTCTTTTTTTTTTTTTTTTTTTGAGATGGAGTCTCACTTTGTCACCCAGGCTGGAGTGCAGTGGCAAGATCTCGGCTCAATGTAACCTCCACCTCTGAGGTTCAAGTGATTCTGCTGCCTCGGCCTCCCGAGTAGCTGGGACTACAGGCACGTGCCACCACGCCCAGCTAATTTTTTGTATTTTTTAGTAGAGATGGGGTTTCACCATGTTGGCCAGGATGGTCTCCATCTCCTGACCTCATGAGCCACCCGCCTTGGCCTTCCAAAGTTCTGGGATTACAGGCATGAGCCATCATGCCTGGCCCAGGATTACTTATAAAAACTATGATACTAGGCTGGTCAAAGTTATATCCTGGTTAATCATTTTTAAAGTCTGAACATTAAGTGAACACCTATCTAAGAATCTTAAACACATGAGCATTTTGCCGACAACTCAGAAGATTCAGTTATTTTCATTGAACCAAGGATCTTAAATTAGTTTTACTTGCACAGTGTCATTTTATCAATAATTTCAGACATTTCTATATTTATCAATATTTTTACAACCAGTTTTATTTACCAAAGATTTATGTGAATTTGAAAAGCATTTGTACTTAATTTATAAGTACTAATTTACTTAAAATTCAATTTGGTAGCATGTTAGACACATGGTGGGGAAAGGAACGATGTGATGTGTCAGTCAGGATAGGTCAACTGCTGTAACAAACAGCCCTCAAATCTCAGTGGCTGAACACCACACAGCTCTGCTTCTGGTTCACACAAAATCCTTGCAGATGGTCTTGGTTAGGCATCTCTCCTCCTTGTGGTAACACAGGGAACCTGGCTTCCTCCTTGTGATGCTGTTATCTTCATCCTGCAGCTTCCTAGGTCACCATGAAAGCAGAGGAGAGTGTGAGGAAGGCATACCAGCTGTTTCGCCTCCTTGGCCCTAAAGGGGTGTGTATTACTTCTGTTCTTGCCTTAGTCCATTCAGGTGGTGGGCACGTAGACTTCCATGCGGTGATTCAGGGACCCAGCCTTCTTGGGACTAGTAACTCTGCCAGGTTTCTTCCCTGAGATCCTTTGCCACTAGTTAGACCTAGAGAGGGCAGAGAGGGCCTCCCAGGAGAGAGAAGTGACCTAATTAAGGAGTCACATGGTCCCAGCCACTGCAAGGGGGTGGGGGGCTAGGAAATGTGGTCTTCTGGTGTGCCTAGGAAGAAGACATGCATTCAGAGAGTGGAGGTACTGAGTCTCTGCCAGGACGGGTGGCAGCGTTCACGAGGGGATGGAATCCACACTAGGGATGGGGAGAGGTGCAGGCTGGAGGCAAGAAAGTGGCAAGGCCAGTGAATGGAAGGTTGAGAGGGGTTGGGAAATCGTAGCCAGGGAGGGTCCTGGAGGAGAGGCCTAAGCTCAAAGGCTAGGAACTGGTGGACCCAAAGTGGGATGATTAAAACACTTTTCAGAGCCAGGGCTATTTCTAGCGGTGAGAAAGTACAGGGCATGGTTGAAGGCCTATGCAGAGAAGATGTCAGTGAGGGTGGCAAGGTGACAGAGGCCAGGTGCTGCATAGGTCATGCAGGTAGAATGTCGAAGTCACAGAGAGTGATGGCAGAAGCCTGGAGAGAAATGGGTTTTTAATTTTTTTAACACTGTGGCCGTGTGTTTCTTTGAACACTCTGTTCCAGGCTCTTTGTAACTATTCACTCATTTAATCCTTTAACAACCTTATGCAGTACGTACTGGTATTGTCCTCATTTTACGGGCAAGGTACAGAGGCACAGAGAGAATAATCACCTGCCCAGGGTCAAATAGCCAACAACTGGTGGGGCTGGGATTAGAACTCAAGCAGCAGGGCCCCATTAGGCTACCTCTGGAATCTTCAGGCCATTTCTTCACAATTCATTTATTCATTCCTCCAAACAGTCATTGAGAATTTGCAACGTGCATGCTCTGAAGGAGGAGGGGGCCTGAGGGGTCCGTAGGTGCAGGAGGCAAGGACAGGAGAGGACAGCGTGAGCCCAAGGACATAGACTTTGGGAGAGGACTGGGAAGGGGTTCTTGGCCTGGCCTGGAGGCCTCGCTTGGTGGGATTAGTCAATCCTGCCTCCCGGGCGGGGGTAGGGACCACAGGCATCCTAGGCAGCAATCCAGCCAGGGAACCTTGGCCTTATCACAGGCTGCTGGTGGCCAAGGGTTTCCCTTTCCACCCACCACCCCCGTCCACGTGGCGCCGTAGCCTGGGTAGTTTATTGTTATCAGCATTGTAAATATAAATTCTAATCGCAAAAGCAGCTTCAGCACACTACGTCCTAGGAAAATTGTAATCCCCTTAATCCCGCACCAGCCCCAACTTTGCGGGGCAACTCCTCGCCAGGTCCCAAGGGGGGGGCGGGGTGGGGGCTTGCAGGGCAGGGAGGCCCGCAGTCGGTGGCGGTCAAGCTGCGCCGCTCCCCAGAGGCCCCGGAGCGGAGGGTGGAATGGGAGTCCTGGGACGCCTCGCCGCCAACCCCGCCCCTCGCGCGAGGCCCCGCCCGCTGTTCTCCTGGGAGCTCCGCCCACCCCGCGGCAACCCCCCCGCCCCCCAACCGCCCGCCCCTTCCGAGGCCCCCTCCTCCCGGCGCCGCTCTCGCCAGGAGGAGCCAGAGGGAAGCCGGAATCCTGTTGGTCCGGATTCCTTCTCAGCGGGCAGCCGTTGGCCTTGGAATTCGGCCCGGGCAGTAGCGCTGCGGGAGGAGGGTCCGGCCTTCGCCTCCCTGGACACAGCGGATCTTCCCAAGGCCGCCCCTCCTCCCTGCCGCCGCTCATCCTCCTCTGCCTCCTTAGATGGCATTCTAAGAAGCTTGGGGGCCCGGCCAAGGCCACACGGACAGGCTGCCAGTGGGGCCCCACGGATCGCTGGTAGCTTCCACAAGCTGGTGTGGGGATGGGGGCTGCCAACTCCCCTGCCTCCCTGTCAGTCACTCAAAGGGGGTGCCGACAGGACTGGTGGCCCCTTAGGGGCCTCTTGCCATTCGGGCCTGGATGGCACGTGCCCTTGGGAGGGGAGGATCGAGGATGGAGTAGGCCCACGACCGGCCATGGCATCCTACGTGAGCAGAGCCGCTGTCCTGCCTGTGCCCCTGTGCCTCTGCTGACCCATCTGTACAAGGGGTCCCCTGCAGAAGGCAGGGTCAGCCCAAAGCTACCAGGCAAAAGTCCAGCCTGCAGGGCCCAGGGCTGACTGAGGGGAGAGGGGCCCTGTGCAGCCGGCAGAGGGGGTGTAGTGCCTGAACCCAGGTTGCCCAACTCCTAGCCCAGAAGTGTTATCCCCACAGTGTAACCTGCATGATGAGTGGGGTCTTTTTACAAATTGTATTTATTTTCTATTTTGTTTGTTTGTTTTTTGAGACAGAGTTTGGCTCTTTTGCCCAGGCTGGAGTAAAGTGGCGCAATCTTGGCTCACTGCAACCTCTGCCCTCCAGGTTCAAGTGATTCTCCTGCCTCAGCCTGTTAAATAGCTGGGATTATAGACACCCACCACTATGCCCAGCTAATTTTTGTATTTTTAGTAGAGACGGGGTTTCGCCCTGTTGGCCAGGCTGGTCTCGAACTCCTGACCTCAGGTGATCCACCTGCCTCGGCCTCCCAAAGTGCTAGGATTACAGGTGTGAGTCACTGTGCCATTTTGCATTTATTGTGCCAAAAATTGCATTTATTGTGTTACAAATGTAATGCAAGCTTAAAGCACAAAACCTCAAAGCAGGTTTTCAACAGACTTGGAAAGGGAGCTTAGATTGCCTGACTTAAAACTGGGCATGGTGGGCCAGGCGCGGTGGCTCACGCTTGTAATCCCAGCACTTTGGGAGGCCGAGGTGGGCGGATCACGAGGTCGGGAGATCGAGACCACGGTGAAACCCCGTCTCTACTAAAAATACAAAAAAAAAAATTAGCCGGGCGTGGTGGCGGGCGCCTGTAGTCCCAGCTACTCGGAGATGCTGAGGCAGGAGAATGGCGTGAACCCAGGAGGCGGAGCTTGCAGTGAGCCGAGATCGCGCCACGGCACTCCAGCCTGGGCCGACAGAGCGAGACTCCGTCTCAAAACAAAAAACAAAAAACAAAAACAAACAAACAAACAAAAAAACTGGGCATGGTGGCTCATGCCTGTAATCCCAGCACTTTGGGAAACTGAGGTGGGCAGATATCGAGACTAGCCTGGCCAACATGGCAAAACCCCATCTCTACTAAAAATACAAAAATTAGCCAGGCGTTGTGGTGCACGCCTATAATCTCAGTTACTTGAGAGGCTGAGGCAGGCCAGTCGCTTGAACCCATGAGGCAGAAGTTTCAGTGAGCCGAGATTGCACCACTGCACTCCAGCCTGGGCAATGAGAGAGGCCTTGTCTTGAAAAAAAAAAAGATCACCTGACTTAAAACATAGGCTATGTGGACACAGGAAATGCATTCTGAGGGGCCCAGGGGGTCATCTCCAGTAGAGGGATAGTCACCAGGTCATTGCCAGGGTCTACTATGGCAGCCCCAGGAGGCATTCATGTGCCCCAAGGGCCTCAGATTTAGATGTATCTGAATAAGGATAATCAGATTAGTACAGAGATCTGTCATCAGGCCTGAAAGATGTTTGTCACACCATGCCACTTAAGGTGCTCTACAAACCATTATTATTATTATTATTATTATTATTGACAGTATCTCACTCTGTCACCCAGGCTGGAGTCAGTGGCTCAATCATGTCTCTACAGCCTCAATCCCCTGGGCTCAAGTGATCCTCCTGCCTCAGCTTCCCCGGTAGCTTGGACCACAGGCAGGTGTCACTATGCTTGGTTGGCTCCATTATTATTTTAAAGTAATCCCTCTATTACCTTGAGAATTGCAAAATTATCCTGAATGGGACTTTTGCATGTGTGTTAAAAGCATTGATTTGTTCAATTTAAGTATTTCAAACATGCCCCAGTTTTGGTAACCCTGTTGAGATTTTCTTTTTTTTTTTTTAGAGACGGAGTCTTGCTGCTGACCTCAGGTGATCTGCCCGCCTCAGCCTCCCAAAGTGCTGGGATTATTGGTGTGAGCTGCCTTGCCCCGCCTAGATGTTTCTTAATTTTTGAATGTGCCAGGAGTTTCAAAGAATGGAAAACTCTCCAGGCCCTGTTAGACCTGCCAGAGCTCCTGCAGGCTTTGCGCTTCCACTGGCACTTAGGATGAATGGGTGTTTGCTGCTCTCTGCCAGGCTCTGGGAATCCAGCTAACAATAAGCAGAAAAGCATAGATACCCTTTGTGGGGCTTTGGCTCTACACCCAGCTCTTTCCTTGCTGGTTTCGGTGAGTCTCCCCAACAGCCCTGTGGAGTAGGACTCCGTTTGGGGATGAGGAAAGTGGCTTAGAAAGGTAGATGTTCTGTCCAAGGTCACACAGTGGGTGGCAGCATGACCTCTAAAGAGTGTGTGTGTGTGTGTGTGTGTGTGTGTGTGTGTGTGTGTGTGTGTGTGTTACGGAGTCTTGCTTTTATTGCCCAGGCTGGAGTGCAGTGGCATGATCTCGGCTCACTGCAACCTCCACTTCCTAGGTTCAAGTGATTCTCCTTCCTTAGCCTCCCGAGTAGCTGGAACTATAGACATGTGCCACCATGCCTGGCTAATTTTTGTATTTTTAGTAGAGATGGGGTTTCACCATGTTGGCCAGGCTGGTCTCGAACTCCTGACTCAGGTGATCCACCCACCTTGGCCTCTCAAAGTGTTGGGATTATAGGTGTGAGCCACTGCACCTGGCCAGAATTTTTACCCATAATATTATACTCAAAATCCCTGCAAATGAGGACAGGAGGAATGCCTGCCCCACCCACCAGACAGATGAGTATTCTAGTCACCTGCTTTCTCTGAGCCCTCTGGGCCCTAGATTCTGGCTGCCGGTGCTGAGGCCAAATGTGTGGTAGAAGGGTCAGTCCAAGTCAGACCACACTTGTGCTCACAGACCTCCAGAAAGCTGCTGGACCTACACAGCCTTTCGTTGACAGAGCTGGGCTGGGGCCACGCTCAACACTCAGGGAAAGCCCAGCTCCATGTCACTCTGCTAGCTGGCACTGCAACCCAATCTTCAACATGGAGGATTGCAGCCGGGTGGCCTCTGTGCTCTCATCAATATTTTAAGGCTCAGAACTGGAGCAGGGGTGCTCGGTCCTGGGTGTGACCTGGGAGGAGATATGTGTGAGCACAGCCTTGCCAGGGCTCTGCTTCTCCAGTCCGTGGGGAACCCCCACTGTGCCAAATGTCTAGTGCTTCCTGGGCCAAAGGTGCTTGTGGTGCAGGACAGAAGGACAAGGCTTCCCTGGATGGGGTCCTGGGTGGAGTCTCAGGTCCTGCTGGCCTTTAACGAATGGTTTTATCCCCTGTGAAGCTCCCTTGCCACCTGAGAGATGAAGTGCTAATTACACTCACCTCACTGCTGCTTAGGGAACTAGCTGTATGCAGCATCTTTGAAAGGGCTCAAAGCCAGCTCCTACCAGGTGCTTGACAGTGGGTTCCTCCATCTTGGGGGGAGTCAGACTCACAAAGCCCTCTCTCAGAACAGGCCTTGGAGTTAGTGGCAGGGCTGAGGCCCGTGGGTGGACCCCGAGGAACCCGTCAGCAGGAAATTCAGAGAGTGGATGGGAACTTCCCAATCTTTCCTCTATCCCTCCTAAGGCCCATCACCCACCCTCTGAGTCTGCTCTCAGAATTCAGCATCAATCACAGAGCTTTTGGATAATTTTTTTATGTTACCCTAGAGGAAAAGGTTTGGTAATTGGAACAACCTCTCCTTAGGACCAGTGCCTGCCACAGCAAGTTTCTCTCAAACTCTTGTCTACTTGTGCACAGACATTGACATTTTGGTTATCAGAGTGTTTGAATTATTTTTGTTTAAAAAGGATTTTTATGTTTTTAGACAGCCTCTGTTGCCCAGGCTGGAGAGCAGGCGTGATCATGGCTCACTGCAGCCTTGAACTCCTGGGCTCAAGGGATCCTCCCACCTCAGGCTTCTAAGTAGCTGAGACTACAGGCACATGTCACTGTGCCTGGCCAATTATTTTACTTTTTGTAGAGACAGGGTCTCACTTGTTGCCCAGGCTCATCTTGAACTCCTGGCCTCAAGCAAACCTCCCACCTTGGCCTCCCAAAGTGCTGGGATTACAGCCATAAGCCACCGTGCCTGGCCTTGAGGCAACCTCTTCCTCCCACAGGGAACTGTGATCCCATAAAAATGTCTCAGGCTTTTCCTAACAAAAGCCAGCAGATGCCAGAAAGTTATTTCAAATTATAGAGGGCCACTCGTTACTTTAGTGTCCCTTCCCCCGGCCAGATTTCTGGCATTCCTTTGAGATTACCAGACTGGTGCCAGGGGACAGTGGGACAAAGGGCTTGTCACCTGGGCAGGCCATTGGCATGGCCCCACCTCCCTGTGAGCTGGTATTTTTAGAGAAAGTCCTTGGCTCCTTTATCCAAACGGCCTCCCCAGATTGAAGCCCTTGGCTTCTCAGCCTTTCAACCATCCAGTGGCCGGCCTCCGACCCAGGGGCCTTGGTCTCTCCTACCTCCCTGCAGGTCAACTTCCAGGCCTGTCGCCACAGCAGCCTTACAAAAGTCCCCTTTCATTTTTATCCTTAAATAAGACCATTTTGCGTGGAGCAAGTTCAGCCAAGTACACACTCTAAAAGAGTTTTGCGGCCAGGCGCGGTGGCTCACGCCTGTAATCCCAGCACTTCGGGAGGCCGAGGCGGGTGGATCACGAGGTCAGGAGATCGAGACCATCCTGGCTAACATGATGAAACCCCATCTCTACTAAAAATACACACACAGAAAAAATTAGCTGGGTGTCGTGGCGGGCGTCTGTAGTCCTAGCTACTCGGGAGGCTGAGGCAGGAGAATGGTGTGAACCCGGGAGGCGGAGGTTGCAGTGAGCCGAGATCGTGCCACTGCGCTCCAGCCTGGGCGACTGAGCAAGACGCCGTCTCAAAAAAAAACAACAACAACAATTTTTGCTTCTGGAAGACTGTGAACTCCCTACATAGAAGCATTTCCTGTGCATCAGGCACTGGATTTCCTAAGCCCCTGGCAGCCCAGGAAACCTCCTGTTTCAGCTCATGTCCCGTAAAATGGGTCCGTAATTTTTATATATATCAGCACCTCACTTCCAGGAAGGACGGGAGCAGTGAGGGGCATGGGGAAGTGTGTGGCAAACGGTAGCAGGGGCCCTTGCCCCCCTACCCCGGCAAAGGTGCGTTAGCCACGGTCACAAGGCTGCTTCCTGCGGGGGATGGGGAGGCAGGGGACAGCATCCACAACGCCAGTAGCCCAGTGGCACGCACCTTTGGCCTGTGCTCTGGGCAGTTGCGGCGGCCCCATGGCGGGGATGATGCCCCTCCCTCGCCGGTCCCTGGGCCTCCAGCCCTGAACTTCTAGGCCTGAGCATCCTCAGTACCACGGACAGGGAAACTGAGGCTGCCGGAGGCGTGCAGAGGGCTGAGCCCCGGTACCCGGCGTGCAGCCCGGCCCAGCCTGGCCCACCGTGTGGCCTCGAGCCCGTCACCTCTTCCCTCCTTCGGGCCTCGGTTTCTTAGTAATTCTTCGGGCTCCGCGTTGGACAGGGCGAGGACGCGCCTCTGCAGCGCTGGAAAATGTTACAAAATCACAACCACTGAGCCCCAGGAGGAGGCTGCTCGCCCAAGGTCACGCGGAGAGGGCAGTAGCCTCCAGACACGTTTCCTGCCTGCCCCTGCCAGGCCCGGCCTCTGATATCATGGGGCTTTCGAGGGGTCCAAGGAAACTTTCAGCTCCCAAAGCCAACCCCGGGGTCCTCCGAGGCTCAGGAGCCTCCCTCGCTCGGCTCAGTCTGGCTCCGTCCCACCCCGGAGCCGCTCTCCCGGCGCCCCCCGCGCCTCGCTCCCCTCTCCCCCTTTCCTGCGCCCGGGGGCGCCCCCTCGACGCCCCGCCCCCTCCGCCTGGGCCCCGCTCCCGGAGGCCGCAGCGCTCTAGGTTGGGGGCGGCGCCGCAGCCAATGGGGAGGCGGCGTGGCGAGGGCGGCGGCGGTTATGATGCGCCGGGCCGGCGGACGGCGGCCAATCAGTGGCGAGCGCGAGGGCGGGCTGTGACGCGGCCGGCGCTCCTCGTGCGGCGGCGGCAGAGGAGCCAGTGCAGCTGCCAGCAGCACATCTCCGCGCCACAGTCGCCGCAGTCGCCACAGCCACCAAAGCCGCCGCAGCCGCCGCCGCCGCCCCGCGCGCCCAACCGCCGCGGCCCCTCGCCCCGCCGGCCTGCCAGTGAGCGAGCGGCGAGCGGCCTCCCGCTCGGCCCCCTGAGGCGGGCGCCCGGCCGGACCCTGAGCCTCGTCCTCTCGCGCTGCGGCCGCCCGCGCCTCCTCGGCCGCCTGTCGGGCATGAAAACCAAGTTCTGCACCGGGGGCGAGGCGCAGCCCTCGCCGCTCGGGCTGCTGCTGAGCTGCGGTAGCGGCAGCGCGGCCCCGGCGCCCGGCGTGGGGCAGCAGCGCGACGCCGCCAGCGACCTCGAGTCCAAGCAGCTGGGCGGCCAACAGCCGCCGCTCGCGCTGCCCCCCCCGCCGCCGCTGCCGCTGCCCCAGCCCCCGCCGCCGCAGCCGCCGGCAGACGAGCAGCCCGAGCCCCGGACGCGGCGCAGGGCCTATCTGTGGTGCAAGGAGTTCCTGCCCGGCGCCTGGCGGGGCCTCCGCGAGGACGAGTTCCACATCAGTGTCATCAGGTCGGTGGCACCGGGTCTGGGGGCCGCGGGCCAGTCAGGTGACGCGGGGCGGGGCCAGGGCGGGGTCCGGGCAGGGGGCGTGGGCCGGGGCCGGGGCCGGGGACCGCAGCCGGCGAAAGCCCTCATTCTCCCAGCCCTCGGGAAATCCAAGGGAAGCGGGTTCGCGGCCGCCGCAGGCCGTCCACAGGCAGGCTTTTGTAAAAACGTCGGTTTCATGAGAAAACGGGTGTATTCTAGGAGAACAATACCGTTCCATCACTAAGTGCGTGTGGTACCGACGCTTAAGATAGGTCTAGAAAGTCTCTGCGGTTTAGGGCCTTGAATGAAGGTGTTGTGGCTGGCTTTAAAAACACAAACCACTTTTTAACTTTTTTCTGCTAGTTTCTCGAGTTCGCGATTTGATGTATGTCTCTTCCCCTCTCCAAGAGTCATTGTTAGTTGAGGAGTAGCATTTTCTCATCCCCTAAGAGACCGTTGAGACATCACTATAGCAGTGTTACTAGACAAAGGTGGGAGGCGTGGCTCCTAAAATAAGAGTAAGATAGAAATATTTTTTCCTTTTTTTTTGAGACGGAGTTTCGCTCTTGGTGCCCAGGCTGGAGTGCAGTGGCGCGATCTCAGCTCACTGCAACCACGGCCTCCCCGGTTCAAGCGATTCTCCTTGCCTCAGCCTCCCGAGTAGCTGGGATTACAGACACACGCCACCACGCCCGGCTAATTTTGTATTTTTGGTAGAGACAAGGTTTCTCCATGTTGGTTAGGCTGGTCTTGAACTCCCGACCTCAGGTGATCCACCCGCTTCGACCTCCCAAAATGTTGGGATTACAGGCGTGAGCCACCGCGCTCGGCCATTTTTTCCTTTTTTTGAACTTGAAAATACTTAATCTTAAGTTTGAATTACAGAAGTACGCGTGTAGGTATTCAGACTTAACAGAAGGCTGACCTTCTTTCACCACTCTGCTCCCAAGACATAACCATTCAACGTAGTATGTGCATCCTTCTATTTGGACCTTTAAGAATGTGTTCCCGGGCTGGGCGCAGTGGCTCACGCCTGTAATCCCAGCACTTTGGGAGGCTGAGGTGGGCGGATCACAAGGTCAGGAGATCGAGACCATCCTGGCTAACACGGTGAAACCCCGTCTCTACTAAAAATACAAAAAATTAGCCCAGCGTGGTGGCAAGGCGCCTGTAGTCCCAGCTACTCGGGAGGCTGAGGCAGGAGAATGGCGTGAACCCGGGAGGCGGAGCTTGCAGTTAGCCGAGATCCCGCCACTGCACTCCAGCCTGGGCCACAGAATGAGACTCCATCTCAAAAAAATTAAAAAAAATAATAAATAAAATGTGCTCCCGGCCAGGCGCGGTGGGTCACGCCTGTAATCCCAGCACTTTGGGAGACCGAGGCAGGAGGAACACTTGAGGCCAGGAGGTCGAGACCAGCCTGGCCAACATGGTGAAACCCCATATCTACTAAAAATACAAAAATTAGCTGGGCATCGGCCTCCCCGTCTGGGAAGTGAGGAGCGCCTCTGCCCGGCCGCCCCGTCTGGGAAGTGAGGAGCGCCTCTGCCCGGCCGCCCCGTCTGGGAGATCTACCACGGAGGCCAGACGCAGTGTGGGGGCTGGACGTGGTGGCTCACGCCTGTAGTCCCAGCACTCAGGGAGGCCGAGGCGGGTTGATCACTTGAGGCTAGGAGTTCGAGACCAGCTTGGCCAACATGGCGAAACATATGAAAAATACAACAAACAAACCAACCAACCAACCCATCAACAGCAAAACAGGTCTACCCTGGAGTCATACTCTTAATTTTTTCTATTTTCCTCCCTTTCTGATCCTTTATCCCACTTTCTTTTTCTTCCTCTTCCGTCTCCTCCTTCTTTGTCAAAGACATAGAGGATTGAGTTATTATCATTGATCCATACAACGTCCCTCTCTCATTTGTTTTCTTTCATTCCCACCCCCCATTTCTATTCCCGGTCTTCCCATGTGCAGCCTTCCTAATATGTTTGATATGCATCTTTTTGTTTGTATGTATTTTTAGAAAATGTTTATTGTTTTGTGTGCAAAAAAAGAAAAAAATTAATAAAAAAAAATTAGCTGGGCATGGTGGTGCACACCTGTAGTCCCAGCTACTTGGGAGGCTGAGGCAGGAGAATCGCTTGAACCCGGGAGGCGGAGGTTGCAGTGAGCCGAGATCACGCCACTGCACTCCAGCCTGGGTGACAGAGCGAGACTGTCTCAAAAAAACAAAAACAAAGAATGTGTTCCGTCATTTTCTGCCAATTTTCTTTTAATTGGCTGACCAGGTTGTGTGCAGTATCTACAAATTTGCTGGCTGGCTGCCCCCAGTAATCCCCAAGTCCAGTTTTGGTCATTTGATTCCTTTTCCATGCCCACTGTCTTTCACTAGAGCCACTAATGCAGCAAAATTAACTCTTTGAGCTTCACTTCCTCTTTGTGCTTCAGCCCCTCTGACTGCTTATGAGCTAAGAGTGAGAGTTAAAAGGCAGTTGGTAAGGAAGCAGAGAAAAGAAAACCGAGGCTGTTTAGATAATCCCTGAATTGCTTAATGGCACTTAAAAAAAATTCAGCTCTCTCCAAGGTTTACTTTAATCTACTTTTAGTTAGGCCTGAAAATTCTCAACTAGAAGGGCGATCATTCTAGGCCATGTACTCATCAGTCTGTGAAGTGAAAAACCTAAAGGAGAAGTGACTTGCCTGAGGTCAGTGGCTGTTTACTGCCTTCAAAGCCTGAACTGCCAGGTCTCTGGTGTCCCCCTCTCCTGCACCAGTGCTCTAGCCTGCAGCCTGTGAAAATGTTTGGACACCCTAGATCCAGCCTTAAGACATTTTCATGGCCTTCTCCAGGGAGCGTCACTCAGCAGTTAAACTTTTGCATTTTGCTCAAACCAGTTATTAGGAAAGCATTGAGGATGTCTTGTTTCTTTTCTCCAGGAGTTAGCAGTCTTGGAAAACACAGCTTTCCTTTTGGATTGGATGACCTTTTTACATAATGTTGCAAGAGTACACTCTCTCAGTCCTGTGTTCTGAAAGAGAATGTAGTTATGGAATAAGTTTAATAAGGAGAAAAAAAGGTGATTTAGGACATGGGAAAGTGGGTGATGTCTAGCTTTTAAAAAAGACCAAGGGCATTTGGAGGTGGGGAGAAGGAGAGGAATTCGCCTGGTTGAAATTCAGTGATTCTCCATAGGCAGTTGCAGTTATTATGGCTCCAGCTATCAAATTTTACTGACATTTCCCAATCTGATTCTGGTTTTTGGTTTTTTTTTTGGAGACAGGGTTTCACTCTGTTGCACAGGCTGGAGTGCAGTGGTGTGATCACAGCTCACTGCAGCCTCGACTTCCCAGGCTCTGGTGATCCTCCCACCTCAGCCTCTGAAGTAGCTGGGACTACAGGCACGCACCACCATTACTGGCTAATTTTTGTATTTTTGTAGAGATGGGGTTTCGCCATGTTGCCCAGGCTGGTCTTGAACTCCTGAGCTCAAGCAGTCCTTCCGCTTCAGCCTCTCAAAGTGCCAGGATTATAGACGTGAGCCACCACACCTGGCCCCAATCTGTTTCTGGAGCTCCATGTTTCACTGAGTGCCAGTGCATCTATCTGCGGTAGTTGATCAGACTTCACCACCTCAACTCAGTGCATTCCTATTCCAAATTTAACCCTTTGGCTCCTCCCCACCCGGGAATGTGCTTCTGCTTTCTCTCTGCGTTTGTAGCAGCAGCCTGGCCAGAGCCCCAGGATCATTTCCAACTCTGCATTCCCCCAGAAATCCCTCCTCTGCACACAGTTGTAACTCAAACCTGATGAGCTACTTTTGTATCCCCACCTTCTGTCTGGTCCCTTTGCTGTCCTTGCTTAGACACTATAACAGAAGGTGCCTTAGGATCTTCTTGCATTTTGTGTGTTCCTTCTAATCCATTCTATATCTTGTTGCTATGAATTTCTCAAATATTGGAAAATAAAATCCAAACTTGTTTACATGGTCTAAACTTGAGCCCTGGCCTACCTTTTTATTTTTTATTTTTAAATTTATTTTTTGAAACGGAGTGTTGCTCTGTCACCCAGGCTGGTGCAATCTCGGCTCATTGCAACCTCTGCCTCCTGGGTTCAAGCGATTCTTGTGCCTCAGCCTCCCAAATAGCTGGGATTACAGACGTGCCACCACATCTGGCTAATTTTTGTATTTTTGATAGAGATGGGGTTTCACCATATTGGCCAGGCTGGTCTCGAACTCCTGACCTCAGGTGTTCCACCCTCCTTGGCCTCCCAAAGTGCTAGGATTACAGGCGTTAGCCACCGCACCCTGCCTGGCCTAACTTTTTAGACTGGTTCTTTTTGTTATTACTGTTTTAAAATCACTCCTTCTCCAGAACCACAGCAACTAACATTGAGCTAGTTACACTGGAGCCTGCATTTTCTGAATGAGCTTTGTGTTTTCAGATACCAGGCCTTTCTTTGCCCCTACCCTCTGCTTGGCAGCCTTTCCCTTGGTGTGTCTGCTTTTAAAATTCCTCTTTCAAGGCTTAACTCAGAGAGAACCAGACGTACTGAATTTCTTTCCCCTCTGTGTCTCCTCCTTAGCACTTTGTACATGCAGGCACTGTTATCACAACCCTTAACACGTTTGTGTGTGTGTTTATTCATTCCATTCTCTTGTTAGATTGAATTCCTGGAGGGCATTTCATGTTCATCTTTGTATCTCCAGCACTAGGATAGTGCCTGGCACACCGGAACTGGATAAGTATAGAAATTGTCATTTTTAGCTTAAATTGGCCTCTTTGCTGTGTGATGAATGGAGGTCCTTGTCTGAGTCTCTCCAACTATGAGTGGTATAGGGAAAAATAAAAATTGTCCTAACATGAGAGTTGTTGTTAATGAGCTGACCACTTAGAAAATTTGTTCATTTCCAGACATCACAGCTTAATACTAACTTCTGTCCCTGCCTGTCAAATCAATAGTATGTTATTATCATTTTCTTTTAATTTTTTTTTTTTTTTTTTTTAAGACAGTCTTGCTCTGTAGCCTAGGCTGGAGTGCAGTGGTGTGATCTCGGCTCACTGCAACTTCTGCCTCCCAGGTTCAAGTGATTCTCATGCCTCAGCCTCCTGAGTCTCGCCCTGTTGCCCAGGCTGGAGCATAATGGCGCGATCTCGGCTCGCTGCAACCTCCGCCTCCCAGGTTCAAGCGATTCTCCTGCCTCAGCCTCCCGAGTAGCTGGGATTACAGTCGCATGCCATGTCCAGCTAATTTTTTTTTTGTATCTTTAGTAGATACAAGGTTTCACCACGTTGGCCAGGCTGGTCTTGAACTCCTGACCTCATGATCCGCCTGCTTCGGCCTCCCATAGTGCTGGGATTACAGGCATGAGCCACCACGCCTGGCTACCTGGCTACCTGGCTAATTTTTCTATTTTTTGGTAGCCACGGGGTTTTACCATGGTGCCCAGGCTGGTGTAGAACTCCTGGGCTCAGGTGATCCGCCTGCCTCCTCCCAAAGCACTGGGATTACAGGCGTAAGCCACCGTGCCCAGCTTAGAGTTTGTTATTTTTATTGCTGATTGATAAGGACACAGCAGTTGTGAAATGAAGTTTAAAATCTTGTGAAGGATACAAGATTTCATGAAGTTCAATGAATGAAATGTTGGAGACTAAGTTTCACACACATCTTTTGACATTACGTTCCACAGACCCACTAACAGTGAAAAGAAAACCATTGAGGAGGATGATACCTTGGGCCCTGCCAAATAGAATCGTATCGAAAGATGGAGAGAGTCCCATGAAAAGACTGGCCAAGTCCTCAGATACTGTAAAATTATGCAGTAAAACTCACATAGGAAGTTAATTGTGTCTTATGGTGCCATCGTAATTTTTTTGGAAAAATTGTGCCCAAACTCCCTACTTTTCATTTTAAACGTTTGCTTTTCAATTTAAACATAAATATGTAGTTGTATTATAACCTAAATTATGTTGTATATAAGAACAGAAACAATTTTCAGTTTCATTTTTCAAGATACAATTTTATTTACACTTTGTTTTTACTGGAAAGTTTTGTTCCTTGGGTGGCTGGCTTGCTGGCTTTCTTTTTCTTTCTTCCGTTTTAAACTAATACACTTTATTTTTTAGAGCAGTTTGTATTTGTTTGTTTAGAAATGGGGGATTTCACTGTGTTACCCAGGCTGGTCTTGAACTCCTGGGCTCAAGTGGTCCCTCCTGCCTCAGCCACCTGAGTAGGTGGGATTACAAGTGTGTGCCACTGTGCCCAGTTTTAGAGCAGTTATAGGTTCACAGCAAAATTGAGCAGATAGTACAGAGAGTTCCCATATAACCCCCTGCCTGCACACAGGCACTGCCTTCCCCTTTCTCAACTTCCCCCACCAGAATGGTACATTTGTTACAACTGAGGAACCTACATTGACATATTATCACTCAGAGTCCATAACACACTACATCCTATTCTTGCTGTTGTACATTCTGTGGTTTTTGGCCACCGTATAATGACATGTATCCACCATTGTATTGGTGCTGCTTTACATGATGAGGTTACTTCAACAGGGTTATGCCCTGATAAACCATCATAAATTGAAATGCATTTAATACATCGAATCTACCGAATAGCATATCTTAGCCTAGCCTACCTTTAATTTGCCCGAACACTCACACATTAGCTTACAGTTGGGCAAAATAATCTAACAGAAAGTCTGTTTTTATAATAAAGTGTTAAATATTTCATGTAATTTATTGATTACTGTACTGAAAATGAAAAATAAAATGGTTGTATGTTTACTCGAAGTATGGTTTCTTCCGAATACATATCACCTTTGTACCATTGTATAGTCGAAAACTCATAAGTTGAACCATGATAAGTTGGAGACCATCTGTAGTATCATACAGAATAGTTTCACTGCCCTAGAAATCCTCTACTTAATGTCTATTTATCCCTCTTTCCCTCCTAAGCCCAGCCAATCACTGATCTTTTTAGTCTCCGTAGGTTTGCCTTTTCCAGAATGTCATAGAATTGGAATCATACAGTATGTAGTCTTTTCAGTTTGGCTTTTTTCACTTGATAATATGCATTGAGTTTCCCTGTGTCTTGTCTTTTCTTCTTCTTTTTTTTTTTTTTCTGAGACAGAGTCTCGCTCTGTCGCCGAGGCCGGAGTGCAGTGGTGCGATCTTGGCTCACTGCAACCTCTGCCTCCCAGGTTCAAGCAATTCTCCTTCCTCAGCCTCCCAGGTAGCTGGAATTACAGGCATGTGCCACCCCGCCTGGCTAATTTTTTGTATTTTTAGTAGAGACAGGGTTTCACCATATTGGCCAGGCTGGTCTCGAACTCCTGACCTTGTCATCTGCCTGCTTTGGCCTGCCAAGATGTTGGAATTACAGGCATGAGCCACTGCGCCAGCCTCCCTGTGTCTTTTCATGGCTTGATAACTCACTTCTTTTTAATACTGAGTAGTTTTCTGTCATCTGGATATACCATAGTTTATCCATTCACCTACTGAAGGACGTCTAGGGTACTTCACGGTTTTGGCAATTATGAATAAAGCTGCTCTAAACATTCATGTGTAGGTTTTCAATTCATTTGGGTAAATACTTAGGAGCATGATTGCTGGTCATATGGTGAGAGTTACATTTAGTTTTGTAAGGAACTGCCAAACTGTCTTCCAGAGTAGCTGTAACATTTTGCGTTCCTACCAGCAGTGAATGAGATTTCCTGTTATTCCATGTCCTCACTAGCATTTGGTGGTGTCAGCATTCTGGTGTTTGGTCATTCTGGTAGGCGTATAATGGTCTCTCATTTTCTTTTTCTTTCCTTTTTTTTTTTTTTGAGACGGAGTTTCGCTCTTGTTGCCCAGGCTGGAGTGCAATGGCGCGATCTCGGCTTGCTGCAACCTCCGCTTCCTGGGTTCAAGCGATTCTCCTGTCTCTGCCTCCTGAATAATTGAGATTACAGGCACCTGCCACTACGCCTGGCTAATTTTTGGTATTTTTAAGTAGAGATGGGGTTTCACCATGTTGGCCAGGCTGGTCTTGAACTCCTGACCTCAGGTGATCCACCCTCGGCCTCCCAAAGTGCTGGGATTACAGGCATGAGCCACCGCACCTGGCTGTTTTTGTTTTTGTTTTGAGACCGTCTTGCTCTATTGCCCAGGCTGGAGTGCGGTGGTGTGATCTTGGCTCACTGCAACCTCCGCCTCCCGGGTTCAAGCAATTCTCTGCCTCAGCCTCCTGAGTAGCTGGGATTACAGGCGCCTGCCACCATGCCCGGCTAATCTTGTGTATTTTTAGTAGAGGTGGGGTTTCACTGTGTTGGCCAGGCTGGTCTCGAACTCCTGACCCAGGTGATCCGCCCACCTCGGCCTCCCAAAGTGCTGGGATTACAGGCGTGAACCACCGCACCCGGTCAGGTATCTTATTTTAATTTGCAACTTTCTAATGACATATGATGAAAATCTTTTCAGATGCTTATTTGCTATCTGTATATCTTCTTTGATGAGATGTCAGTTTCTGTCTTTTTCTTTTTCCTTTTTATTTTTTTAAGAAACTGGGTCTTGCTACATTGCTCAGGCTTGAGTGTAGTGGATATTCACAGATGCGATCCTCCTGCCTCAGCCTCCCAAGTATCTGGGACTATAGGGGCATGCCACAGAGCCTCTTGCCCATTTTTAAATTTTAATTTGTTTTTTTTTTCCTGCCACAGCTTCTTTTTTTTTTTTTTGAGACAGAGTCTCTCTGTGTTGCCCAGGCTAGAGTGCAGTGGCGCAATCTCGGGTCACTGCAAGCTCCGTCTCCCGGTTTCACACCATTCTCCTGCCTCAGCCTCTCTGAGTAGCTGGGACTACAGGCGGCCACCACCACGCCCGACTAATTTTTTGTATTTTTAGTAGAGACGGGGTTTCACCGCATTAGCCAGGATGGTCTTGATCTCCTGACATCGTGATCCGCCCGCCTCGGCCTCCCAAAGTGCTGGGATTACAGGCATGAACCAGCGTGCCAGGCACCTGCCACTCCTTCTTGAATGGGAAAGTGTTTTCCTATTCTTGAGTTTTAAGAGTTCTTTATATATTTTTGTTAACAGTCCTTTATCAAATGTGTCTTTTGCAAATATTTTTTCCTTGTTTGTGACTTTTCATTCTCTTGATAGTATCTTTTGCAAAGCAGTTTTTAATTTTAATGAAGTCTGGCCTATCAATTATTTCTTTCATGGATCATGCTTTTGATGCTGTGTCTAAAAGTAATCTGGCTGGGCGCAGTGGCTTGTGCCTGTAATTCCAGCACTTGGGAAGACAAGATGGGTGGATCACGTGAGGTCAGGAGTTCAAGACCAGCCTAGTCAACATGGTGAAACTCTGTCTCTTCTAGAAATACAAAAAAATTAGTCCAGTGTAGTCGTGGGCACCTGTAATGCCAGCTACTCGGGAGGCTGAGGCAGGAAGAATCGCTTGAACCCGGGAGGCGGAGGTTGCAGTGAGCCGGGATTGCGGCACTGTACTCCAGCCTGTGCGACAAGAGTGAGACTCCATCTCAAAAAAAGTAAATAAATAAATAAAAGCAATCACCATACCTAAGGTCATCTAGATTTTCTTCTATGTTACCATCTAGAAATTATCTAGTTTTGCTTTTTATATTTAGGTTTATGATCCATTTTTATTTAATTTTTGGGAAGTGTAATGTCGGTCTAGATTTTTTTTGCACGCGGACGTCCAGTTGTTCCAGGACTTTTTTTTTTTTTGAGATGGAGTTTTGCTGTTGTTGCCCAGGCTGGAGTGCAATGGCGCGATCTCGGCTCACCGAAACCTCCACCTCCAAGGTTCAAGCGATTCTCCTGCCTCAGCCTCCTGAGTAGCTGGGATTATAGGCATGCGTCACCACGGCTGGCTAATTTTGTATTTTTGGTAGAGACGGGGTTTCTCCATGTTGGTCAGGCTAGTCTCGAACTCCTGACCTCAGGTGATCCACCCGCCTCAGCCTCCCAAAGTGCTGGGATTACAGACGTGAGCCACCGCGCCCGGCATGTTCCAGGACCATTTGTTGAAACAACAAATGGTTTGTTGTAAAAGACATTTGTTACATTGTATTGCCTTTGCTCCTTTGTCAAAGATCTGTTGACTATGAGTGTATTTCTGTACTCTCTAGTCTGTTCCATTGATCCATTTGTCCTTTTGCCAATACCACACTGTTTTAATTAATGTAGCTTTTTTATTTTTATTTTTTATTTTTTTTATTTTTATTTTTTATTTTTTTTATTTTTTTATTTTTTTATTATACTTTAGGGTTTTAGGGTACATGTGCACAATGTGCAGGTTTGTTACATATGTATCCATGTGCCATGTTGATTTCCTGCACCCATTAACTCGTCATTTAGCATTAGGTGTATCTCCTAATGCTGTCCCTCCCCCCTCCCCCCACCCCACAACAGTCCCCGGAGTGTGATGTCCCCTTGTCCATGAGTTCTCATTGTTCAATTCCCACCTATGAGTGAGAACATGCGGTGTTTGGTTTTTTGTCCTTGCGATAGTTTACTGAGAATGATGTTTTCCAGTTTCATCCATGTCCCTACAAAGGACACGAACTCATCATTTTTTATGGCTGCATAGTATTCCATGGTGTATATGTGCCACATTTTCTTAATCCAGTCTATCGTTGTTGGACATTTGGGTTGGTTCCAAGTCTTTGCTATTGTGAATAGTGCCGCAATAAACATACGTGTGCATGTGTCTTTATAGCAGCATGATTTATAGTCCTTTGGGTATATACCCAGTAATGGGATGGCTGGGTCAAATGGTATTTCTAGTTCGAGATCCCTGAGGAATCGCCACACTGACTTCCACAATGGTTGAACTAGTTTACAGTCCCACCAACAGTGTAAAAGTGTTCCTATTTCTCCACATCCTCTCCAGCACCTGTTGTTTCCTGATTTTTTAATGATGGCCATTCTAACTGGTGTGAGATGGTATCTCACTGTGGTTTTGATTTGCATTTCTCTGATGGCCAGTGATGATGAGCATTTCTTCATGTGTTTTCTGGCTGCATAAATGTCTTCTTTTGAGAAGTGTCTGTTCATGTCCTCTGCCCACTTTTTGATGGGGTTGTTTGTTTTTTTCTTGTAAATTTGTTTGAGTTCATTATAGATTCTGGATATTAGCCCTTTGTCAGATGAGTAGGTTGCAAAAATTTTCTCCCATTCTGTAGGTTGCCTGTTCATTCTGATGATAGTTTCTTTTGCTGTGCAGAAGCTCTTTAGTTTAATGAGATCCCATTTGTCGATTTTGGCTTTTGTTGCCATTGCTTTTGGTGTTTTAGACATGAAGTCCTTGCCCACGCCTATGTCCTGAATGGTATTGCCTAGGTTTTCTTGTAGGATTTTAATGGTTTTAGGTCTAACATATAAGTCTTTAATCCATCTTGAATTAATTTTTGTATAAGGTGTAAGGAAGGGATCCAGTTGCAGCTTTCTACATATGGCTAGCCAGTTTTCCCAGCACCATTTATTAAATAGGGAATCCTTTCCCCATTTCTTGTTTTTGTCAGGTTTGTCAAAGATCAGATAGTTGTAGCTATGCGGCATCATTTCTGAGGGCTCTGTTCTGTTCCATTGATCTATGTCTCTGTTGTGGTACCAGTACCATGCTGTTTTGGTTACTGTAGCCTTGTAGTATAGTTTAAAGTCAGGTAGCGTGATGCCTCCAGCTTTGTTCTTTTGGCTTAGGATTGACTTGGCGATGCGGGCTCTTTTTTGGTTCCATATGAACTTTAGAGTAGTTTTTTCCAATTCTGTGAAGAAAGTCATTGGTAGCTTGATGGGGATGGCATTGAATCTATAAATTACCTTGGGCAGTATGGCCATTTTCACGATATTGATTCTTCCAACCCATGAGCATGGAATGTTCTTCCATTTGTTTGTATCCTCTTTTATTTCATTGAGCAGTGGTTTGTAGTTCTCCTTGAAGTATTTTTATTTTTTGAGATAGTGTCTTGGCTGGAGTACAATGGCTCACTGCAGCCTGTCTCCCGGGTTCAAGTGATTCTCATGCCTCAGCCTCCTGAGTAGCTGGGATTACAGGTGTGTACCACCACAGCTGGCTCATTTTGTATTATTATTTTTTTTTCTTGAGATGGAGTTTCACTTTTGTTGCTCAGGCTGGAGTGCAATGGCACGATCTCAGCTCACTGCAACCTCTGCCTCCCAGGTTCAAGCAATTCTCCTGCCTCAACTTCCCTAGTAGCTGGGGTTACAGGCGCCCACCACCATGCCCAGCTAATTTTTGTATTTTTAGTAGAGACAGGGTTTCACCATGTTGGCCAGGCTGGTCTCGAACTCCTGACCTCAGGTAATCTGCCCACCTCGGCCTCCCAAAGTGCTGGGATTACAGGCATGAGCCACCGCGCCTGGCCTAATTAATGTAGCTTTATAATGATTCTTGAAATTGAGTAGTCTCAGTCCTCTGACTTTATTCTTCATTGGGTATTCTAGGTCTTTTGCCTATCCTTGTAAACTTTATTATTATTATCATTTTTTTTTTTTTTTTTTTTGAGATGGAGTCTCATTCTGTTGCCCAGGCTGGAGTGCAGTGGCGCGATCCCAGCTCACTGCAACCTCCGCCTCCTGGATTCAAGCGATTCTCCTGCCTCAGCCTCCTGAGTAGCTGGGATTATAGGTGCATGCCACCAAGCCCAGCTAATTTTGTATTTTTAGTAGAGACAGGGTTTCACCGTGTTTGCCAGGCTGGTCTCGGAACTCCTGACTAAGTGATCCGCCCACCTTGGCCTCCCAAATTGCTGGGATTACAGGCGTGAGCCACTGTGCCTGGCCTCCCTGTAAATTTTAGAATCAGTTCATTGGTATTCACAAAATAACTTGCTGGGGTTTTCATTGGGATTGCATTAAATCTACAGATCAAGTTGAAAAAACAACCGACATCTTGATAATACTGAGTCTTCCTACCCAGGAACGTGGAATATCTCTCCATTTGTTTAGTTCTTCTTTGATATCTTTCATCAGAGTTTTATAGTTTTCCTCAACTAGAGCTTATACACGTTTTGTTAGATTTATATGTAAGTATTTCATTTTTGGGGGTGCTCATATAAATGGTAATGTGCTTTTAATTTCAAATTCCACTTACTTGTCACTGGTATGTAGGAAACCGGTTGACTTTTGTGTATTAACCGTGTATCTTACAGTCCTGTAATATAAGCTCTTATTCCAGGAATTTTTTTTGTCACTTCTTTCTGATTTTCTACATAGATAATCATATCATCTACAAAGTTTTATTTCTCTCTTCCTAATCTGTATACTTTTAATTTCCTTTTCTTATTAGTTAGGACTTCCTATGATGTTGAAAAAAAGTGGTGAGAGGGAACATTGTTACCTTGTTC
The DNA here is from genome assembly GCF_006542625.1 of Nomascus leucogenys. Lineage (NCBI taxonomy): Eukaryota > Metazoa > Chordata > Mammalia > Primates > Hylobatidae > Nomascus > Nomascus leucogenys. Next base: position 87,406,456 of record NC_044384.1, on the reverse strand, counting down.
CCGTTCTTCGTAGAAAAGCTGTGACTTTCTCATCAAGTATAATGTTAGCTGTAGGTTTTTTATAGATGTTCTTTATCAAGTTGAGGAAGTTCCTCTCCGTTCCTCATTTTCTGAGAGTTTATTATTTACCATGAGTGGGTGTTGGATTTTGTCAGATAGTTTTTCTCCATCTATCGATATGATCATGTGATTTTTCTTCTTTAGCCTGTTGATGTGGCAGATTATATTAATTGATTTTATCTTTTATTTTTTATTTTGAGACAGAGTCTCACTTTGTCACCCACGCTGGAGTGCAGTGGTGTGACCTCGGCTCACTGCAACCTCTACTCCCTAGATTCAAGCAATTCTCGTGCCTCAGCCACCCGAGTAGCTGGGATTACAGGTGTGCACCACCACATTCAGCTAATTTTTGTATTTTTAGTTGAGACAGGGTTTCACCATGTTGGCCAGGCTGGTCTCGAACTCCTGACCTCAAGTGGTCCACCTGCCTTGGCCTCCCCAGGTGCTGGGTTACAGGCACGAGCCACCACATCCAGCCTATTGTTGATTTTTGAATGTTTAACCTATAGTCCTATGGTGAGGTCTCAGTCTTTTGGTGAGCCCGTGTACCTAGACTGTGAATTTTACCCATTTTTCTTAGTTCTCCTACCCGCTTAGGTGGGACAGAATGGCCAGAGGGGGCTGGAATTGTGTATTTGCCCTCTCCCAGGAAGTTAAGCTCTGAGAAAATCCCAACAGGTTAGGTGCTGGCAAAATAATTTCTCCTGAGGGCAGACCTTGTTAAGAACAGAATGTTCTGGTGTATTTGAAAAAAAAAAAGAAAAGAGGCCGGGCGTGGTGGCTCACGCCTGTAATCCCAGCACTTTGGGAGGCCGAGGTGGGAGGATCACGAGGTCAGGAGATCGAGACCACCCTGGCTAACACGGTGAAACCCCGTCTCTACTAAAAATACAAAAATTAGCCCAGCGTGGTGGCAGGCGCCTGTAGTCCCAGCTACTCAGGAGGCTGAGGCAAGAGAATGGCGTGACCCCGGGAGGTGGAGCTTGCCGTGAGCCGAGATTGCACCACTGCACTCCAGCCTGGGGGACAGAGCAAGACTCTGTCTCAAAAAAAAAAAAAAGAAAAAGAAAAGAAAAAAAAAGGTTTCTTTGTCCCTCCCTCTGCTGGAAGCATGAAGGGATTCTTTTCCCCCCTCAGTTTTCACTGTAAGGAACTGGTAGAGTTCCTGGAGGTAAAACTTGTCAAAGAATGGGGCTCCCCAGTAATTAGGTCTTCTGGAGTTTTAAACCCTCACAGTTGTCCACACTGATCCTCCAGCAATTTGTTAGTTATAGTTAAGGTTTTCTTACCCTAGTGCTGATTTGGTGGAGGATTTTGCTCCAATAAACTGTGATTCTCTGTATCTGCCTGTCTGTCTGTCCAATTTAGGAGGCAGCAGTTTCCCTCTTAACCTCATTTCTTTTTTTTTTGAGACAGAGTCTTGCGGTCGCCCCAGCTGGAGTGCAGTGGCATGATCTTGGCTCACTGCAAGCTCCGCCTCCCAGGTTCACGCCATTCTCCTGCCTCAGCCTCCCAAGTAGCTGGGACTACAGGTGCCCGCCACCACGCCAGGCTAATTTTTTGTATTTTTAGTAGAGACGGGGTTTCACCGTGTTAGCCAGGATGGTCTCGATCTCCTCACCTCGTGATCCTCCCGCCTTGGCCTCCCAAAGTGCTGGGATTATAGGCGTGAGCCACTGTGCCCAGCCACCTTATTTCTTTAAGAGTTGATTTTTCAGTTCATTCAGCTTTTTACATGTTGTTAGGATCAGGTGGCAACTTCTAAGCTGCTTACATGCTGGACTAGAAACCAGAAGATTGAGTGGTATTTCTTTTCTTTCTTTCTTTTTTTTTTTTTTCTTTTTGAGACAGGGTCTTGCTCTGTTGCCCAGGCTGGAGTGCATTTGTGGGATCATAGCTCACTGCAGCCTGGAATTCCTGGGCTCAAGCGATCATTTCACCTCACTCTCCTCATTAGCTGGGACTACAGGCATGTGCCACTGCACCCAGCTAGGAGTAGAATTTAAATAATAATAAGAAAAGCACTTCTTCTGTTATCTATCATATATTGCTTTCAGTGACGTCCACATTCTCCTTCCTGTTTTCCCCTCCAGTGGAGCCCCGTCAGCCTGTCTAGCGTCCTTCCAGGATCTCTCCATTCTCTGTCAGTGGCAGGGAATCCCCTTGTTCTGCTGCGTGGTGGGGCACACCCCTTATCTTTAGTTTTCCACAATGAGATTGTAATTTCCATGTCTTTCATAATGTATTTACACATCTTAATGTGCCTAGTACTCTTTTTGTCGAGTATTGACTGGGAGTCAGCGTGGGCTAGAAGGGATGCAAGCACTTTATGAGAAAGTGGGAGGGGGTACTTCTTTTTTTTTTTTTTTGAGACGGAGTCTCGCTCTGTCGCCCAGGCTGGAGTGCAGTGGCGCAATCTCAGCTCACTGCAAGCTCCGCCTCCCGGGTTCACGCCATTCTCCTGCCTCAGCCTCTCCGAGTAGCTGGGACTACGGGTGCCCGCCACCACGCCCGGCTAATTTTTTGTATTTTTAGTAGAGACGGTGTTTCACCGTGGTCTCGATCTCCTGACCTCATGATCCTCCCGCCTTGGCCTCCCAAAGTGCTGGGATTACAAGCGTGAGCCACCGCGCCCGGCCGGGAGGGGGTACTTCTGACCATGCCTGGTGGAAGGACCTCCTAGGTGGGAACAGTACGCAGAGGCATGCTATGTTCCAAGGACTGTGCTAAGGACAGTGGCGGCTTGAAATTTGTATTTTAGAAACACTTTCTAAGGTGGCCTAGGGGATAGCATAGAGGAGAGAGGGATCAAGAAGCTGGGAGACCAGAGAGGAGGCTGCTGTAGTGTGGGGTTTGGGGGAGGATGTACGTTTGGGCAGGAGCGATGAGAGTGGAAAGGAGGAGAGAATTTGGGAGATAGGGAGAGGACCACCAGGCCATTGGAAACGAGGAAGATTTTGAGCCTGGGTGAGTGGGAAAAAGGCACTACTGTTAACTGAAATAGGCAAATCAGGAGGAAGAAATTATTTTGAATAGAGGAAAGAAAAGATTGTAAGTTGGGAATCAAGCTAGAGAACAAATTGGTGTTCAAATTTTGGGGAAGGAAAAATAGGTAAAAACTGCGGAAAGAATGATAAAGTAGAGGAATAGTGGGGTGATTTTGTACCCCAACCTCGCCATTTGGTAACGTTTGAACATTTTTTTTTTTTTGAGACAGAGTCTCACTCTGTTGCCCAGGCTGAAGTGCAGTGGCTCAATCTTGGCTCACTGAAACCACTGCTGCTCAGGTTCAAGTGATTCTCCTGCCTTAGCCTCCCAGGTAGCTGGGATTACAGGTGTCTGTCACTGCGCCCGGCTATTTTTTGTATTTTTAGTAGAGACGGGGTTTCACCATGTTGGCCAGGCTGGTCTTGAACTCCTGATCTCGTGATCCACCCGCCTCGGCCTCCCAAAGTGCTGGGATTACAGGTATGTCCACCGTGCCCGGCCGAACATGTTTTTTATTGTTACCATGTTTGGTGGTAGTACAGCTGGCATTTAGTGAATAGAGGGCAATGTTGCTGCTAAACATTCCTGCAGTACACAGGGCAGCTTTGCCCCTCAGCAAAGAATGACCTGGCCCCAGATATGAAGCGTCAAGGCTCAGCCATGCTGGAGTAGAATTCTTAAGACTGAGCTTTATCCTTCCTTCTGGCATCCTCTTAAATATTAACTTTTGCTTTGCAATTGGTGCCGATAAGTGAACAGCTCATGTGATCTCATGTAATTTTTGCAGAAACTTCTGTTAGATACTGCTACATTGTTTTATGGTGTGAAAACAGGCTTGGAGGCCTGCCCAAGGTCACACAGCTATTTTGTGCAGAGCCAGCACACTCCACCTGGGCTGGACTGTTCTTTTTTTTTTTTTTTTTTTTTTTTGGAGACAGGGTTTTTGTGTTGCCCAGGCTGGAGTGCAGTCCAGTGATGTGATGTGATCACAGCTCTCTGCAGCCCCAACCTTCCAGGCTCAAGCAGTCATCCCACCTCAACCTCCCAAGTACCTGGAACCACAGGCTCATGCCACCATGCCTGGCCAATTAAAAAAAAAAATTTGTAGTGATTGAGTCTTATTATGTTGCCTATGCTGGTCTCCAGCTCTTGGGCTGAAGCAGTCCTTTCACCTTGACCTCCTGAAGTGTTGAGATTGATTATAGGTGTTAGCCACTGTGCCTGGCCTAGCCTGTTCTTTTAATGGTACCTCCTGGCTTTTCTTGTGTTCAGAGAGCTGGGGGTTAAGACCGTCCTGACTACTCCGTAGAGATGCTGATGTTTTACTGCAGCACTTTTTTTTTTCACCTGAGCCATAGCTGCAATTTGAATTTTAGATGGTTAGAAGAAATTTTTCAAAAATCTGCTTTTTTTCTTATTTTCCTTGTGCTCTAAATTCAGTAGCTGTTTTGATATTATGCTATATTCTCTTTTCCATGTAGCCAGCCCTATGGCTTAAAGATCATTTTTCTGTTGAGACACTGGTTATGTCGTGATTTTTTTTTCTTTCTAGTCATTTTGACTTTTAGATGATAGTCATGGAACTGCCTGCTCTATTTTTCTCCTAGGTCCAGGCCCTCAGCCTTGGGGACTAAGCCCTGTATGTGCTGGACTGGGTGCCCTGTGACTCGTAGACAGTTTGCAGAGCTTTCAGTGGCTTTTTTGCTTTTCAGCAAAATACAGTTGGTTAGGTAACTTCTTATCTTAATTTATCAGCTGGAAATCTTTGCGTTACAGGTTGGAGCAGACAGTTCCTCAGATTTGTCATCTGCCTAAGCATTCATTCAGCTGATTCACATACGTGAATCCCAAAATATCCCCGTTGCTGAAAATGACAGGGGAAAAAACCCAAATAATTAAAAATAGATAGATGTTTGACATTAGAGATGGCATATTTCTTTCTTTTTCTTTTCTTTTTTTTTTTTTTTTTTTTTTTTGAGATGGAGTCTCACTCTGCTGCCCAGGCTGGAGTGCAGTGGCCCAATTTTGGCTCACTGCAACCTCCTCCTCCCATGTTCAAGCGATTCTCTTGCCTCAGCCTCCTGAGTAGCTGGGACTACAGGTGTCCACCACCATGCCCAGCTAATTTTTGTATTTTTAGTAGAGATAGGGTTTCACCATGTTGGCCAGGCTGGTCTTGAACTCCTGACCTCGTGATCCACCCACCTCAGCCTCCCAAAGTGCTGGGATTACAGGCGTGAGCCACCATGCCCGGCCTAGAGATGACATATTTCAAGACCTTGGGCAGCCTACTAAGTTGTTATATCACTGTAGCATGTAGCTTGGGTTTTTCTTGTTTTACATTGCTGTAGAATGTAACAGGCATTAAATAATCTCTTTTTTTTTTTTTTTTTGAGATGGAGTTTCACTCTGTCTCCCAGGCTGGAGTGCAATGGCATGATCTCAACTCACTGCAGCCTCCGTCTCCTGGGTTCAAGTGATTCTCCTGCCTCGGCCTCCTGAGTAGCTGAGATTACAGGCTTGTATCACTACGCCTGGCTAATTTTGTATTTTTAATAGAGACAGGGTTTCACCATGTTGATCAGGCTGGTCTTGAACTCCTGACCTCAGATGATCTGCCTGCCTCGGCCTGCCAAAGTGCTGGGATTCCAGGCGTGAGCCACTGTCCCTGGCCAGAATTTTATAATTTTATAACCTGTGTATTTGATGTAAGTGCTGAAGCATTGGAGCATTATTCATAATGTTTATAATTGACATGTAATAATTGTACATATTGATCGGGCGCGGTGGCTCACGCCTGTAATCCCAGCACTTTGGGAGGCCGAGGCGGTTGGATCACTTGAGGTGAGGAGTTCGAGACCAGCTGACCGACATGGTGCAACCCTGTCTCTACTAAAAATACAAAAATTATTAGCTGGGCGTGGTAGCGGGAGCCTGTAATCGTAGCTACACAGGAGACTAAGGCACGAGAACCGCTTAAACCTGGGAGGTGGAGGTTGCCGTGAGCCGAGATTGCACCACTGCACTCCAGCCTGGATGATAGTGCAAAACTCAGTTTCAAAAAATATTAATAATAGGCTGGGCGCGGTGGCTCACGCTTGTAATCCCAGCACTTTGGGAGGCCGAGGTGGGCGGATCACGAGGTCAGGAGATCGAGACCACGGTGAAACCCCGTCTCTACTAAAAACACACAAAAAATTAGCCAGGCGTGGTGGCAGGCGCCCGTAGTCCCAGCTACTCGGAGAGGCTGAGGCAGGAGAATGGCGTGAACCCGGGAGGCGGAGCTTGCAGTGAGCTGAGATCGCGCCACTGCACTCCAGCCTGGTGACAGAGCGAGACTCCGTCTCAAAAATAATAATAATAATAATAATAATAATAATAATAATTGTCCTATTTATGGGGTATAAGGTGAATTTATTCCTTCCATCTGACTATAATATCATACCAGTTGACCAACCTCTCCGTCTCCCCTCCCCTCCCCTTGCCTCTGGTAAGCACGTCTCAACTTCTATGAGATCAATTTTTTTAGATGCTACACAAGTGAGATCACGTTGTTACTGTCTTTCTGTGCCTGACTTATTTCGCTTAATATAAGTACTGTCCTCCAGGTTCATCCATATTGTCACAAATGACAGAATTTCATGCTTTTATAAGGCTTAATAGGATTCTACTGTGTATATATACCACATTTTCCTTATTCATCTGTTGATGGACACTTAACATTTATTCTATAATCAATTGATGGCTTTTGTGACTAGTGCTGCAGTATACATGAGAGTGTAGATGTCTGATGTACTGATTTCATTTCCTTTGGATGTATTACCAGTAATGGGATTGCTGGATTTTTAATTTTTTATTTTATTTAATTAGTTTATTTTTTATTTTTTTGAGACTGAGCCTTGCTCTGTCTCCCAGGCTGGAGTGCAGTTGGTGCAATCTTGGGTCACTGCAACTCTGCCTCCCGGGTTCAAGTGATTCTCATGCTTCCGCCTCACAAATAGCTGGGATTACAGATATGCACCACCATGCCTGGCTAATTTTTTTGTATTTTTAATAGAGACAGAGTTTCACCATGTTGGCCAGGCTGATCTCAAATTCCCGACCTCAGGTGATCTGCCCGCCTCAGCCTCCCAAAGTGCAGGGATTACACACATGAGCCACTGCGCCAAGCCTGGATTTTTTTTTTTTAAAACTTGCTTTGATGAGCAGGAGGTGGATCTTAATGGTAATTCTATTTTTAATTTTCTGAGGACCCTGCATACTGTTTTTCGTTTCTGTACTAACTTACATTGCCATCAACAATGTGTAAGGGTTCCCTTTTCTCCACATCCTTGTCAACGTTTGTTATCTTTTCTTATTGATAATAGACAGTCTAATAATGACTAGTGGTGTTCAGCATTTTTTCATATACCTGTTGGCCATTTATTTATTTTTTTTAATTTACTGAGACAGGGTCTTGCTCTGTCACCCAGGCTAAAGTACAGTGCAGCCTTGACTTCCTGGGCTCTAGTGATCCTCTTGCCTCAGCCTCTTGAGTAGCTGGTGTCCATTTTTTAATTGGTTTTCTTTCCTTTCTTTGTTGTGAGTTCCTTGTATATTTTCTATATTATCCCCTTAACTGATGTATAGTTTGCAAATAGATTCTTCTATTCTGAAGGTTGTTTCTTCACTCTTGTTTCCTTTGCCGTGCAGAAGCTTTTTAGTCTGATATAATCCTATTTGTTTATTTTTGTTTCTGTTGCCTGTGCTTTTGAGGTCTTTTAAAAAAAATTCCTGGCTCAGACCAAGGTCCTGAAGGTTTTCCCTGTGTTTTCTTATGGCAGTTTCATAGTTTCAGGTCTTACTTTAAGTTTTCGATCCATTTTGAGTTTATTTTTGTATATGGTGTGAGATAAGGATCTAATTTCATTCTTCTGCGTGTGATATCCAGTTTTCCCAACACTGTTTATTGAAGAGACTGTCTTTTTCCCTATTGTGTTCTTGACACTTGTTGAAAATCAGGTGGCTGTAAGTGTGGATTAATTTGTGGGCTTTTATTCTGTTATATTGGTCTCTGTCTGTTTTTATGCCAACACCATGCTGTTTTGGTTACTATGACTTTGTAGTATATGTTGAAGTTAGGTAGTGTGATTCCTCTAGCTTTGTTCTTTTTGCTCCAGATTGCTTTGGCTACTGGGGTCTTTTGTGATTTCATATAAATTTTAGGATTGTTTTCCCTATTTCTATGAAGAACGTCATTGGTATTTTGATAGGGATTGCATTGATGTATAGATTGCTTTGGGTAGTATGGACTTTTTTTTTTCTTTTTTTTTTTTTTGAGACAGAGTCTTGCTCTGTCGCCCAGGCTGGAGTGCAGTGGTGTGATCTTGGCTCACTGCCACCTCTGCCTCCTGAGTTCAAGTGATTCTCCTGCCTCAGCCTCCCGAGTAGCTGGGATTACAGGCGCCCACCACCATGCCCAGCTAATTTTTGTATCTTTAGTAGAGGCAGGGTTTCATCATGTTGGCCAGGCTGGTCTTGAACTCCTGACCTCAGGTGATCCGCCCACCTCAGCCTCCCAAAGTGTTGGGATTACAGGCGTGAGCCATGCGCTTGGCCAGTATGGACATTTTAACAATATTAATTCTTCTAATACATGAACATGGGATATTGTTCCATTTATTTGTGTCTTCAGTTTCTCTGATCAATATTTTAAAGTTTTCATTGCAGAGATCTTTCACCTCCTTGATTAAATTTCTTTCTTTTTCTTTTCTTTTTTTTTTTTTTTTTTTGGTAGCTGTTGTAAACAGGATTGTTTTCTTGATTTCCATTCCAGATAATTTGCTATTAGCTGGCATGCAGTGGCGTGATCACAAATCACTCACTTCAGCCTTGACCTCCTGGGCTCAAGTGATCTTCCCACCTGAGCCTCCCATATAGAAATAATACTGCTACTGATTTTTGTATGTTGATTTTGTATCCTGCAATCTTACTGAACTTATTAATTCTTCTCATAGTTTTTTGGTGGGGTCTTTAGGGTTTTCTATATGTAAGATCATGTTGTCTGCAAACAGGGATAATTTAACTTCATTTCCGATTTGGATGCCTTGTGTTTCTTTCTCTTGCCTAGTTCTTCTGGCTATCAAGAAAAGCTGAAATGATTCATTTCATTTTTGCTCAACAATTTATGTAAAAGAACCTCTTTGGACCAGCGCGGTGGCTCACACCTGTAATCCCAGCACTTTGGGAGGCTGAGACAGGTGGATCATGAGGTCAGGAGATGAGACCATCCTGGCTAACACAGTGAAACCCCATCTCTACTAAAAATACAAAAAAATTAGCCCGGTGTGGTGGTGGGCGCCTGTAGTCCCAACTACTTGGGAGGCTGAGGCAGGAGAATGGTATGAACCTGGGAGGTGGAGCTTGCAGTGAGCCGAGATCGCACCACTGCACTCCAGCCTGGGTGACAGAGTGAGACTCCGTCTCAAAAAAAAAAAAAAAGAACCTCTTTATACTGCTTGTTATTCCCTTAGTATTCTGTTTTAAGGAATCGTGGGTTGGCAGTTAGTGATGCGTGCACCACTGGGTCTGGAGGGCAGGGGTGAGAATTCCTGCCAGCAGGTACTTCCTGCTCTTTTCTGTTTCCTTCCTGTCATTGTGTTGAGTGTGGAATAAGTGTGTTATTGTCACTGTATTTGAGATTTTGCTTATCTTGTGCCTCTCATATATATATGTGTGTGTGCGCATATATATATATATATTTAAATTTATTTATTTATTTATTTATTTATTGGAGATGGTGTTTTGCTCTTGTCCCCCAGGCTGGAGTGCAATGGCACGATCTCAGCTCACTGCAATCTCCGCCTCTCGGGTTCAAGTAGTTCTCCTGCCTCAGCCTCCCAAGTAGCTGGGATTACAGGCACGTGCCACCATGCCCAGCTAATTTTTGTATTTTTAGTAGAGACAGGGTTTCACCATGTTGGCCAGGCTGGTCTTGAACTCCTGACCTCAAGTGATCTGCCCGCCTCAGCCTCCCAAAGTGCTAGGATTACAGGTGTGAGCCACCACATCCAGCCCATGCCTCTCATATTTAATTATGACTTATAAAGCTATTATGCCAGGTAATAAAGTTTGTGGTTTCAAAACTTCTTGCAAATCCTTGAGAGCTCCTGGGGTTTTACTTGGGAGGATATTTTTGACAAATTATATGATAAATTGGACTGTTACATTTTTGCTACCATTTCTGGCATTTCTTCCCATCACATTTTATTGTTCCTGGTCAGATTATTATTTGACTCATTGGTAGCTGGCTTTTTTTCTACGCAAATTTCTCACAGTTTGGGTTATTGGTGCCAGTCACGTTGCTTCATTTGACTGTCACTAAAAAATAATTGACAATTTATTCACTAAAGCCTATTGAACAATAGAGGCTACAGGTAATACAAAGCAGTTGAAGGGTTTCCAGGTTGTGAGCTTGTTTCTGGCCAAGCTAGTCTGCCTTCCTTCTTTAGCAGTACGGGGGTAAACTTTGAATCAGGTTACACAATTTAGAACAGTACTTCATCTGTTTGCTTTTGCATTTGACTGAGATTTCCAGAGTATGTGACCGGAAGAAAAACTAGGGCTTTTAACTCTGTTTTAATGCCCGTTCTGTTGCTTGGTAGCCAGAAACCCATGTTGGCTGTGACCAGACGTGGCAGGGGGATTCTGATAAGCCACACAGTTGAGGCGCCACCCCAAGTTTAGCAGAAAGGTTAAGGCTGCTTTTGGTTCCTTTGATCTACACACTGTCGGCCCACTTCATAGCTTGCTTTGGGAAAACAAGAACTTTGGGTTCCCTTTTATTTTTGTTCTTTTTAACTAAGGTAGACAACCTTCTGGGAAAATAGATCCTGACTCTTGCTGTCTTGTTCCTAGAGACTCATGATGGTTTTTCATTTTAAGTAACCTTTGAAAAAACCTCTTAAATATGTCTTACTTAAATCTGGGAAAAAATTGTGCTAGAAGCACATTCAAATTTTTTATTTGGTAAAAAAAAATGAAATACAGTTCACATACCATACAATTCACCCATTTAAATTGTACAGTCCAGTGGCTTTTAATGTAGTCATAGATACTTGCAGCTGTTACCACAGTCAGTTTTAGAACATTTTCATCTTTCAAGAAGAAACTTTTAGCTATCATCCCCTACCCCTAAGTACCCCTTCCCACCCCAGGTCCTGGCAACCACTAATGGACTTTATATAGAGTTCCTTGTTCTGGACAGTTTATATGAATGGAATCATATAACATGTGGTCTTCTGTGACTGTCTTCTTTCACTTAGCATAATGTTTTTAAGTTTCATATTGTAGTATATATCAGTACTTCGTCCTTTTTTATTAAAACTGTGGTAAAATAAGGTCAGGCATGGTGAGCCTGTAATTCTAGCACTTCGGGAGGCTGAGATGGGTGGATCACTGGAGGTCAGGAGTTCCAGACCAGCCTGGCCAACGTGGCAAAACTCCGTTTCTACCAAAAATACAAAAATTAGCTGAGCATGCTGGCATGCACCTGTAATCCCAGCTACTTGGGAGGCTGAGGCAGGAGAATTGCTTGAACCTGGGTGGTGGAGGTTGCAGTGAGCCGAGATTGTGCCACTGTACTCTAGCCTGGACGACAGAGCAAAACCTCTCTGAAAAAAAAAAAAAATTAAGTAAAATTGTGGTAAAATAAGCAGCATTAAAAATACCATTTTAACAATTTTAGAATTTATAGTTCAGTGGCATTAAGTACATTCACATTGTTGTGCTACCATCACCACCATCTGTCTCCAGAATGTTGTCATCTTCCCAAACTGAAACTCTGTACCCATTAAACTTAAACTAACTCCCCATTTCCACCTAGTTACCCTTATTTTTAAAAATTAATGAGCTCAATCAGAATCTGTTTTCAGTTTTAAGCCACTAAATTTGTAGTAATTTGTCATAGCAGTAATAGGACACGGAGACGTTTGTGTCGTAGAGGTTTATAGAGAGTAGTCCTGATGGAAGGTGATTTTGCAGCTTACGCAGCTCCTATGACATTTTTCTTTTATCTTTTCTTTTTTCTTTTTTGAGATGGGGTCTTACTCTGTTGCCCAGGCTGGAGAACAGTGGCGCGATAATGGCTCACTGCAAGCTCTGCCTCCCGGGTTCAAGTGATTCTCCTGCCTCAGCCTCCTGAGTAGCTGGTATTACAAGATGTGCGCCACCACACCCAGCTAATTTGTATTTTTAGTAGAGATGGGGTTTCACCATGTTGGCCAGGCTGGTGTTGAACTCTCGACCTCAGGTGATCCACCCACCTTGGCCTCCCCAAAGTGCTGGGATTACAGGCGTGAGCCACCTCGCCCGACCTCGTATGACATCTTTAATGTGGCACGTGGGTGCTCTCCAGCTTTGCCTCCTATCTCTTTGACAACTCTTCATGGTTAGTTACAAGCAGGGACTCTGGAGCCATATGCCTGGATTTGATTCCTTGCTTAGCTACTTACTTGGTGTGTGATTAGAGTATTGAGGTCTCCTGTTTCATCTGAAGGCCCTGGTAACCAGTTAATGTTGGAAGTTTTTTGAACAACCTCCTAGTCAAAATCAGTTGACAGATTTTTAGTAACACTAGCATAGAAGATCTTGGAACTATTAATACATATCAAATGGAAAGCCCTAGAGAAGAAGGTTTAAATATCGCCTCAAGATTTTTTTTTTTTTTTTTTTGAGACGGAGTCTTGCTCTGTCGCCCAGGCTGGAGTGCAGTGTCGCAGTCTCGGCTCACTGCAAGCTTCGCCTCCCAAGTTCATGCCATTCTCCTGCCTCAGCCTCCTGAGTAGCTGGGACTACAGGCGCCTGCCACCACGCTGGGCTAATTTTTTGTTCTTTTTTAGTAGAGACGGGGTTTCACCGTGTTAGCCAGGATGGTCTAGATTTCTTGACCTCGTGATCCACCCGCCTCAGCCTCCCAAAGTGCTGGGATTACAGGCGTGAGCCACCGCGCCCAGCTCACACAGGCAATTTCAAAAACGCCTCCCCACCTCTACTGCAGAAAAACAGAAAGGGAATTTGTCTGTTTTTAATGTGACTCATGGAGTTAAATTGAGAGAATAAATCGAGATGAGAACAGTTCTGTGTAACCCTGACTTTTCATCCATATTTATCCAAGAAGAGTGATTTAGTTCACCTGCAATAAAGATACTGTCCTCTTATTTCTGACAGAGGCGGCCTTAGCAACATGCTGTTCCAGTGCTCCCTACCTGACACCACAGCCACCCTTGGCGATGAGCCTCGGAAAGTGCTCCTGCGGCTGTATGGAGCGATTTTGCAGATGGTGAGTTGGTAGGCTACTTTGGGAGGGGGGGATCCTGTTAACATTTTAAATCATCTTTCCTGAGATACCTTGGAAAGAGATTTTAAATACTTTAATGGTGTTACTCAAGATATTTGAGTATATTGCTTTTACTTTTACTTTAATTGGGCTGCACAACTTGGTTTGCATTCTAAGTTAATTCGTGTTTTTTTTAGTTAGTATTTATTAGTAAACTAGTGCAAGTATTCCCAGTTTTACATCCAGAGAAGGTAGAATGTTGGTTAAATCTTTAATAGTGCTTGATGATTCTTGGTTCTACATATTGATTAAAATTTTCAGCTCAGATTTAGATTTAAAGTTCTAATGTGGAGAAGGTATTGTTTTTATAACATAATCCAAAAGATTTTAGAGGTTAGTCCCAGTTAACAAAGTATGATCTCAACGAAGCTGAATTTAATAACTGTTTCTCTGAGATTTCTTTAAAACTTTGAGTTGTTTGTTACAGTCGTAATCTTTCTAAAGTTTTATATTACTTAAATAATCTAATTCTTAATTAAAGTACCTATTGAGTTATCCAGTTATAGGATATCCCAACTTGTCTGGGTTTATTATTATTATTATTAATGTCATGAATTTACTATTTCATTGAGCACAGTAGAAATATTAGGTTGATGTATTTTTTTTTTTTTTTTGGGATGGAGTTTCACTCTTGTTGCCCAGGCTGGAGTGCAATGGCGCGGTCTCAGCTCACTGCAACCTCTGCCTCCCGGGTTCAAGTGATTCTCCTGCCTAAGCCTCCCAAGTAGCTGACGTTATGTATGCCACCATGCCTGGCTAATTTTGTATTTTTTTAGTAGAGATTGGGTTTCACCATGTTGGTCAGGCTGGTCTTGAACTCCTGACCTCAAGTGATCCACCCACCATGGCCTCCCAAAGTGCTGGGATTACAGGCATGAGCCACCGCGCCTGGCCAAGTTGATGTATTTCTGTGGTAGGATTTTTTTTTTTTTCCTGAGATGGAGTCTGGCTATGTAGCTTAGGCTGGAATGCAGTGGCACAATCTCGACTCACTGCAGCCTCCGCCTCCCGGGTTCAAGCTTTCCTTGAACCTCGGGGTTCAATTCTCCTGCCTCAGCTTCCTGAGTAGCTGGGATTATAGGTGCACCACTACGCCTGGCTAATTTTTATATTTTTAGTAGAGACAGGGTTTCACCATATTGGCCAGGCTGGTCTCAAACTCGTGACCTCAGGTAATCTGCCCGCCTCAGCCTCTCACAGTGCTGGGATTACAGGTGTGAGCCACCACGCCTGGCCTGTGGTAGGATTTTGATACCCTTTTTTTTTTTTTTTTTTTGCGACAGAGTCTTGCTCTGTCGCCCAGAGGCTTACTACAAACTCTGCCTCCTGGGTTCACGCCATTCTCCTGCCTCAGCCTCCCGAGTAGCTGGGACTACAGGCGCCTGCCACCACGCCCGGCTCACTTTTTGTATTTTTAGTAGAGATGGGGTTTCACCATGTTAGCCAGGATGGTCTCGATCTCCTGACCTCGTGATCCATCCACCTCGGCCTCCCAAAGTGTTGGGATTACAGGTGTGTGAGCCACCGTGCCCGGCTGTTTTGGCTGTTTTTTTTTTTTTTTTTTTTTTTTTTTTTTATGGAGTCTTGCTCTGTTGCCCAGGCTGGAGTGCAGTGGTGCAATCTTGGCTCACTGCAAGCTCCGCCTCCTGGGTTCACGCCATTCTGTCTCAGCCTTGCAAGTAGCTGGGACTACAGGCATGTGCCACCACGCCTGGCTAATTTTTGTATTTTTAGTAGAGATGAGGTTTCACCATGTTAGCCAGGGTGGTCGCAATCTCCTGACTTTGTGACCCGCCTGCCTTGGCCTCACAAAGTGCTGGGATTACAGGCATGAGCCACCGCGCCTGGCCCTGATAGCCATTTTAATCTTCTTTGGAAGGGCCCATTTTTATCTTAATGAAATGGAGCAGAGTAGTTTTCAAACTAAATTTTTTAAAAGACCAGCCTATTTCAGCTCAATCTAAAAAGCAGATCATATCCATATGATATTTGATTATATGTTTAGAAATATTAAAGTTCAAATTGGCAGTCTAGATGTTAATTCATTAAAAACTTGTCATAATGTGAAGAAACCTTTTATTGGATAGCTTTTCCTTGACTCTGTCAAGCTGTGGAAATGGTTAAGATCTAAAAATGCTGGGAACAAGTTAGTATGTTTGAAGGTACATAGCTCTTCCACACACGTGTGCGCTTGCTGAGGATATCTGAGGTCATTTTGTCATTAGGTGCAGATAGCTGGCATTCAGCTAGGACAACAGTTGATGCTAACTGAAAACACAGACCCCTTGCTGTTAATACACAACAGAAAAGATTCTGTGTTCACCATGCAGCTTGGGTTTTAAGTTTAATCAAGTTGCAGTTTCAAAGTATAGTTTTTGAAATCTTTCATTGTTATTTTGGCACTTTTACTGATGTGCCTTTATTTTTTGAGACAGGGTCTCACTTTGCCACCCAGGCTGTAGTGTAGTGGCACAACCATGGCTCACTGCAGCCTCGACCTCCTGGGCTCAGGTGATCCTTCCACCTCAGCCTCCTGAGTAGCTGGGACTACAGGAGTGAGCCACCACGCCCAGCTAATTTTTGTATTTTTTTGTAGAGGCAGGGTTTCACCATGTTTCCCAGGATGGTCTCAAACTCCTGGCCTTAAGTGATGCGCCCGTCTAGTCCTCTCAAAATGCTGGGATTACAGGCATGAGCCACTGCGCTTAGCCTGGTAGGTCTTGATAGTCATTTTTTCTTTGAGGACTGTTTACGTTCTGCAACAATTAAGTCCCATTTCTGCTGTTTTGTGTATTTTGCATTTATACAACACTTTTAGAATAATAAGTAGATGCTGAAATTACATGTGATTTAAAACTATTGTTTAAATCTGATTTGTGAGGCTTTCATTTCTAACTTACATAAGAAGCATTTTAAATGTGTTACAAGGTGCTCCTCTGTGGGCTAGACTAATCTGGGAGTTTAATCCTGTGCTCTAGAACAGTGCTATAGTGATGGGAGTAATGGAGGGTTCTGCATCTGTGCTGTCTGATACACTTGTCATCAGCCACATGTCACTAACGAATATGTGGAATGTGGCAAGTGTGGCTGTTGAATTGAGTTTTAAATTGTTTTTAATTTTAATTAATTTAAATTAAAATAGTCACATGTAGCTCGTGGCTACTGTATTGGACAGCCCAGCTCTAGAATGTTCTGGTTTATTATATGAGTCACTTAGTAAAAGCCAGCTGCAGCATAGCCTACTACTTGGCAATTAGCCTGCCTCTAATAAAGATTCATTGTCAATTGTTAGTCTTTTCTCCATTTTGAAATTTTAGCAGTCTGGAAGTAGTACCTGACAGTAGTTGAATACAGTAGAAATGTCTGGAAATAAAATTTGTTTGAACAGAATTCTATGTCCCAATTTGTTTCTAAGAAAAAAGACTTAAAGCCGGGCGAGGTGGCGGGCGCCTGTAGTCCCAGCTACGCGGGAGGCTGAGGCAGGAGAATGGCGTGAACCCCGGGGAGTGGAGCCTGCAGTTAGCCGAGATCGTGCCACTGCACTCCAGCCTGGGTGAAAGGGCGAGACTCCGTCTCAAAAAAAAAAAAAAAAAAGAAAAAAGACTTAAGTAACTAAGAAAAATAAAAAGAATAATTTAAGCCAGTTAAAATGTAATTAACTCTTACCAAACTAATAGAATGGAGTATGTTTTACATATAATTCCAATTTGGGGGGAGGTACCCTACATTTAGCTTCTCAGTTATATTTTTATTAGGCAAATGTTAAATGAGTTTCCATTCCTGAAGCTATATCTACTGATGTAAGGTGGAAACCATACTTGAAAGCACCTTGAATAGAAAGGGAAATTAGGGCTGGGCATGGTGGCTCACTCCTGTAATCCCAACACTTTGGGAGGCCAAGGCAGGTGGATTGCTTGAGTCCAGGAGTTTGAAACCAGCCCGGGCAACATGGCAAAACCCTGTCTCTATAAAAAAATAGCTGGGCATGGTGGCATGTGCCTGTGGTCCCAGCAACTTTGGAGGCTGAGGTGGGAAGATCTCTTAAGCCCAGGAGGTGGAGATTGCAGTGAGCCAAGATCATGCCACTGCACTGTAGCCTGGGGGACAGAGAGAGACCCCGTCTCAAAAAAAAAAAAAAAAAAAACTGGATGGGAAATTAGTAGTTTTCTACATGGATAATAAGCATACCTCTGACAATCTGACAGTTGACATAGACAACAAACTGATTTTTGTTAGAAAAAAACTATTTCTTTGCTTCTTAGGTGGGAATCTATATTTTCAATATAATTATTCAGTTGGTCAAGTCTTTAGTTCAAGCACACTTTTTTGGTTGTAGTTTAAACTTAGTAAACCATGAAGCCTAGGGTCTCAGAGTTCTAAGTATATTTGGTTTCCTAGCTCTGCGGAGTTTAGCAGTCATACTTGTTGCCAGTTAAGAGTTTCAGATATTAATGGCCATTGAGACTGTTGGTCATTGGGAGTACTGTGACAACATGAGGAGGGGAACCAAAATCAAGAACTCCAAAAGATGGCTATGGTACAAAAGAAGCGAAGTAGAGAGCAGGCTTAGAAGCTTCTAAGATGCGAGCCAGGCAACAGCTGCTGTGTGCTTTAGAAGCTGAGCTGCCACACACTGTGCCGGGGATTTTAAATTCCTTTCCAAATATTTTCAAATCAGCTTTAAAGTGTCTATTATTTATTTTTGCTGTGATCTAGGTGTGATGAAATTGCTGATGTATAGCCAACTCTTTAGAATGAATCTGGCCTATAATGGAAGGAGATATTTATGGTCTACAATGAGGGTTTTGTTCCTATCACAACGAAAAAAGCCAGAATTTATGATAAATTGTCAGGATTGATAATAAACTGTCAAGATTTGCATTAATTGAGAGATGTGGCTGAGCAAATACAGAGCCCCAAATAATAAATCACATTACTTTCATAAAATTATGGGTTAAAGAGAGAAATATAATATGACTCAAATCTTCTGCTTTCCTTCTTTTTGCTCTACCTTATAGGAAAGCATACACATAGCCTATACATGTATGTGTACTTATACAAATATAACTGGTATGTCCCAAGCCAGCTTTATAAATGCAGCTATAGCATCCTTTAAGGTGGGCTAGAATTCACTCCTTCTTTGAAAAATGTTAATTGAAGACTACTGCACAAATAATAGGCCTATGTATTTTCTCAGAGTATTTTGCATTTTTGCTTAATTATATGACAGATTTAGTTTAGTATGTCCCTTCTTTCCATTTCCCTTCCTTGTTTTTAGCTTTTGAACATTTTACCTCTGTGAGAATCAGAGGTGGTAACATTTTACACGTTCTTTGATCAGCAAATGATTTACAGGTGACTTGGTTTAAAATAACTAGATGATTCTCAACTTTCTCATTTTTCTTCATCTTGGCATTATAAGATGTCTGATTTCCTTTATTTCCATAGTGACACTGAAATGACTGCTCTTTGGTACAGTTCTCTAAGGGTTAAGTGCCAGAAAGCCAAGGTAAAACTTTCTGATTGGGTTCAGCCCCACAGCTTCTGTCCCACAAACATCTGTCTCTTCTAGCCCCTATTTCTATCTAAATTGAGACAGAAACAAACTTCCTGACTGTATCCTGGAGTTTTTGTTTAGGATTTGTGTTAGTTTTAGGGTGCTTATGAAAATTCCTGTGTTTGGCAAGGTCAAGAATGGGTCCTTTTGAAAATATGAACAAGATAGGACACACACACCTATACAATATTTGCAGGAAATTATTAAACATAAAAATATTGGTCTGATCTTAAAATAATGTGTGTGAGTATAATTTAGTGTCTGTTTTACATGGACTAATTTTAATGGAAGTGAGGTTATTTTCATTAGCTACATAGATTATGAAGACCAAACTCAACTGTAAAACCACCCTGAACTACAGGAGGATAATTTAATAGAAGTTTTGAGAAGTAATAGTTCAGCCTTTGCATTGTGGAAAGAGATAGAATTGCTAGAAGAGAGCGTAAATGTATAAAATTAGCTATAAATGTAACTTGATTTTTTTCCTTTCTGATACTGGGAAGGAACATGAGCTCTGCAACGTCCAGTAGCAGCCTTTTCAGAGAAGCAAGTTTGGCTGATTACAAATAACCAGTTTGCTTATTTATCATGAATTGTGGAAGACACAAATGTCAGTACGTATTGTTCATTCAATGTAACCTGTGCCAGTTGGCGGAAGTCTCAGAGGATTGCTTTGTCCCTTCCTCTGTCAGAACAGTGACTCTGTGTTAAGCCACTTCCTTCTGTGCATGAATGGAGAGATTTGGCCTCACCGTTATGAGCGGTCTCACAGGCATGAATGTTTATAATACACATCAAAGATCTCTCTTGAATGTTGTCTGGAAAATTGTTTTTGTTTGTTTTTTGAGTAATAGAAGGCTAATATTAGTGCTTGTTTGAGTACTAACCATAATAAAGGCATCAAGGCACAACGCAGATATGTATTAGCAACTCAAAAGAGTCAAATTTGAGACACTGTCCTTTTTGAATCTAGAAAACAAATGTCTTCCTCCCTATTTTCTCTTCGCCCCAGTTTAATTAAAAATTAAGCCACAATAAAATACGGAATAACTCATAAATAGTTAATATTAAACTACCAGCTACTGCAAAATCAGCTGCTAAAAACTATTTCTTTATGTTACTAAGGTCACACCATGCAAAGACCAGCATTGCTGGTACTCCTTGAAGGAGTCATGTCCCTGGTAACTGAATTCTGTGAATTGTCACTGTTTTCCTCATTGTGTTAGGATAATTAGGAATTTAAGTTGTTCTGTTCACTCTGCTTTAAAAAAATTCCCTTATACTTTTGAGTATGGTTTAATTCTCTGTTCCTAAGGCAGTCAAAACTTCCTTCTCAGAAGTGAAACATTTTTCTAGTGTTGTGCATTCCCATTTGGTCTAACGTAATATTTCTTTAGCTGATACTCTCCCAAGATAGTTGCCAAATTACTACCAATGGTCCTTCCATACCTGCTTTGGTGCCTTCTTTTGATAACCAAATAAACCACAGACTACTATGTCTAATTTTTACATATTCAAAGTGTCTTTGTCTTGCTGGTATTAAATGTTTGGGATTTATAGCATGAAGCCAATGCAGATTTCTGGTCCATGGAACGATGGTTTGACCGCAGCCCACCCCTCTTTGGGAAGGAATGTCTTTATGTTGGGTGGAGTGAAGGGCGTTGGGGGTAATGTACCACTTTAGCTGTATGTGCATGTGTTCTCTGCTGCAGGCTTGTCCATGCGATCGTGCCTGGAGCACTCTGGTTTCCAGGTGACAGACACGATTCACGGTATAGTATGAGACCTCTGAAGTTGGAGCATTCTCTACAGCTTTAATTTCTTTCTTTTAGTTCTTGGATTCAAGAATTGCTTTTAAAAAAGAAAGTTGTAATGCTTGTTAAGTAGCACCAGCTACAGTTTGTGCTGTGCTTAAAGAGGCACAGTGATTAAGATTTCAGAATGTTGTGTAATAAATATATCACTTTTTTTTTTTGTCCAAAGCAAATCAGATTCCTTTCTTCTGTTTCCTCAGTAGAAAATGACAAACATTTAGGAATTTTAGAAATTTATGGGCCTCAACTTGATAACTTAATTGAAGTAATCAAGTTCTTCCTTCATATCACTTCCAGCATTAAGGAAACACCATATATATTTTGATATTTTGGTCAGAATTAGAAACAAACCTTCTTCTTTGTCCTTACCAGTCAGTATACTTTCATATGTCTTAGCTGGGTACCTGAGACCTTAGGGAGCTCTGCAGTGCTGATTTGATGTAGTGAAGGCACACTTCCTGTAAAAGTGTTGCTTGCAAGTCAACCCTTGGGATACTTAGAGGGAAGGTATTTTATTTAGTCTTGGAAGTCTGAGGAGTGTTGGGTCAGCAGGTTGCCCTAGATCAGACGTAGATTTTAAGAAGGTCCTGAAATGGGCCTTTTTAAAACCTGGGCTCCCACTCACCTGTCTTTCTACTGGCTTACGTTGCCTAAAGTGTTGTAGAAGTTGTAGTTTCCTAGGGATATTCATCAAGTCATCCAATTTTGAAATTATTAATGTCCAAGAAGATCAAGTTGTTTTAGGCTGATCCTTGGGATAATTGAAGACACTCTAAAGACTACCATACAATGTTAGAAATCACTTATCTGTTTAAATTCTCTACTTCATATGTGCTCATTAAATAATCACATAAGCTATACTTTAAATCATTGCATTGAGATCTCACATTTTTAATGTGTTCTGTAAAATGTTTTCAGAAAGTGCTATTAGTGGCCGGGTGTAGTGGCTCATACCTGTAATCCCAGCACTTTGGGAGGCTGAGGCGAGTGGATCACCTGAGGTCGGGAGTTCGAGAAAGTGCTGTAAGAAACCATAAAAGAAATAAATACAGGATGATTTCATTTTTTTTTCATAGAAATCAGGAAGAAGTAAGGTTAGGGTCCATGATAACTCTGAGAAGAAAACATATTGCCAAGAAAATATACTGCAAAATGTTCATTGAAAGAGTCGCATAACTCTTTCAATTCTATAGAATTGAACACATTCTATAGAGTCGTGGTTCTCATGCTTTTTCCTGCCCCACCTCTCCTGGGATGGAACATAGCTGCATCATCAACAGGGACTCGGCAGGCCAGGGATTATAACAGATGCCACCCCCGTATTAAAAATGATTTCTCTCCTAGAAGGTTGAGTGTGGTGAGATAACCAGGGTGGGTATTAAGGGTCTCCGAAGCCACAGGCTACACAGTAAAGAATTTCATGCCACTCCAAGACCAAATGGGCATCACAGCTACTGAATTGAATCCGAATGATGCACCATATCCTCCTGTTCTCAGGGTGAATACAATGGCCTGGGAGTTGTTTCAGTACTCAGCTCAGGAAGATAATACCAGATTAGTAGAAAGATGGATTATTTTCTGAGACCAAGATTTAGATATCCTAGAAACTGAGGAAACTGAGTCTAGCTAACAGTAGGAATTTTTTTTTTTTTTTTGAGACAGCCTCCCACTGTTGCCCAAGCTGGAGTGCAATGGCGTGATCTTAGCTCGCTGCAACCTCTGCCTCTCAGGTTCAAGCGATTTTTGTGCCTCAGTCCCCTGAGTAGCTGGGATTACAGGCATGCGCCACTACACCCAAGTAATTTTTGTGTTTTAAGTAGAGACAGTGTTTCACCATGTTGGTCAGGCTGGTCTCAAATTCCCAACCTCAGGTGATCCGCCCACCTTGGCCTCCCAACATGCCAGGATTACAGGCGTGAGCCACTGCACCCAGACAGGATTATTCTTATTTATTTATAGGTCTCAAAGCATTTTTAAAAGGTCACAATCAATTTACTGTTTTATGTAAAGCCTTTTTTTTTTTTTTTTTTTTGAGACGGAGTCTCGCTCTGTCACCCAGGCTGGAGTGCAGTGGCGCAATCTCGGCTCACTGCAAGCTCCGCCTCCCGGGTTCACGCCATTCTCCTGCCTCAGCCTCTCCGAGTAGCTGGGACTACAGGCGCCTGCCATCATGCCCGGCTAATTTTTTGTATTTTTAGTAGAGATGGGGTTTCACCATGGTCTCGATCTCCTGACCTCGTGATCCGCCCACCTCGGCCTCCCAAAGTGCTGGGATTACAAGCGTGAGCCACCGCGCCCGGCCTATGTAAAGCCTTTAAAAGAGACAGTAAGCTGAACGATCCATTTAGTTATTTTTTGGTGAGAAAGGGGTGGTAGGAAGAAGAGAATGTCATCCATGTTTCTTAATTTTCTTTTTTTGTATGTATTTTTCTTTTTTTCTATTAAAAAATGGATGGCACAATTTTTTCTATAAAAAACCTGTACTCTTATTTATATATCATTTTAGTTCAGCAGCCACCATTATATTTAACATAGTACCTATTTCTATTCTATATTATGATTTTTGTGTGTGTGTGTGAGATGAAGTCTCACTCTGTTGCCCAGGCTGGAGTGCAGTGGTGCGATCTTGGCTCACTACAATCTCCGCCTCCCAGGTTCAAGCCATTCTCCCACGTCAGCCTTCCAAGTAGCTGAGATTACAGGCACCTGCCACCAGGCCCAGCTAATTTTTTTTGTATTTTTAGTAGAGACTGGGTTTCACCATGTTGGCCAGGATGGTTTTGAACTCCTGACCTCAAATGATCTGCCCCCCTCGGCCTCCCAAAGTGCTAAGGTTACAGACGTGAGCCACTGTGCCTGGTTCATATTATATTATCCATAATTGATAATGATTTGGTTTCTTAAATAGCATTTCCAATTTATTTTGCTATTGATGACATGCTATTCTTTGTAGCTGATTCATCACTTTTTAAAATCTGTCTCACAGTAGCTCATGTAGTAGTGGACCTTTAAAGATACTTTGAAGATAAGTGTTTCAGATGTTAAAGATGTTTTAAATGACTTTTCTTTTCTTTTTTTTTTTTTTTTTTTTTTGAGACGGAGTCTCGCTCTGTCGCCCAGGCTGGAGTGCAGTGGCGGGATCTCAGCTCACGGCAAGCTCTGCCTCCTGGGTTCACGCCATTCTCCTGCCTCAGCCTCCCGAGTAGCTGGGACTACAGGCGCCCGCCACCACGCCCGGCTAATTTTTTTACTTTTAGTAGAGACGGGGTTTCACTGTGTTAGCCAGGATGGGCTTGATCCCCTGACCTTGTGATCCGCCCGTCTCGGCCTCCCAAAGTGCTGGGATTACAGGCGTGAGCCACTGCGCCCAGCCAAATGACATTTAAATGATAACTATATGTGACTTAACAACACTTTCTTTATGCCGCTTTCACCCATTCTTACTATACACAGACTCTAGGGAAAACTGAGGTGCTGCTTTGTTTCATCTCCCAAATGGGGCTTTATTCGTTTAGTCTTAAACCTACTTCCCTCAGTATTAGAGAAGTCTTCCATTAAGTACTGGCCAAATAAGTTTATTCTGTCTGATGGCTTAAATAGGTTAAAAGAAATACACCTGCTATATTGTGGAACATTAGGTAACTTAAAGTAGGTTTTTGAATCCTAAAATCATACAACACAAAATACAATAAAGGGATGTCTCTTCCCCTTGGTCCTGGAGTTGTCTTACTACTTATTGATTTTTTTTTATTGTATTTTTATTTTATCTTATGAGACAGAGTCTTGCTGTCGCCAGGCTGGAGTGCAGTGGCGCGATCTTGGCTCACTGCATCCTCGGCCTCCTGGGTTCGAGTGATTCTCCTGCCTCAGCTTCCCGAGTAGCTGAGACTACAGGCGTGCATCACCACACCCAGCTAATTTTTGTATTTTTAGTAGAGAGGGGGTTTCACCATGTTGACAAGGATGGTCTCGATCTCTTGATCTCGTGATCCGCCCACCTCGGCCTCCCAGTGTGTTGGGATTACAGGCGTGAGCCACTGTGCCTGGCCCATTTTATTTTTAAAGCATGAAGTAGAACATTTTGAAAACCTGTGCTCTGTAATATGAACATTTACTGCTTTTCATAGTCTCATTTAAAATACAAAGCCTAGATAGCCGGGCGTGGTGGCACACACCTGTAATCCCAACTACTCCGGAGGCTGAGGTGGGAGAATCGCTTGAACCCACGAGGTGGAGGTTGCAGTGAGCTGAGACTGCACCACTGCACTCTAGCCTGGGTGACAGAGTGAGACGCTGTCTCAAAAACAAAACACAAAAAAACACACAAAACCCCCAAAGCCTTAAAATGCAATTTTGTTAGAAAAGTAACATTTGAAACCTTGCATCAAATGTATTTATTATAAAAATAATACATGCTTTTAAGCACTTTTTAAAGGATAGAAATAAAGTAAAAATAAAAGTACTCTATTTTCTCATTTTACTCCCTAGCTAATTCAGACTTTCAGGAATTTAGTTTTTAAATTTATAAGTTCTTGGCCAATCAAAAAATCTTTTCAGGCTGGTCATGGTGGCTCATGCCTGTAATCTCAGCCCTTTGGGAGACTGCAGCAGGAGGGTCACTTGAGCTCAGGAATTCAAGAGCAGCCTGGGTAACATAGTGAGATCTCGTCTCTACAAGAAAAAAAAAAAGGCCGGGTATGATGGCACATGCCTATGGTCCTGCTACTTGGGAGGCTAATACAGGAGGATTACTTGACCTGGGGAGGTTGAGGCTGCAGTGAGCCCTATTCCTGCCACTGCACTCCAACCTGACAGAGCGAGACCCAGTCTCCAAATTTTTTTTAAAGTTTCACCTCTTAAAAGCTAACTTTAAAATAGTAATTACGCCTCCTTTATTAATGCTGTCACTGTAGCCTCATTTATTTCCTACATCACAGGCTAATGAATATATGACTCTAACTTAAGATTCTTTTGAAAACTAAGCCCAAAATAAGAAGGAAAGAAAGAAGGTGGGAGGAAGCCAGTGGCAATATATTTTTCATTATTGTGTGCCTTTTAAGTGTAGAATTCAGTGGTTTTCAGTGTATTTATGGAGTTGGGTGTCTTAGGCATAATTGAGACATTCTGATTTCTTAGGTCTTGAAATTTCAATGTTTGTTTTTTAAAAGTTTTTATTATGGGGAATTTCAGATATACCCTAAAGTAGAAGAGTATAATGAACCCCAGTGTCCATTCATCATCTTCCCCTCACAGCCAGTCTTCTTCCATCTTTTCCCTCATTTACTCCGCCAGGGTTATTTTGAAGCAAATTCCAGATGTTATATTATTCTGTAAATATTTCAGTCTGTATCTATATAAGATGATTTTTTAAAAATGACCACAGTAATGTTCACATTAAAAAAATTAATAATTACTTAATATTAAATAACCAGTGTTCAAATTTCTAATAAATGTAAAAAGCTTAGTTTTGTTTTATAACTTATAGAGGATAATTTTTGTTAACTTGTTAAAGTTTGATGTCATACTAAATATTTATACAATGTATTTTAATATCTACTTCAAATGAATTTATGTCACTGAGGTAAAATCCCACGGATTCCTATATATATATATTTTTTTTTTTTTTTTTTTTTTTTTTTTTGAGTCAGAGTTTTGCTCTTGTCACCCAGGCTGGAGTGCGGTGGCGTGATCTTGGCTCACTACAACCTCTTCCTCCTGGGTTCAAGCGATTCTCCTGCCTCAGCCTCCTGAGTAGCTGGGATTACAGGCACGCGCCACTATGCCCGGCTAATTTTTTTGTATTTTTAGTAGAGTTGGGGTTTCACCATGTTGGCCAGACTGATCTCAAGCTCCTGACCTGAGATGATCCACCTGCCTCAGCCTCTCAAAGTGCTGGGATTACAGACGTGGGCCACCGCGCCCGGCCGCAAAATGTATTTAACTTCCTGTCTTCTGGACGAAAAAGTTATTGTCTTACCTTTCCATGAATATCCACTTGGTTTGAGATTTCCTGGTCTTACACTTCTTATTTACAGGACTTAGGGAACCTGAACATTCTGTACTGAGGAAACAGAACAGAGGGCTGGATATTGCAGAAGTCCATCTTGCCTTCATAATGGTGCTCTTATGGTATAAGTGATGAATTCGTCTGGGGGTGGAGTGAGGGAGTGGGCAGGGGAGATTATCATGGAATTTACTACCACTTATAGTGCCAATATGTTTAAAAAAAGGAAAGACTTTGGGGCCTCAGCCAATTTTTAACTTTGGATGAAGTAACTTGCTTTTGAGAGCGCCATTAGATAAGGGAAAGGGACTTCTGATGGCTAAATAACCCATTAACTGTATCTCCCTAAGAAGATACAGTTAGAGTAACAACAGCATAGGAATAACCATAGTCATTTAGAATTGTGTACAGGTCAAATCCCGTTACAACAATTTCAGAAGAGAATCTAACTTTCTTATTTGTCTTAAAGCTTATACTGCAAAGTATTAATATGTAATATATCAGATTATAGAACTTTTTTATTCTTAAGTCTCTTTGGAGAAAAAAGCACAACGACTTTTGAAGGGGCATTTCTAATTAACCCCACAGCCAGCTTCCTTGTTACCAAGACCCCGGATGGGAATTTGCTATCACTGGTTGGCTGCGTGGCACCAGGCAGCTCCTTAGGCTCACTTGCCTTGTGCTATACCACTCCGGAGTGTTCATTTATTCATGCAGCCTAAAAAGTGTAGTGGGCATCAAGATTTGCTTGGTGCTCTGGGAGAAGACTAACATCAATAAAAGACGCAGTCCCTATTCATTAGGAATTTACAGACTGCTTGGAAGAGGCGACCCGCAAAGCAGAGTCTAAAGAACGATGCAGCCATGAGAGTGTTTGGAATTAGGATGAAGGGAAGCTTTCCAGCGCCTACCACATCGCACATCAAACCATCTGCAAAGATCTGAAAGCATTTTTGTAGTATTTTGACTTTTATAGCTTTCATTGTAACGGGATTTAACCTGTAACATCTTTTCATCAGAGAACTGCAGATTACACAAATGAAAATATCGTAAATCCCCATTTGTACTTTCTGTACTTTGTACCAAATGTACTTAACCGTATGCTAAATATAGTATTGAATATGTATCAGTGCAAACGTTAAGAGCCTTTTGCAAATAGATTTATGAACATGGATACTTATTTTGTTTACTTTTATATTAAGATAGAACATGTACTGTTTATACAAAACATGCATTAAAACGTCTGGAATGTTATTTCAGTGTGTGATGGATGAGTGGTTGCTTTAAATCACTAGGTTTTTGATTGGTGCTAGAGTAGCTGGTGTTGCTTAACGTGGCATTTTTTTTCCTGTCCACACTTTCCACCCTTGGTACAGGTATTTTTGATAAAGCTGTGGAATGGAAAGGTATGTTTTTCATGGGGTGTTCAAGAATCTGTTACCTTAAATTTTTTTAAAGAGGTTTCCTTTATGGGATTCGTTTTGTGTCTGGCTTAAGCAGACTTAGTTTAATTTAACAAGTAACATTTTTAGAGGCAGTATTTGAGTATAAAAGTTTGACATGACACAAGTTTCTGACTTTACTTTTCCCCATTCCCTTATTAAAGATAGTACGAAGGATTTTAAAGCATTTGGGGTGGGGGGGTTGCTCTTAAAATATATGATCTGTACCATGAAGAAAGAATGTAGCCCAAGGGTTGTTTATGGTAGTTAGTGATCTAGTGTGTTGTTATTGCCAGAATCCTGGTTACCATAAATTTGCAATTTCATTGAGGAAAGTGATATAAGTATTTCTTAATATATTAATATATGAAATAATTTTAGAGACTTTATTAAATACACATAGTCCTCTTTATGGTGGAGGAACAGTTCAGCTTGAGCTGGTGACCGGCTGAACTAGAGGGGTTACTCTGGGAAAGTGGCGAGTCGGCAGGGCATGTCTGCACAGATTTTGTGCCAGGTTTCCTGCCTGCACAGCGCTTTCTTCTCTGTCCGAGTTCTGTGCTGACCACAGCTGTCCACAGGCATGTTTACACTCCCTGTTCTTGCAGGTTGACTTGAGAGAACCACGTAGCTAAATTGGTGAGAGACTCAGCCTGACCGCTTGTCTTTAGAAGTCCTGATTGGAAGAGTGCACTCTATTGACTTTCCTCTAACAATGAAATTGTGAAAGGTACATGGGGCGGCTGTGAGACGTGCAGCTATCGGGTCTCACCGGCACATCCCTTTTCTCGTAAAGAATGAAGCACTTTCTAAGGTGTTGGTACTAGTGCTGGAGGCTGCTGGTGCATTAGATGCTGCCCGTCACATCGGTGGGCTGAGAAACCTTCCTTAAAGACCTGTGATGTTTTGTAAACCCTGACTGTTCTGGTGGTTGCAAAGTTAGTGTCTGTTTAGTGTTCCCCATCTCACCGGAAGTGTTTCCTTTTTCTCATTCATAGAGGTCCTGTAATAAAGAGGGATCCGAACAAGCTCAGAAAGAAAATGAATTTCAAGTAAGTAATTCAGTCTTTCTGCATCTGTATGAGATGTGAACTAGTGTTAGCCACCCTTCGCTACTCCAGGGCTTGGCAGTGTCTCTTATCTACTCTTGGAAAATCCTGATCTATCTTTCTACGAGGAGGGGCTCTTGATATATCTATCAGAAGCCACCTTGCAGAAACTGAGTGAGCAGTGGGTCTTCCTCATTCCTCCTGAGAGTGTAGACTGTGGAAGTTTGGTGTCCTTATGGCAATTGAAACAGCATTGGGATGCTGGCAGATGGCAGCCAGGGGAGCATTCATGTGTGGTACCTGATGTGGAGGCCCTGGCTGCCGCTGCTGTGATGCCTCTCTCACCCCCTTTTTGGTCGTTCCCACACTTCCCATCAGGAAGCGGGTCACTGCCCAGTGGTTTTGGTGGCCACCCATTTTCCCTGTGCTAGCAGCAATGTTTTTTCCTATGCATGATACCCAAGTTGGAAAAGCTTCTTCCTAGACTTAGAGAATGTGACCCCACTCTCTGAAACACACATGTGCAGATGGCTTGAGGCCAAGAGCACTGACAGATGGAGCCTCAGAAGCAGGGGTCTGGGGTGTTGGTCTACATGCCCCAGCGTAAGCACCTTTTGAGCATCTCTGCCATTATGTGCAGGGTCACAGAGAAGGGTGCATGTGCACACATGCCCAGCATACGGGGGTCTAAGATGTAGATACACACACACATTGCCACTTCATTTTTACCAATTGTATATTGATTATTAAAATGGTCAAGAAATAGGCTGAATGTGGTGGCTCACACTTGTAATCCCAGCATTTTGGGAGGCTGAGGCAGGTGGATCGTGAGGTCAGGAGTTCGAGACCAGCTTGGCCAACAAGGTGAAACCCCATCTCTACTGAAAATAGAAAAATTAGCCGGGCATGGTGGTGGGCACCTGTAATTCCAGCTACTTGGGAGGCTGAGGCAGGAGAATTGCTTGAACCTGGGAGGCAGAGGTTGCAGTAAACCGAGATTGTGCCACTGCACTCCAGCCTGGGCGACAGAGCGAGACTCTGCCCACCATCCCCCCTCAATGCAAAAAAAAAAAAAAAAAAAAAATCAAGAAATAGACATTAAAACAGTTGAGATAAAAAAGGAATGAAAGTGATGATATTTTTTCCACATGTTTAAGCGGCTTGTTTTACATGTGTCCTGCTCTGGGGGCCCTGCTAGAGGATCTAGAACTTGTGCTCTCTGTATTGACAGTGACTGGGAAGTCCTTGGGTGGGAAGTGATTGACAATCTGTTGTTAACCATTCCAAGCCGTTTGTGCAGAGACCTTTGGACATCCTGGTAGCTGAAAATGTTGGATCACCAGGACTTCCATAATGCTAAATCCAAAGTACTTTTCAGTTCTCATTTTATTTTGACTTCTCAGTAGCATTTGACATGACCCCCACCCTTTTGAAATGTTTCCTCTCCTGAAGGCAGCCATGACACAGAGACACAAAGTACAGATCTGGCTGTCTACATGCTAGGGTGCCCCATGATTTGACCATAGGCCCTCTTCTCATGTTGTCCTCTCTCCCTCGGTCACCTGATCTGTAGGCCAAAGGGCCACTACATTCTTCCTCCAGCCCTGACCTCGACTTGGAACTAATGCCATTGGCTAGCAGTCTCTCCTCAGATGTCTCACATGCCCCTCAAACTCATCATGAAATCGCCCGGCCGATTTCAGTCTTTTTTATATGAATTTTATATGAATTTATTTTTAACTTCTTATTTCATACCAATTTTAGACTTACAGAAAAAATTTCAAGAATAGTACAGAGAGGCTGGGCGTGGTGGCTCACGCCGTAATCCTAGCACTTTGGGAGGCCAAGGTGGGTGGATCACGAGGTCAGGAGATCGAGACCATCCTGGCTAACATGGTGAAACCCCGTCTCTACTAAAAATACAAAAAAAATTAGCCGGGCGTGGTGGCGGGCGCCTGTAGTCCTAGCTACTCGGGAGGCTGAGGCAGGAGAATGGCATGAACCCAGGAGGCAGAGCTTGCAGTGAGCCGAGATCGTGCCACTGCACTCCAGCCTGGGCGACAGTGTGAGACTCCGACTCAAAAGAAAAAAAAATAGTACAGAGATTTCCCATGCACCCCTCACCCAGCTTCCCTAATGTGAACATCTTACATAACCACAGTGCAATGGTCAAAACCAGGACATTAACGTTGATGCAATAATAATAACTAAACGTGTGTAATCCCAGCACTTTGGGAGGCTGAGGTGGGCTGATCACTTGAGGTCACGAGTTTGAGACCAGCTTGGCCAACAGGGTGAAACCCTGTTTTTACTAAAAATACAAAAATAAGCTGGGCTTGGTAGCGAACGCCTATAGTCCCAGCTACTTGGGAGGCTGAGGCAGGAGAATTGCGTGAACCTGGGAGGTGGAGGCTGCAGTGAGCCGAGATTTCGCCACTGTACTCCAGCCTGGGCTATCCATCTCTAAACAAAAAAAATAATATCTCCAAAAAAAAACCAATAATAACTAAACTATGACCAGAATTGAATTTCAGAAGTTTTCCTATGCATATTTTCCTTTGTTCTGTCTCGAGATTTAGCTAGATCTCCACATTTCTTTGGCTATTTCTCTTTAGTTTTTTTCAGCCTGTAACAATTCTTTTGTCATTTGTAATCTTTATATTTGTGAAGAGTACTGATCCGTTATTTTGGAAATGTCTCCTCAATTTCAGCTTGTCTAGTGTTTTCTCACAATTGAGGTTATGCATTTTTGGCTGAAATACCACAGAAATGCTGTTATGTCTTCTCAAGAAGTTCATAACATCAATACTCTTCTTCCTGGGTTTTAAATAAATGAAACTTCATAGATAAAGTGAAAAGTCAGTTTAGACCCCTTGTTCCATTCTCAACCACTTCTTTCTCCCGTTTCTGTTCACTCTTCACATGCTCCAATATGACATCTGTCCGCCCATCACTCTGAAGCTGTTCTTGTTTTTGTCACCAACAGGTTCCATATTGCCAAATCTAATGGCCACTTAGCAGCACCGTTAGGGAATACCACTCTCCTTCCTGGCAGTGGCACCTGTCTCACCTCGCCTTCCTGCCCGGCCCCTCTTTTTGCTGCCTGAACTTAAATCCGTTTTTCAAGTTGTGGCTTGTGAACCTCTAGTGGGGCATGAAATGTTAGCGTGTTGATTGCTTTTTAAAATGAAATAGAGTGGAAAATATTAATAAGTGTTGCCCAGTTGTAAGAGTGAGTATTGCAGTGGATAGTGTTTGTTTTGGGGGTGTATGCGAGGGTGCCCTGTAGAAAGCTTTCTTACTGTGGCGACAGTCACAGTAAGAAAGGGCATTTTAAGGCCTGTGCTGGTTCCTCCTCTTCTGTCACCAGGGGATCGAACCCAGTTTGTGAGCTGTAAACATCATCAACATGTTGAGGACTTGTGAATGGGTATCTTTGGCCCAGTCGTTTCTGTGAGCCCCAGTCCACCCGGCAATCTCATGCTCTTCTCTTCCTTTTCCTTGATTGTCCTGTTCCAGTGAGACAGGCCTCTCAGTTCCTTGAAGGCATCACACTTGTTCCTCCCTCATGGCCCTGTGCTCCGGTGGGGCTGCTGTGGCTTTTCACACCTCAGATCTCAGGTCAGTTCAGTGTGGCCTCCTTAGAAATACCCACGCGACCACACCAGTCACCCTTGTTTCCCTCATGTCAGTGAGCCCAGTCCATAGCTGCGTGTACTTGCTTACTGTCCATTTCTCTCTCTCTCCCCATCCCTCCCTCTCTCTCATGTAAGCCCCGTTGTGGGCAGGGGCCTTATGTGTCTTGTTCTTTGTTGGTTCCCTGGCGCTTAGCACAGTGCCAGGACATAGTAGACACTGAGTAAGTGTGTTTTGGGCAAACGTATTAATGAGTCTTTATTTCTGAAGCCCAAGTAAATTGTTCCAAGTTGAGATATGTGAAAAAGTAGGACCAGTTTTCCCTCCACTGTCACCAGCTGTGGCTAAACCAGTGCGTGGTGCAGGAGAGAACCCAGCCATGTCTGTCCAACCTCCCTTTTTACCATGCTCACTTTCAGAAGCAATCAGGAAGGTGCCTGGAGACTTAGTGATGACAAGAAGACCACCAGTAGTTGATACACTTGTTCTAGGATTCTCTGCTGTCCTTAGCCTGTCACTTTTCTTGCTTGTGCCTAGGTGTTCTCTTTCTTTTCTTTTGAGACAGAGTCTTGCTCTGTCACCCAGGCTGGAGTGCAGTGGTGTGATCTCGGCTCACTGCAACCTCTGCCTCCCATGTTCAAGCGATTCTCCTGAGTAGCTGGGATTACAGACGCCCACCACCATGCCCAGCTAGTTTTTGTACTTTTTTGGTAAAGACAGGGTTTCACCCTGTTAGCCAGGCTGGTCTCAAACTCCTGACCTCAGGTGATCTGCCCTCCTTGGCCTCCCGAAATGCTGGGATTACAGGCGTGAGCCACCGCACCCGGCCTCATTTTCTTCCTCCAAATCCTTCTCTCCATACACCATCTCCCCCTTTCTTCCTACTGTGAATAAATATTGAACTACAGTATTACATAAGAATAAGGGTGTTTTTGTTTACAATGTTTAGGGCAGTGCTAAAGAGAAGTGGAAAGTTCTTACATCTCTTTCCCTCTTCTCTATGTCCTTTCTGGGTTGACTCAGCTCTGGAGAGGATTCTGGCTAGTGCTGGTGACATGTGTTGACGATGCCACATGTAAATAAAGTCACCTCCGAGAATCCTTCCCAGTGGACGTGATGTGCAAAATGCTGAACTTCCAAGTCCAGCACCCCCTTGTCCTGCCATGCCCAGCCCCTGTTTACTTTTGTGTTTTACACAGCATGAGAGTGGTGGTGGGGACCACAGTCTCCAGAGCACCAGGACTGTGCTGCCCCCGGGGAGCAGGGGCACATAATGTCTAAGCAGAGACTTGGAGGAGGCTTTGCAGACCTTTGCTTAAATGCCAAGGATAGTTTCTGTGACGTTGGGCTTGGAGTAAGATGGGGACTGCACCTCTGGACAACACTACCATAGGACTAAAAAGTGCTTGGAAACCTTTTGACAACTAAGTAGAGATATTAGATCTTTGTTGTCATTCTTTAAGGTTTTAAGAAATAAAGCCTGTCTGATATCAAATCCCACCCTAAAATTCATTAGCTTGATAGATAGATGTTATCAGTCTATTGTCATATACACAAAACCACAAATTAGGAAAGATTGAGCCTCACAAGATGACAAGCCATAATTGTGAGGATTATGCAAATGATGGTTGTAGATGATAATTGTGGGGGGATTACCGACAAATCCATTTACCCCCACAAAATGTAGAAGTGACCAAAATACTTTTTGCCTTAATGTGGTCTGATACCTTTGGAAGTAGCTTTTCTTTTTTTTCTTCTTACTATAGTACTGCATCATTTCCTAATAAGTTTGTCCTCTTGGTTTCTCAGTTTTTGGTAATGTGAATGTGTTTTAGAGAAGGTTTCTCTGGGATCATGTTCCTGCACAGCACATTTCTTCACAGGGGGTGAATTATAATCATATGAAAGTTTTTCAGAACAGCCCTGCTGGTGCCTCTCTTTTAATACTTGGGGTAAGACCTAGGAATCTCTTTGCAAAAGCTCTTTTTTTTTTTAAAGAGACTTTGGTGGTGGTGGGGCGTCTCACTATGTTGCCCAGGCTGGTCTCTAACTCCTGGCCTCAAGTGATCCTCCCACCTCAGCCTCCCAAAGTGTTGGGATTATAGGCGTGAGCCACCGCCGGGCCTGTAAAAGCTCTTTAAGAGATTCAGGTGGACCTCTGGGTAAGAATGACTCCTTCACTCCAACAGATGGAAACCCTTATGCTGTAATGTGCTGTTTAAGGGGGAAAAACCAAGGACTGAATTTGCTTTGAGATCAAAGCATGGATTTTGAAGGCAAAATGATGATAGATCCCACATTAATTATTAGGACGAAAATAGAACAGACAGCATCATAGAGATTTCAGCAAGACAACAAACATTCAATAACAGGAAAAGGCCGGGTGTGGCAACTGAAAATAGAAATCTAGGATGCTGCATGCTAGGCTGCTCTTTGGACTAGAAAGTCATAGACCTTGGACCTAAATCAGTAATTTTCAAGCTCGTTGGACCCATGAGCCCAATTTAGTAGGCAGAAGGTCCTTTGGATCCTTTGCTTTAACTAGACACACTCAACCAAAAGCAAATCAACCCTTACCAGAATGGATGGTGTTGTGGCCTTTGGTGAGATGCCAAGAGTGAGACGCCTATGTAGGTTGTGAAATAAATAGAAGCAATAAAAGCACTGATGGATATTTTTCTATTTTTGGATCTAGTGACCTAAATTAAACTCATATTTTAAATCTTATCAATATAGCATAGTGCTTGCAAGCATGAATCCTGCAAATGACACGATGTGTGACTTTGGAACCTCTATTTCTTCATATTTAAAATGGGGATGATGATAACAGTAGTGCCCACGTGAAAGAATACTCGGAGGATCAGATGAAACACTCCTGTGAGAGTACTTCTGATGCCTGGCACGTAGCAAACAGTAAACACCTGATTTGTTGCCATCTGTTTTAGGGGGCCGAGGCCATGGTTCTGGAGAGCGTTATGTTTGCCATTCTCGCAGAGAGGTCACTTGGGCCAAAACTCTATGGCATCTTTCCCCAAGGCCGACTGGAGCAGTTCATCCCGGTAAGATTTGTTCATAAACGCTCAGTTGACATATGCCACAGACAGAAGATGGCTTCTTTGTCTCATTGCTGCAAGAACCTGCAATGCTATGTTTTCACTGTTAACCTCACCTATGTCATTGAACTGTATCAGAAATCATGAAAAGCAACATTTATTTTGTACTTATATCAGAACCTCTTTCTTTCCTGTAAAGGTATATTCGTCCAAATTTGAAATATATATGAAACTTACCATTTCATTGTCCCCTGATGCTGTGTACCCTGAGACTTTGCCCTTTTCACCTTGTTCCTCTCAACTTCTAGGGCCCTGCTTTATAGAACTTGCTGCTAGAACACCTTGGCCTTGACTGTACCCTGCTCAGTCTCTGACTGTAGCCCTGTCGGGGCCATGCCTGTTCTTTCCCATCACCCTTACTTGGTTTGTTTTGTGCATTCCTACTGAGTCTCCCTACCTCCCATCTTCCTGTCCCCATATGCTGGTCAAATTCTTAGATTTCAAGGCCTTGCTCCAAGACCTTGCAGTCTTATTTCTAAGCAGTCAGGATTATTTTCCCTTTCTTATTGTCCCAAGGCAGTTTTAATGTTGCTATAACATTTGCCAGTATACCATGTCTTAGAGTTACACGTACATATCTAAAGCATAGTTCCTGTTCCTCTACCCACCCACCCCCGACTCCATGCCCTGCACAATGCTTCATGCCCAAGGGTTTTCATGAACCCTGTGTTGAAGTGTGGCTCTGAGCCCTGGCAATACTTCTTTGGTTGGCAATGCTGGTCTTTGTCAGCCTGTACTCTCTTCCTAGATAGAACAGATATTCCCATTTTAATTGAGCATAAGCTCCTTGGGGACTAGAGTCAAAAGCCGCTAGCTTTTCCTGCCCTGCTGCATGTCTTATCCATGAGAGGCCTGGGCATGTCCAGGGCTGCCCTGTACATCTGTGCAGATGGAGCCCAGCACTAGGATGCCTGACAGAGGGGTGCTCTGCTGCGTCTGGCTGGGGATCAGGGGCAGGGATTTCTTTGTCTAATCCCACAGCCCAGAAACAGGGAGGCTAGTTGTGCTCTGTCTCCCCAGAAGAGGTATCCTCTTCTAGTTGACAGTGGTGCTGTCCGTCTGTGCTAGCGTCGTGCTAGCTGCCAGTGCTGAGGATGTGTTTAGATGAGTGGATGGTGCCTTCACTGCGCCGGCTTTTACCTTAGTTTGCTCCCTGGCACCTGGCTATGTTTTAGTAGAGACAGGGTTTCTCCATGTTGGCCAGGCTAGTCTCGAACTCCCGACCTCAGGTGATCCACCTGCCTTGGCCTCCCAAAGTGCTGTGATTACAGGCGTGAACCACCACGCCCAGCCGAGATAATAAGTTTTTGAAAGAATTTTACAAATAATAGAACCTCATATGGTTATAAGTGGAAATATAGGTGAATCTTACAAACATAATGTTGAATGATAAAATCAAACTGCAGGAGACTATAAGTAGTATCATACCATTCTTTTTTTTTTTTTTTTTTTGAGACGGAGTCTCGCTCTGTCGCCCAGGCTGGAGTGCAGTGGCTCAATCTCGGCTCACTGCAAGCTCCACCTCCCGGGTTCACGCCATTCTCCTGCCTCAGCCTCTCCCAGTAGCTGGGACTACAGGCGCCCGCCACCACGCCCGGCTAATTTTTTGTATTTTTTAGTAGAGACGGGGTTTCACCGTGGTCTCGATCTCCTGACCTCGTGATCCGCCCGCCTCGGCCTCCCAAAGTGCTGGGATTACAAGCGTGAGCCACCGTGCCCGGCCAGTATCATACCATTCTGTGAAGCCTGATAAATTTTAAAAATTGTTTAAGAATATATGCACATGTAGTAAAAGTTCTATTTTTGGAAAAGGTAAGGGAATTGTGTTAACACAATTCAGAATAATAAAAATATCTTGGGGACAAAAAGGGCAGGCATCAGGACACATAGATTATAGTACCTGTGGAATTGATTTTGTTCTAGTTCTTAAGTTCTATCTATGCTCTTGTATATATTGTTCATTATATATTAAATTTTTTTTGAGATGGGAGTCTCACTCTCTTGCCTAGGCTGGAGTGCAGTAGCATGATCATAGCTCACTGCAGCCTCGAACTCCTGGACTCAAGTGATCTTTATGCCTTAGCCTTTCAGGTAGCTGGGAGTACAGGTGAACACCAGCACACTCAGCTTATTAAAAAAATTTTTTTGTAGAGATGGGTCTTGCTGTGTTACCCTGGCTGGTCTTGAACTCTCCTGGCTTCAAGCTCTTCTCCTGCCTTAGCCTCCTAAGTCACCAGGATTACAGTGTGAACCACTGCATCCAGCCATAGTGAAGATTTTTAAAAAATTCTACTAGGTTTGAACCATATGACGCTGCCGGTGTTTGACTGTTTTTGACCAACAAGAATGGCAGTTTCATTTGATTCAACCTAATACCATATGTTATTTCTAGATTTGCTTTTTTTTTTTTTTTAAGATAGGGTCTCTCTGTGTTGCCCAGTATAGTGAAGTATAAGTGGCCTGATCTCAGCTCACTGCAGCCTCAACCTCCCAGGCCCAAGTGATCCTCTCACCTCAGCCTCCCGAGTAGCTGGGACTACAGGCACGTGCTACCATGTTTGACTAATTTTGTTTATTTTTTTGTAGAGATGGGGTCTCCCTGTGTTGCCCAGGCTGGTCTCAAACTCCTGGGCTCAAGCAATCCTCCCGCCTTGGCCTCCCAAAGTGCTGGGATTACAGGCATGAGCCACCACACCTGGCTTAGGTTTACTCTTCACTGCTTGGGATCAGGTGATTTAGTTTCATGATTCCTGTAGCCATCTTTCAAAGGGCATGTGAGAATAGCGGGGCCACTAGGGATGGTAGGTAGTCTGTTTCTCTTTCTCTGTACTCGGGAAGGAATTTGCAATACTGAGATTTGTTCATATCTGAGCATGTTAGCTTCAGATTTTCCTTGTTGCCAAATTAATGGCAGTTTTGAAAGCTGAGTGAGCTACCTTAATAAGTCCTGTGTGTCCTACTGCTGGAAGTGGAGTCCCTGTTCTTATTGCAGCATGGTAATCTGTTGACAGTGCTGTGGTAACAGTGCTTTCTGGAGGGAGTTGAATAGAAGGTTGAGTCCAATGCTTACAGTGAGCTCTTAGCTCTCAGTAGCAGACATCTGCCACTTGCTGAGCTTGCACCCTAGGCTGGGTGCTGTCCCGGAGACCTCACCTGCATTCTGTCCTCTGGCTCTCCTGGCAACTGTGTGAGAGATTTCATGTCCTCATTCCCATTTGATAGAAATGGGAACACAGATGTATGAGGTAACTTTGATGGCCATGTAGCTTTGAAATGAGAATTAAAGCCACAATTTCAACTGAGGTTTCTCTAAGTTGGGAGCATTCATTCTTACCCCTGTGCTGTACTTCTTTGCATTTTCACAGAAACCTCTCTTTAGATTTCTGCAGGGTGGCAGGTCGCATGAGGAAGCTCTAGAGGTCTCAGTTGATTGTGAGCTCCCATGGGCCTCCTGTAAAAGGGCAGCCAAACAAGCATGGCCTCGGGCTGATTTAGGGGAAGTGCAGGATGCAGAGGCCAGGAGGAAGTCCTCTAGACACTGTCTTTGCCCAACTTTGCCCTGGACACCTGTTCTGTGCCAGGCCAGGTGCTGACACCACCACTGGGAGCAGCTGGAGATGGCCCCCCGTCTCTGTGACGCATCTCCTGGTTAGGACCTGTTCTGGACCCCACATCTCACCTGCAGCACATCAGAGTAGAATGTCCCAGCTGATGGAGGAGCTGGAAGCGGGGCCATGTGATAAACTGCTGAAGACATGGACTTCAGCATTGGGTAGTGAATAGACATTCAGTATGGTTTTAGAGGCCAGAATAATAGATGATAGCGTAGTAGTTCAATAAAATTTAAGGAAAGAGTTCTCATAGTTAAAAGGGGTTCAGAATGAAATAGATCTTTGGAGTGGCCAGCTCCTCACTGTAGAAGTGCCATAGCAATTGCTGGCTCACTGTCTGTAGGGACACAGTGTCCATTCTTAAGGGAATTTGGGGCATTGGGTGAGACTTAAATGCACTACAAAAACACTTCTCATTCCTAAGACTGTGTGATCTCGCTCTTTTTAGTTTACTTGGTAAATGTCAGTTTTTAACTCCCTTTTCTATTTCAGAGCCGGCGATTAGATACTGAAGAATTAAGTTTGCCAGATATTTCTGCAGAAATCGCTGAGAAAATGGCTACGTTTCATGGTATGAAAATGCCATTCAATAAGGAACCAAAATGGCTTTTTGGCACAATGGAAAAGTAAGTGGTCAAATCACTTGGTCCTAACGTAGTTTTACAGTGGTGGCTCCCAGAAGTACCAGAAGTGAGCATTTGTTTGCTACAGTAGTCAGAGGTCTTCCTAGTTCACTCAAGTGCAGGGTGTCAGCTGGTGATACTTGTCTCATAAGTAAGTCTTTCTTCCGTGTAAAAGTCAATTCCTAAACCAAGAAAGAAGGCTTAAGCAAAAATGCTATTGAACGGGTGAAGGGGCAGAAAGTCACCTTCCTAGAATGCCACGAACCCCCAAGGCCACTCCTCTTCCCCTCAGTCATGGCAGTCAGAGGGGTCCCACTGGCATTGTGAGTGCGCTGGGATTGAATGTTTAACCAAAGCCCCAAGAACAGCAAGCCTTGGTGAATTGATCAGTGATTCTTTGTTCTGTTCTTTTTTTAAATTTTTTTTTAATAGGTATCTAAAGGAAGTGCTGAGAATTAAATTTACTGAGGAATCCAGAATTAAAAAGCTCCACAAATTGCTCAGTTACAATCTGCCCTTGGAACTGGAAAACCTGAGGTGAGTTTTCTTTCTATTTCCTGACTTTAAATATTCTTAGTCACTAAAACTGTTGTCAGTAAACACTGATTGAGCTTGCCTTATGTCTGGCATTTTACATTGGTTTTACAGGATGAATTTAAACCGATAAGTTTTGTCATCTGGAATTATGGTTCTCTAGAGGACTAGAGATTATGGACTCTATGGACTAGAGGCCCACACGTGGCCTCTAGTCAGTTTGTGAAGGTTCCATAGAGAAGGAAAATGTCAAAGGAGTGGCTTGGTGGCCAGGGCAGTAGAGTGTCTAACGGGGTGGATTTTCTCTGGTGGGGAGAAGGGAGTAAGGGCAGGCTGGGTGGGGAGTGTGAGGAAGATCCTTCTTCCTTACAGTTCAACCTTGGCTTTTGCGAGAAACAGAATCTTCCTACTGATCTCTGAAGCAAGGCCGTCATTGTCCTCAGAGTGATGCTGGGTGCAGGCCACTCACATCTGTACACTAACAAGTATTTACACCTTTTTTTTTTTTTTTTTTTTTTTTTTTTTAATAAGACGGAGTCTCGCTTTGCTGCCAGGCTGGAGTGCAGTGGCGCGATCTTGACTCACTGCAACCTCCCCCTCCTGGGTTCAAGTGATTCTCCTGCCTCAGCCTCTCGAGTAGCTGGAACTACAGGCACACGCCCCCACACCCAGCTAATTTTTGTATTTTTGTAGAGATGGGGTTACACCATGTTGGCCAGAGTGGTCTTGATCTCTTGACCTCGTGATCTGCCCACCTTGGCCTCCCAAAGTGCTGGGATTACAGGTGTGAGCCACCACACCCAGCCACAAGTATTTACACCTTTAAGTACTCAGGTATGTGCCTCCTCTGCTAGGCTTGATTATCGCTGCTGAGGGAAAACAAGTAAACAAATAAAATAATGTCAAATTGTGATAAGTGCTGTGACAGAAACAGATCAAAGTAGGCCCTTAGTCTGCATAGGAGGACCTGCTTGGGCCACTGGTAAGAGAAGGGCTGTCTAAGGGGGTGCTATACAAGCCGAGACCAGCAGAGAAAGGGGCTCCAGGAGGGAGCGGCACATGCAGAGGTCCTCCGGGGGAAGAGCTGAGTGCAGAGGGCCTGTGGAGTTGTTGCCACATAATGACACAGTTGTCAGAATTCACATCACAGATACTACTCTGAAACTGTGTGTTGCTTTGGAGTACGAATTTGGTGCTGCCCATGTGGAGAAAGCAAGACTGTGTGCAGCTGACTGAGAAGCTTGATGGGTAACAGTGAAACCTTTCTTTTCAGATCATTGCTTGAATCTACTCCGTCTCCAGTTGTATTTTGTCATAATGACTGTCAAGAAGGTAAGAATTGCTATGTTCTTTTACAGATGAGGTTTGTGTGTATACTTACAAAATTACTGGCAGTGTGTCTGAAAAATGCAAGGTAGCATCAGGAGTATTAGGTACATTAAATTATGATACAACCAGACAATGAGGTTTTGTATTTTTTTTTAGAGTATGAGGCCAGGCACAGTGTCTCATGTCTGTAATCCCAGCACTTTGGGAGGCCAAGGTGGGAGGATTGCTTGAGCCCAAGAGTTCTAGACCAGCCTGGGCAACACAGCAAGATCCCATCTCTACAAAAAATAAAAACATTAGCCAGGCTTAGTGGTGTGCACCTGTAGTCCCAGCTACTTGGTAAGCTGAGGCAGGAGGATGGCTTGAGCCTAGGAGTTCAAGGCGATAGTATGCTATGATCGCACCACTGCACTGTAGCCTGGATGACAGAGCAAGATCCTGTAAAAAAAAAAAAAAAAAAAAAGATTACATGGAAGAAATCTGAAAGAAGACAGAGCAAGATCCTGTATTAAAAAAAAAAAAAAAAAAAAAAAATTACATGGAAGAAATCCGAAAGAATATTCACTAAACTTGGGAATTGGGATAAAGAACTTAAACTTTGTAAGTCACGTATTACTTTTTCAGTGTTTAACTCCTTACAGTAAACATGTATGATTTTTTTTTAACCTGAAAAAGCAATAAAAGA
This sequence comes from Nomascus leucogenys, assembly GCF_006542625.1. Taxonomy (NCBI): domain Eukaryota; kingdom Metazoa; phylum Chordata; class Mammalia; order Primates; family Hylobatidae; genus Nomascus; species Nomascus leucogenys. The sequence continues at coordinate 87,363,636 of NC_044384.1, read as the reverse complement.
ACAAGATCCACTGCCTATCCCATTCAGTCCCGGGCCCTTCCCCCTTCTGCACCACACAGCATAGTGTTGCTTATCGCAACACATGTAATCCTAACACCTTCTCTCCTAGTATCAGTGCACTGTGCTGTTAATTACTTCGGGCTTCTCTGCTTTGAAAACACGACAGTGATATGTTCCTTACTGTAACAAAACTTCATCCCACGCAATTGCACATTGAACAGTCTCATCAGAGGCCCCCCACTATGCAGCTCCCACTGGTGCTGCTGACATGGCCTCGCTCTGCCTTGACCTTGCCTCCTCTAGTCACAGTAGTTCAGGTCCCACCTTGAGCCCTTCTTTGCCAGGCTCAGCAGTTTGCTTTTAATCCTGAGAACAGTTTCTCATGAAGACCCGTCATCCATAAGCCATTCATTTGAGCCAAATTACCTTTTACTACTTAGCTGCTCATCACTGGCTAACTCAAGTCAAGGAGGGTGTAGACATTACAGCTACAGCTTTGTGTATTATCCTTGCCCTTCTGGTGGTGAGGGGGTGATAAATGGCACAGACATCACTAGAGAGAGGGGACTGGAGGAGATAGCTGTGTTGATGATGGCAAAGTGTAGGAGGGATCGAAGAGGTAACAGTTGTACATTAATTTTGTTCTGCTACTTTGTGTGTCTGCCTCCAATTTGCCTTTTTTTGAGACTGTTACTGTGTCACCCAGGCTGGTGTGCGGTAGCGCAATTTAGGCTCCACGTAACCTTAGCCTCTTGGGCTTAAGTGATCCTCCTGCCTTAGCCTCCCGAGTAGTTGGGATCGGGGCGCACACCACTACACCTGGCTAATTATTTGTGGAGATGGAGTTTCTCTGTGTTGCCCAGGCTGGTCTTAAACTCCTGGACTCAAGTGATCCTCCCACCTCCGCCTCCTAAAGTGCTGTGATTACAAGTGTGAGCCAATACACGTTTTCTGGTTTCCAGTTTACGTTGTAATTGCTACTCTAAATGGAAAAAGTATGCTGAAGAGCCTAGACAGTATACCTCCACTAGAAATCCTAAGGAGAGAGAGCGGCTGAAAACCTAGCAAAGGTTGGCTCACTGGTGCCAGCCCCAGGATGTCGGAGATGCTGAACATCATGTCGAGTGTGGGGATCTCAGGAACGCAGGCCTGCAGAGCCAGGCTGATGGCTGACCAACTCCTGACCCAGAATCCAATACTAAAGCAAATAGTGTTGTAGGAATGCTGCCTGTGGTCTCCTTGGGAAGGAAAAGCAGGCAAAAACAAAGCAGGGGATCCCCTGTGGCAGCTGAGCTCTCCCTTGCCTTTCTTACTGAGAGGGCATTCCCACAGCTCCCCAGCTGGAGTGCTGCAGCCAGCCGGCCTGCAGACAGCAAACCAAGTCCCAGGGCTGCCGAGGGTGGTGTTTGGCTAGCACGAGCTCCTGCATGCCACCATGCAGAACATTTGGGAAGTACTGTCCTGAGAGCAGAGCAAGAGGCCAGGCTTTGTTCCACAGTGAGCCTGGGGGTCTGGCGAGAACTAGGGCTGTGAGCAGAGGTTCTCATGGCCAGGTGGGTCAGGAGCCACCCTGCATAGGGGTATGCCTCCCGTGAGCACTTCTACGCTCTGTCTAGGCCCTGGTGATGTCCGCAGACAAAAAGCCACATTCAGTTAGGATTCCCTAAAGGATCAAATCCGTTCTCTCAGCTCTGCTGTTCAAGGACTTGATCCTTCTATTGTAAAACATAAACCATGTTATCCAAACCTTTTGCAGGTAATATCTTGTTGCTGGAAGGCCGAGAGAATTCTGAAAAACAGAAACTGATGCTCATTGATTTTGAATACAGCAGTTACAATTACAGGTAATATGTTACAGTCCAGTGTTTCCATCTCAATATTGTTTTATCATTATGATATGCTTAATTAACAGTTATTAGAGAAAATAAGTCAAAACGCCACTCTGAGTTGCAAGCTGCTTCACCAGGAATCAGTGGCTTCTCGTCCAGTGGCCTGTGATGGTTGTGGTGAAGCAGCACGGCCCTCTTTGTTCCTAGCAGATGGCGCTAGTTGGGGACAGCCATGCCATTCAGTCCAGACTTTGGCATTTTCTTTTGACTTCAGAGATCATTTTCTTCTCATAAATCCTGGTCTAGGAGACACAATTTTCTGGAGTCGTGGTTCAGGTGCACCTGTATAGCTTTAGTCAGCTGTGATGCTGACAACCACCTGTTGTCTCTCTCTGTCATTAAAGCAGTTACAGTCCTGCTCCCTCAGCAAGTCCGGATGGCAACAGGAGTGGCGTGCTTGGAACTCAGCCTTTCTTTCTTCTGCAGTCAAGGAGCCTCCAGGCATACGGTTTGCCTCATTCTGTGTACTGTCTTATGTCTTATTTCAGGGGATTCGACATTGGAAATCACTTCTGTGAGTGGATATATGATTATAGCTATGAAAAATACCCTTTTTTCAGAGCAAACATCCGGAAGTATCCCACCAAGAAACAACAGGTAGGAGATGAGTTTTTGTATATTTGATAGGAAAATTACATGTCAATTTCATGCAGTTAGAATTACATCTTCTTTTTTATTTTTTGAGGCAGGGTCTCACTCTGAGTGTTTCCCAGGCTGGAGTGCAGTAGTGCGATCATGGCTCACTGTACACTTGACCTTTTGTGCTCAGGTGATCCTCTCACCTCAGCCTCCCAAGTAGCTGGGACCACAGACGCATGCCACCACGCCCAGCTAATTGTTTGTATTTTTTGTAGAGATGGGATTTCACCAAGTTGCCCAGGCTAGTCTCAAAGTGATCCTGGGCTCAAGTGATCCTCCTGGGCTCAAGTGATCCTGGGCTCAAGTGATCTTCCTGCCTCAGCCTCCCAAACTGCTGGGATTGTAGTCATGAGCCACCACGCCTGGCCTATATCTTCATTTTTAAAGATAACCTTTTAAAATTTGGTTTATGTTAAAAAATGTTATTTTGTTTCTATTAAATGTAGACACAAACTTGACCTTTTAGTCCAGCTTATTAAAAATCTCTGTGCCAGAGATACTTGTATTCAGAGAAGAGCTTTGTCATCCTTTGTAATTCCTTCTAGTGTTTTCCGAAAAGCCCAGCCTTGATTCTGCTTTCTGGCCATCTTTTTGGTGATCACTGACCTTTTTCTATTCATTTCACACTATGGAGAGAGAAGTAATCTTTCGGGCACCAGGGTTTAGTAGTGGGAGGAAATGTCTTTGGTGTTAACAGTTCCCTTTCCTGTCCTGAATGATGGGAGGAGGCTGGTGATTGTGTGGAGAATCAGTTCTCATGGGAATTTCCTCCTGGGATCTTTCTCTCCCATTCCTCAGCCCAGCACTGAAGCCTTGGTAGCAGTGCTGAAGCTGAGTAGGACTGGGAGGGTGCACCAAGCCTGCCTCCAAAATAATGGTCTCCAGTTTACGTTTTAAGTGCTACTCTAAATGGAAAAAGTCTGCTGAAGAGCCTAGACACTGTATCTCCACTAGAAATCCTGGGGAGAGAGAGCAGCTGAAAACCTAGCAAAGGTTGGCTCACTGGTGCCAGCCCCAGGGTGTCGGAGATGCTGAACATCATGTCGAGTGTGTGTCTCCCAGTGTGTCACAGTAGATGCATATGCTTAGTGACAGCTATTGACATTGTCTATTTTAACCATCATTGATCCTAACACAATTACTTTTTTTTAAGCTCCATTTTATTTCCAGTTACTTGCCTGCATTCCAAAATGACTTTGAAAACCTCAGTACTGAAGAAAAATCCATTATAGAAGAAGAAATGTTGCTTGAAGTCAATAGGTAACATTTTTCCTTTTTTGATTTGTAAAGATAGCTTTCCTCTTTATAGCCTATATTTGGGATGCTGACTTGCAATTTTGAGTATTTTAGAGCTTCTTTTTTTTTTTTTTTTGAGACAGAGTCTTGCTTTGTCACCCAGGCTGGAGTGCAGTGGCGCAATCTTGGCTCACTGCAACCTCCGCCTCCCGGGTTCAGGCAATTCTCCTGTCTCAGCTTCCCAAGCAGCTGGGATTACAGGTGCCTGCCACCATGTCCAGCTAATTTTTGTATTTTTTAGTAGAGATGGGTTTTTGCCATGTTGGCCAGGCTGGTCTTGAACTCTTGATCTCCGGTGATCTACCCGCCTCGGCCTCCCCATGCTGGGATTACAGATGTGAGCCACCGTGCCTGGCCTAGGAGCTTCTTTTTAATCGTACATCTTTAGGACTTGCACTTTGTCAAAAATGGAATCTGCTACTTCTCCATTGTGGCTGAGACTATGCAGAGCTTTCATATCTGAGCATACAGCAAGCAAAGTATATTAGTCTGTTCTCACATGGCTACAAAGATATTACCTGAGACCAGGTAATTTATAAAGAAAGGAGGTTTAATTGACTCACAGTTCTGCATGGCCAGGGAGGCCTCAGGAAACTTAACAATCATAGCAGAAGGCAAAGGGGAAGCAAGGCACGTCTTACATGGCACCAGGAGAGGGAGGGGCAGAGAGACAGGGAAGAAGGTAGGACTACCAAACACTTTTAAAACCATCAGATCTTGTGAGAACTCCCTCACTATTGTGAGGACAGCATGGGGGAAACCACCCCCATGATCTAATCACCTCCTGCCAGGTCCCTCCCTCCACACATGGAGATTACAATTAAAGATGAGATTTGGGTGGGGAGACAGAGCCAAACCATATCACAAGAAGAGGTCCCATGTCCAAGAAGGGTCAGGACACTTTGTGGCATTCTGAACTGTCATCCAGACACAACAACCCAGCCATACAGGGCTGCTGCCACCCAGAGCCTATAGAATTTTTTTTTTTTGAGATGGAGTCTTGCTCTGTCACCCAGGCTGGAGTGCAGCGATGCGATCATGGCTCACTGCAGCCTCTAACTCTTAGCAAGCCTCTTGCCTCAGCCTCCCAAGTAACTGGGACTACAGGCACGTACCACCATGCCTGGCTAATTTTTGTATTTTTTTGTAGACATGGGGTCTTGCTCTGTTGCCCAGGCTGGTCATGAACTCCTGGGCTTAAGTGGTTCTCCTGCCTCAGCCTCCCAAAGTGCTAGGATTACAGATGTGGGCTACTGCACCTGGCCCTGCAAACTTGTCACTGATGGTTGTAGAGTGGTGGGCACCATATGCTGTGTTTTAACTCTTAAGTTTCTCCTAGAAAATGATTAAACTTATGTTTATCAGTTTTAAGTCTTGCTTTTAACTGTTTTCTCAACAGTTTTCAAAGCAGGGCCCTGAAACTTCCAGATTCTGCAAAGGTCTAGACCACTATTTGTCCATCTCTTTAGTCAAGAGGCCTGTGGGTTGTTCCTGTTATTTGGGGTCTCCTGTGACATTTTTTGGTAAAATGGCTGTTTAAGTCACTGTGGCCCACCTCATCTTTCCACTGCACTTAGCACAGTCATCTCGTGGCCTCCAGAGTGCTCACCCCCTACACTAAGTGTGATGTCACATCTGCCTACCTGCTGGGCTCCACCGCAGCATACATCATCTCTTTCTGTTTCTTGAACTGGTGGACATAGAAAAAAACAGATGGAGGAGAACCCAGACAGAAAGGGTCGCACACGGGACTCTTGTGGGCCGGGGACCACAGGATGAATAGAGAGTAGGGTTGGAGGATACTAGAGCAGGCACTCCTAAATTTGAGCTTTATCTTCATGTGGATGAACCCTCAGGGTATTGTTTGAGGAGGAACTTGGATTCACAGTGATTTGGGGGCTTGGTACAGCCTAGAGATGGTGACGTGGCTCACGCTCTCTCATCTGCTCTTTTCACTTCTGTGTGACAGGAGGGGATGGGACAAGGATGGGATTTGAGAAGTCTCTTGCTCAAGGAGTGAGAGCTTCATCCTGCCTCCAGCAAAAGTCTGCCTCTTGGTTGCTGATGCTGTGCACCCTCCCTTGTAGCAAGCTTGCTTTCTTTTCTGCCAGCATGGCCACCCAGGCCTTCACCTGCACCCTGTGAATGTGAATATATTCACCTTGTGAATATACTATGGCCAAGTGGCATTTACGTGTGCCATGGCCCGGCCAGCTGTGTGTGTTCACACTCACCAGTGCACCTGTCACTAGCAGATGAGGGAAGGGTGTGGGAGTGGTATTCCCATTGTTCTTAGTCCCATGGAATATAGACCCATGATTTGCCAACACTAACTAGGTTTGCATCCACACAAGTTAAAATGTCCATCTGGCATGAAATCATTTCATCAGTCCTGTAACTGATACCGTATGTCTCAGATGTGTTTCTTGCTTTTGTCATTCCAGGTTTGCCCTTGCATCTCATTTCCTCTGGGGACTTTGGTCCATTGTACAAGCCAAGATTTCATCTATTGAATTTGGGTACATGGTATGTTTTAGCAGCGTTTTTTTTTTTTCCTTCCTACTCCCAGGTAAAAATGCTATAGTATTTGTGAATGTTGGCAGCAAATGACCATTCCTTACAGAGGGTTCTCTGTCTCCCCAAGTACCCGAATGTGGTGACCTGGTGGCATCAGGACAGTGTGGCTCAGCCCAGGAAGCCGGGGGAGAAGCCGCTGTCACTGATGCTGTGGTTGCCTTTGGAGGTTGCCCTCACTTCCAGGCCAGCTGACCTTGCCTCCCCTGCTTCAGAGAAGTGCCTGCAATCCTGATGGGGAATGTAGGCATCTGCACCCTGGAAGTCCAGCTCTGACCTCAGTCCCTTCTGACACAGGGGACAGTAAGTGAAGAAGAGTCGGTGGCTCCTGCCTGTGCTGTGGAAGGTTTTATTTCTCGGTTACCACTTCATTCTCCAGCCTGTAGTGCCTGACTTTGGGTTGGAAGCTGGTAATTATTGAATTAGATCTCCTGTTTTTCACAGGCATGTTTGTAACCAAGCTAGGCTGTCATTTAATTTTAACCTTAAGAGTTGTCAGCCAGGTGTGGTGGCTCACGCCTATAATCCCAGCACTTCGGGAGGCTGAGGTGGGCAGATCACCTGAGGTCAGGAGTTCGAGACCATCCTGGCCAACGTGGAGAAACCCCATCTCTACTAAAAATACAAAAATTAGCACGCGTGGTGGCAGGTGCCTGTAATCCCAGCTACTCAGGAGGCTGAGGCAGGAGAATCGCTTGAACCCAGGAGGTGGAGGTTGCAGTGAACTGAAATCATGCCACTGCACTCCAGCCTGGGTGACAGAGCAAGATTCTGTCTCAAAAAAAAAAAAAAAAAAAAAAAAGAATGTCATTGACATAGAAATAGAAAGTATTTTTAACCTTCAGACAAACCTTTCTGTTGTTCCATAGTGAATGAATGTTGGTGAGTTGTCTTGGGGTGGGGGATAACACAAACGTCTACAGTTTAGTGAGCTGCCTTCCTTTGGGACAGGGATGGGACTAGTTTATTTTGACCTCCTCAGTCTTATACTAGAATGATTTCTACTTCTAGGCAGAAGGTTTGGTAATGCAAAGATGATATTAGGTAAAAGAAGGGGACATTGGATTTTTAAAGCAGATTTGAGTCACGGTCAAATGATACTGTAAGACAAAGGATACTTCGTAACAAGGAATATTACTAGAGATAAAGAAGGGCATTTTGTGATAATAAAGGCATCAGTACATCCAGAGGACATTAAAAACCCTTGTCTTGCTTCAAAAGACATGATATTAAAACTGACAAAAGTGAAAGAAGAGAATGGCAGATTCATGATTAAAGTTGGAGATCTCGGCCAGTTGCAGTGGCTCACGCCTGTAATCCCAGCACTTTGGGAGGCCGAGGTGGTTGAATCACTTGAAGTCAGGAGTTCGAGACCAGCCTGACCAATATGGTGAAACCCTATCTCTACTAAAAATACAAAAATTAGCCGGGCATGGTGGCATATGCCTGTAATCCCAGGTACTTAGGGAGGCTGAGGCAGGAGAATCGCTTGAACCTGGGAGGTAGAGTTTGCAGTGAGCCGAGATGGCACCATTGCACTCCAGCCTGGGCAATAAGAGCGAAACTCTGGCAGGGTGCGGTGACTCATGCCTGTAATTCCAGCACTTTGGGAGGCCGAGGCGGGCGGATCACAAGGTCAGGAGATCGAGACCATCCTGGCAAACACGGTGAAACCCCGTCTCTACTAAAAATACACAAAAAAATTAGCCGGGCCTGGTGGTGGGTGCCTGTAGTCCCAGCTAACTCGGGAGGCTGAGGCAGGAGAATGGCATGAACCCAGGAGGCGGAGCTTGCAGTGAGCCGAGATCGCGCCACTGCACTCCAGCCTGGGTGACAGAGCGAGACTCCGGGTCTCAAAAAAAAAAAAAAAAAAAAAAAAAAAGCGAAACTCTATCTCAGAAACAAAAAACAAAAAACATAGGAGATCTCACCACTCCTCTTCTGTGGTTAGAACAAGGAAGAACATGCAGAAGGAGGGAGAGGGCCTTACAACTCTCCCTGCCAGCCTGGCCTCATGCACGTTCATTAAACCCCCCCAGCAACTGCAGGGTGCACATTCTTTTCAAATGAATATGGAATATTCGTCAAGATAGACCATATGCTGGGCCATCAGACAGGTCTTGATAAATTCAAAGGGATTGAAATAATACCGGATATGTTCTCAGTGAAATTTAAGTGGAAATCAACAACAAAAGATATCTAGAAAATTCTCAATTATTTGGAAATTAAACAGTACACTTCTAAATAAACCCTGGGTCAAAGAAATTAAAAAGAAAATGAGAAAATATTTTAAACTGAATTATAATGAAAACATAGCATGTCAGTATTTGTGGGATATACATAAAGCAGTATCTAGAAACTTACAGCTTTGTAGCTTAAATGTTTATATTCCATAAGAAGAAACATTACACAAAATCCCTATCAAAACCTTGGCAAAAATTAAATCCACTAACATATGTAAAAGGATAATATATTATGGCCAAGTGGCATTTATCCTTGGAATGCACGGCTGGTTTATATTTGAAAAAATCAGTTCATATAATTCTTCATATTAACAGAATGAAGGTGAAAAACCGTATGATTATCTCAGGGACCACAGGAAAAAGCATTTGACAAGATCCAATGTGATAAAAAAAAATCTCAGCAAACTAGGACTAGAGGGGATCTTCCTCAGCCAGATAAAGGCATGTATGAAAAAACCTCAGCCAGCCAGGCGCGGTGGCTCATGCCTGTAATTCCAGCACTTTGGGAGGCTAAGGCAGGTGGATCACCTAAGGTCAGGAGTTCAAGACCAGCCTGACCAACATGGAGAAACCCCGTCTCTACTAAAAATACAGAATTAGCCAGGGGTGGTGGCACATGCCTGTAATCCCAGCTACTCGGGAAACTGAGGCAGGAGAATCGCCTGAACCCAGGAGGTGGAGGTTGCAGTAAGTCGAGATCACGCCACTGCACTCCAGCCTGGGCAACGAGTGAAACTCTGTCTCAATAAAAAAAGAAGAAGAAAAACCCACAGCCAACATTATCACTAGCGGTAACAGGGAAATGTCCCCTTTGACCCCCACCCCAAGTACAGAACACGCAAGGATGCCTGTTCTCACTGCATGTCTTCTGTGTTATACTGGAGCTCCTAGCTGGTGCAGTGAGGCAAGAAAAAGAAAGGAAATGTAGGTGCACTGGGAAGGAAGAGGAAACACTGTCTTTATTCTTTAGGTGACATGATTGTGTGCATTTAAAATAATAAAGGAATCGACAGAAAAGTTACTTAACCTAATGAATGAGTTTATCAAAGTCACAAGATACAAGGTCAGTATACAAAAATCAGTTGGATTTCTACATGGTAGAAACAATTGTACATGGAAAAATGTTTAATAGTGTAAGATATGTACATTGGAAACTATGAAAGAGTGTAAAAAATAAGTGAAATGAGAAGATACCACCTTGATGGTAAAGATGCACATTCTCCCCACACTGACCTGTACATTCCCCACAGGCCTAATCAAAACCCCCACAGGCTTCTGTGTAGAAATTGACATGCTGATCCTAAAATTTATATGAAAATGCGGAGTCTGCAATAACCAAAATAATTTTGTAAAAGAACAAAGAAGACTTCTACTACCTGGTTATAAGACTTCTCTGAAGCACAGAAGTCAAGGCAGTGTGGTGCTGGCATAAGATAACATAAATCATCCAGGTGTGGTGGCTCAAGCCAGTCATCCAGCACTTTGGGAGGCTGAGGCAGGAGAATCACTAGAGCCCAGGAGTTGGAAACCAGCCTGGGCAGCATAGCAAGACCCATCTCTACAAAAAATACAAAACAATTAGCTGGGTATCTGTAGCACATGCCTGTAGTCCCAGCTGCTCGGGAGGCTGAGCTGGGAAGATCACTTTAGCCTGGGAAGTCAGGGGAGCTGTGATCACACCACTGCATTCCAGCTTGGGCAACAGAGCAAGACCCCATCTCAAAAACAAAAAACAAATCAGATGGAACAGAATACAGTGCCCAGAAATAGATCCATGTGTATGTAATCAACTGGTACTCAACAGAAAGGCCAAGGTAATTTAAGAGGGAAAGGATTGTATTTTCAAAAAATGATGCAAGAACATTTGAAGAGTCATGAAGAAAAAACAACCTGATTCTGTGCCATAAACAAGTCAACTTGAAACATAATAGACCTAAATGTGAAGGCTAAAACTATTAAGTTTCTGTGAGAAAGCACAAGAGAAAAGCTTAGTGACCTAGGCCGGGCGCAGTGGCTCACGCCTGTAATCCCAGCACTTTGGAAGGCCGAGGCGGGCGGATCACGAGGTCAGGAGATTGAGACCATCCTGGCTAACACGGTAAAACCCCGTCTCTACTAAAAATACAAAAAATTAGCCAGGCCTGGTGGCAGGTGCCTGTCGTCCCAGCTACTCGAGAGGCTGAGGCAGGAGAATGGTGTGAACTCGGGAGGTGGAGCTTGCAGTGAGCGGAGTGTGCACTCTGGCTGGGGCGACAGAACGATACTTTGTCTCAAAAAAGAAAAAAAGAAAAGCTTACTGACCTAAGCACAGATTTCTTGGGTTACATAAAGCACTAGCCATAAAAGAGGAAAAAACAGAGTAAGTTGCTGTGAGCAGGAAACATATAAAAACCAAAGTGCTTTTTCCCATTCCTTTCATCAGCAACAATCATCACCACAGAAGACTAAAGTGACCACATCGGGGGCAGTTCTCCCCACCAACAAACAAGTAATCAGTTCTGGAGTGGACACCAGATGGGTGTCCTCCAATTCCATTACGACACTGTCTACCTGGGGACAGAGACCCCACAGATTGAGGGTTGAGACCTTAAGACTGCCCCCTACTTCCGACACCAGTTGCAAGTCCAGGCCTCTGGAATTTCTGACCAACCAGCCATATATTGGGGTTCCCACGTTCCCCTTGGGTTCAATTAATTTGCTAGAGCGGCTCACAGAACTCAGGGGAACACGTAAGTTTACCAGTGTATTACTTTTTTTTTTTTTAAGACAGGGTCTCACTGTGTTGCCCAGGCTGGTCTCCAGCTTCTGGGCTCAAGCGATCCTCTTGTCTCAACCTTCCAAGTAGCTGGAACTACAGACATTCCGCCACCATGCCTAGCTAACAAAGGGTATCTTAAGGGTGAAGAGATACATAGGTGGGGTGAGGTCTGAAAGGATTCCGAGCACAGGAGCTTCTGTCCCTGTGGGTGGGTTGGGGAACTCATTCTTGTTCACCTTCCTGTCAGCCTCCACATTCAGTTCTCTAGAAACTCCCCAAACCCTGTCCTCTTGGGCATTTTATGGAGATGTCATTGGATAGGCATGATTGAAACGTGGACAACCATGTTGAAGTGTGATTGGACAAAAAAGGTGTGATCTAAACCCAGCAAGGCCTGACCAGGTTCTTTGGGCTTCTCTGTACAGCATTCCTCATCCCAGGGTATGGGGCAGGACCCTCTCTGGAATAAGAGTCTTAGGACCCACAGTCAGATTAGAGTCTAGCTTTGGGCAGGTGAAAGGACGGCAGAAGGTCAGAGAGAGAGAGATTCTGTTTACTGTAGTAAGTGCTATGGGAGTTATGAGCCAGGGACCATGGACAAAAACACACATGTCATCACAGTTGGACTTCATCAAAATGAAAAACAACGATAGCATGGAGAAAATGAAAAGGCAAGCCACAGACTGGGAGGAAATACTACAAATGTATATTTAATGAAGGACTCATATTGAGGACATATAAAGAACTCATAACTCAGCCAGAAACCAAACAGCCTGCCTTATTATTATTATTATTATTATTATTTGGAGATGGAGTTTCGCTCTCGTTGCGCAGGCTGGAGTTCAATGGTGCGATCTTGGCTCACCACAGCCTCTGCCTCTTGGGTTCAAATGATTCTCCTGCCTCAGCCTCTTGAGTAGCTGGGATTACAGGCGCGTGCCACCGCACCCGGCTAATTTTTGTATTTTTAGTAGAGGGGGTTTTGCCATGTTGACCAGTCTGGTCTCGAACTCCTGACCTCAAGTGATCCGCCTGCCTTGGCCTTCCAAAGTGTTGGGATTACAGGTGTGAGCCACCTCGCCTGGTCTGCAGCTTCATTTGTAATTGTCCTAAACTGGAAGCTGCCTAAATGCCAGTCAGCAGGTGCGTGGATACTACAGTGCCAGATCCGTGTACTGAGAACACTCGGCAGTGCAAAGGAAGGTGGCACCAATGCATGACAGCACAGGCCACTCAGAGACATCACGCTGAGAAGCCAGACACGAGGGTGCATATTGTATAGTGGCATTTATGTGCTACTTTAGGAAAGAAAAGTCCAATCCATAGTGACAGAAATTGAGTCGGTGGCTGCCTGTGGCCAACTGCAAGAGGCCCATGGGAGCTTGTAGGGATGCTGGAAACACAGGTTTCCTTCTGACTGCGGTGGTGGGGAACTGGCTGGATGCATCTGTGAAAGCCCTCCAACTGGACACTTAAAATGGGCTTATGCTTGTAGAGTAGAAATTACACCTCAAAGTTAATTTTTCAAAAAAGTGTTATTGTAATCTTCCTGGCTTCTAGAATTGCAGACTTTCAGATTAGGAGTGGGTCTTTGAGATTGTGTTGTCCTCACTGATGGGCAGATGAGGGAAGAGACCCAGAAAAATACAGTGGCAGAAACAGAACACCAAGCCGGGTTTTCTCCCTTGCCTCTCAGTGTCCTTCTTAAAAGTCATGCTGCAGGAGATCCCGGGAAATAGGTGATGGGCATCCTCTTTTTTCTCTCCTTCTGTTCTAGACTTGCCTATGTCCCAGGGGTCTTTTGCTCTAAAAGGTGTGTTATGTCGGTTAGTCAGTGCCCACAGCACCCAAGGTTAGCAAGGTGATGAATGGTAGCAGTGCCAAGCATGTGGATGAGACATCCATCCTGAGAGGCAGGGCTGGGCTGGCCCATGCCTATAAACCAGGCCTCCTGAGAATGAAGGTGTGTGGGGTGGGCTGGGAGCTTGAGCCTGCACCTTCGGAGCAGTGAGGCCCCGAGCAGCCCTGCTGCACAGGCCAGTCCTGTGCTTTTGGTCTCATGGGTCCGTGCCCTCAGCTCTTGCCCAGGGTGGGGATTGGGAGACACATGGGCAGGGTTCAGGCCAGCAGGATTCCTTGCTGAGGCCTTCTCTTTGATGTCTCCTAGGATTACGCCCAGGCAAGGTTTGATGCCTATTTCCACCAGAAGAGGAAGCTTGGGGTGTGACTGTGGGGAGGACTCCATCCACCTCATCACTGGACTGCATGGGGAGGCAGCAGAGCGGGGTCCCCTCTGTGCTTCGACTACTGCTCCTGTGGCAGGAGGCTTTGGGTGGCTCACTACTGAACACAGATGTGTATGATACTAAAGACTGTATTAAAATGGAGTGACGTTTATTTCATATCTTGTTTACGATTTCACTAGGACTCAGAAACGAGATTGGGAAGCAGAAATATAGTGCAATAGTGCAACATCTCTGAATCCTTTTAATCTAGAGAAGGCGTTTCATATTTGGGGGCTAAGGTTTCCAGTCAGATAGGGCAAACAGCAAGAGTAAGCAGTGTTACTTGCAGGTACTTTGGTTAATGTTGATTTAAAACTTTTTTTTCATGAATGTGCTGGTGAACACTGTGACCAGGCTTTTGTAGATGGCGATGTGTTATAGACGGTGCTCACTCCCAGGGGACAGCAAGTGAGCAGAGATGTACTGCGAAGTCGCCAGTCACGGCCTCTGCCTGGGGCCCCCGGAAGCTGCTCCTCTACCCCTTGGTCCCATGGCTGAAGCTGGAGCAGCGGATTGCTCTGGAGCGGCCAAGGCCGTCTGCATGTGGAGCAGAGCTCTCCCCTCCTGCTGGGCGTGTGTGACACTGATGAGTTTCACTGTACTGCATGTGACTTCTCCCCTGCCCTTCCTCCTGATGGAGTGTGCAGACAGCCATGCGTGGCCACAGGGGCAGTGTGAGGACCTCCCTGTCTCCCGGCTCCTCTCCCAGGGGAGCCAGCTGTTTGACCTAGCTCTTTGGGCCTCTCCTGCCCTCTGCTCTGCCTGGAGTGTGGGATCCTGTGAGTGGGCTGGGCCGCCCCTGGGCAAGGTGAGGGAAACCCTGGCCTGGGCTCTCCAAGGGCCCGGTTTCCCGGCCCTTACCTTTCCCGATGTCCCTGACATCATCATTTTGTGGGAGACGGCAGCCTGTATGTTGTACAGGGTGTGGATCGAGTGTAGCTGTGAAATCCATATATATGAAATGTCCCGCGGGATACAGTCTTCGCTGACTTTTTTTTACTCTGAATCTTATTTGAATTGTTTTTTGTGCATATATTTCTGCTACCACAGAGATTGTACTATACAAATAAAAAAATAAAAACCCAACCTCAAGCTGTCACCCTTGGATGTGTCCTAAATCTCAGGGAGGGCTCCTGGTACCTGAAGGAGCCCACGGAGGCTGCACCCGTGGGCACCCCATCTGCACCCACGCAGCCCCTCAGCTTAGCAGTGCCCCGCTGCTCTCAGCTGGCATCCCAGCAGCGTGTGGCCCCATCGGCCCTCCTCCACCTCCTCCTCTTCTTCCCCACCACACTCTGGTTTCCCTGCTTCTAGCCCAGAAGTGAAGAGCCCTGGAGGACGTTGGAGACTGGGAGCAGTGCTGGTGCCTGGGGACACTGAGCGGCTGGGCAGGGGCAGGAGGGAGGCTTTTGCTGTTCACCCTTTTAGAGAGTTACAGTTTTAAGCAGGTGAAGCCAAACTGAATTAAACAGTAATGGTGTTGCACTCCTGCATAGGAGCTCCAGTGGCTTCTCACCGTCTTCCTGTGCCCAGGCCACTGCTGGCCTCACTCAGCCCTTGCCTCTGCCTGGTCCTTCACACATGAGCTCGCTTCCAGTCTCCTCGCAGAGATACATTTGGAGCCGATCTTCCAATACTGGGCTCCTTCACTTTGCCCCACTGTCAGCTCAGTCACAACCTCGGGCCTTCCTATTCTACCCAGGACACTGCCATTCCCTAAACCACCCTGGGCCCGGCCCTGGCCCATTGTTTCTCTCCATGCAGCTTAACTTTCCTGGAGCCCCTGGTGGTCTGTGCATCAGGCCAGAAGCTCGTGGACAAGGATGGGCTCAGGCCTGTGCTGTTCACTGCCCAGTCCTCCACGCAGGTGACCCACGCCATCCCTATGTCTCCCAGTGACCTCCATGCCCCAGAGGTGCCCACCCCAGTGCCTTTTTATGTGCCATTCTCTTGGCAAACTGGACTTCTGTAGCCACCACTGCCAGGTACCCCCATGTCAAAGCCAGGGCGGGGCTGACTGGTCATCTCCCTGGGATCCCACACCGCACCCTTCCTAAATCACACTGGGGCCACTCACCACGAGTGCTGCTCACATATCCCCACCTGACTGCCTGCCCCAAGTCTCTGCCCAGCTCTCTCCCCAGGAGGGAGTAAGGCGTTGGGTTCTGGATTTGGTCCAGATCCACCTGCAGCTCTCCGGAGTCCTTCATTTTGCCTCCTCTGCTCCTACCCCAGCACTGTGAGCACCGTTTCTCTAAGCTGAGTCTGCTGGGCATGTGGAATTACCTTAGAGCCCCTCATACCACCCCTGGCATCCGGAGGTCCTGAGCAGGGTAGTCCAGGAGCCAAGAGACAGGCTCCTCCCAGCAGCTGGCCACAGCACAGCTGTGCAAAGAACCACTTTGCAGCTTGTTGGCTTCTAGGAAGCACTTCCTCTGCCTCCCAGCAGGGGTGGGACCCAGGCCAGAGGGAGCTGCAGAAAGCCACCCCCATTCTGCCAGCAATGCAGGAAGGACCACCTGGGAGGGGTCAGGAAGACTGTAGCCTCAGGTGAGGGGAGGCTGGGCCTGGAGTCAGGCTCAGCCCCTGTTCTGACCCCCAGGGCCCTGGGTAATGTCTGCTGCTAGGGACAGCCTCTGCCCTTCCTGGCAGGTGTGTGGCCTTGGGCGTGTGACACACCATGGCCCTGCATGGAGCACTGGCCGGGGCTCAGGTGCCCCAGACTGCTCTGTACTTCCAGCCCCCTGAGGCCCGGCACCAGGGCATGGATATTGGCACCGCTCCCAACAGAGAGTAACCCAGACACTTGCTCACAGCCAGTTGCACACCTCCAAGGATGGGGAGCTCACTCCTCTGACCCGGCCTGGGAAGACATTTGCTCATTCCAAGTTAGAATGTGCTGGAAACATCTCTCCTTGGCCCTTTTCTGCCCCTTTCACCCCAAGAGTCTGACATTATTTCAGATCTGCTGCAGGTCCGGGCCTCGGCTTTTTGAGGTCCCAGATCCTATACCATACCTTCTACCCTGCCACCTGCCTCAGCTAAAAAGGAGGGAAGAGAGATGAGACATCACTGCCAGGGCGGACCGTCTTTATTCCTCTCCTGCCTCAGAGGTCAGGACGGGAGTCTGGCAGGACCTGCAGTGGGCCCTAGTCATCTGTGGCAGCGAAGGTGAAGGGACTCAGCTTGTAGCCTGTGCCCGAGTAGAACTTGTTCTGGAATTCCACCCTGGGGGTGAGAAGCGGAGGGGTTGGTGAGGGGAACTCCCGCCTTGAGCAGCCCAGGCCAGGGGGTGGTTGCTCACCAGTGCAGCCGCAGGGCGTGCAGGAAGGCCGAGAGCCCCTCCATCACCAGCAGGATGGCCACGGTCATCACGGCAAAGGTGGCAAAGATGGGGACCAGCACCACGGCCGCCACGCCCACCTCCCGGCCTAGGCCCAGGCCTGTGCGCATCACCATGGCCCACAGAACCTCGGACAGCTCTGCGAGCAAAGAAGGAGACAGTGGGGGCCCACGGCAAGTGGGTGCCTGCCAGCCCCTACCTACCTGCTGCAGCCTGAAGCCCTCCCTGCACAGGGGGCCGGCGAGGGACCTCCTTGGACAGTCCCACTTTACAGAGGGGAAACTGAGGCCCAGAGAGAAGCAACCCGCCCAGCCAGCAGCGGTATGTGAGAGCCGGGAGCTGGGGCCGGCCGTCGGTGGCTGGGTCACTCACGGGCGTGGGCCAGGCTGAGGGCCCACAGGCGCAGGTAGGAGGCGGTGTTGGAAACGCAGCCCAGGCAGAACTCGATGGTGTGGATGGCCTGGTGCATGAGCACCTCAGAGGGGATGAGCTGCGGGGCGCGTACAGTGAGGGCCAGCGGGGCCTCAGCCGTCCCACCCCTAGGAAGGCACCGCACCTACCTGGGCCTCCTCTTCATCATCCAGGCCCCCTGCCTTTTCCTCATCGGAGCTCCAGCCATTCACAGATGCGTCAGGCAGGTCCAGCAACCTGGCCTTGTCTTCCTCCTGGGGCATGAGCAGGCAGTGTTGGCAGCACTCCAGCCCCAGGAGGTCCCCCGCCACCCGCCAGGCCTGCTCCTGGCCACTCAGGAGTCCGTGAGGAAGCGAGGAGTCAGGGACACACCGGACAGTGGCCTCTCCTCCCAAGCAGCCCCCCACACCTTAGGCCCCGGTCCCACCTGTCGGCCAGCGGGCCTCCTCCGCAGGCGGTGGCGGTGGCGGTGGCGGCGCAGCAGGTGCAGGGGTGTGCCAAGCAGCAGGACGGGCACCATGGCCAAGGCCAGGACCACCAGCATGGCCTGGACCACCTCCTGCCAGGGAGAGGGCGAGAGTCAGGGCGCCCCTGCTGTGCACACCTGCACAGGATCTTGAGTCACAGCAGTCACAGGGCCCAGAGAGCCTGCGGTCGCTCCTCCCTCCAGGGCCCCCGGGGGCTCCGTGCCCTCACTGAGTGAGGATTTGGCTCCATAAGGACTCCTGGGGGAAGGGACCCCAGGTTCCCAGCACCACTTGTGCCACCTGCTAAAGATGCACACCATCACCTCTGACAGCCCTGTCTGCATGGCCCGGGGCCTGCATCCCCGTTTCTTGGATGAGGATCTTGCAGCTCCCAGTGGCCCAGTGGCCGCGGGGTCCCCATCAGGCCATGTGAGCCCGGCCCCCACCAGCCGCAGCCCACCTGCCGGGGGTAGAGCCGCCGGTTGGTGGGGCTGTGGGAGAAGAGGAACATGTTGATGAAGTGGATGAGGATGCTGGGGGCCGAGGCGGCGCTGGCAGCTGAGACACACAGCCACTTGTAGATGACTAGGAAGACGAGGTAACCGAAGAGTCCCAGCAGGAAGGTGAGCTCCGGCAGCGTCTCCAGCAGCAGCCGGTGCCTCTGGCCAAAGTGCCTGGTGAGCAGAAGGGAGGTGTGCTTACTGGGGCCCACTCTGGCCTGCCAGCCTCCCGTCCCCTAGGCAGCCTTGGCCCTCACATGTGGTTGAAGACTCCGAGGACCACCCCAAAGGCCATGTGCACGACACCCAGGATGACGGACATCTTCATCTTGAAGGAGTTGAGGAAGCTCAAGTGGTTGGCAGCCAGGCTCCAGACCTAGGGTGGCAGCAGGGGCTGGCTGGACTCAGGGGCTCCCTGGCCATCACTGCCAGGAAGTCCCTGGCCCGAGTCACTCTCTCACCACCCTGTTTTCCCCCTCGGAGCCTGCAGCCTCATCCATCACCCACCCACCGGGGGGCAACAGAGCGCAGATGGGCCAGCTGCCACGGTGCCAGCGTGGGTGACCTTGGGCATGGCCTCTGTGCCTCAGTCTCTTCTTTAGGTGAGGATACTGCTAACGTGAGGCCCACGGGGTCGTTACGAGGTTCAAATAGAAAATCAGGCCAGGCGTGGTGGCTCACGCCTGTAGTCCCAGCACTTCGAGAGGCTGAAGCAGGTGGATCACATGAGGTCAGGAGTTGAGACCAGCCTAGACAACATGGTGAAACCCTGTCTCTACTAAAAATACAGAAATTAGCCAGGCATGGTGGGGGGCGCCTGTAATCCCAGCTACTCAGGAGGCTGAGGCAGGGGAATCGCTTGAACCCGGGAGATGGAGGTTGCAGTGAGCCAAGATCACACCACTGCACTCCAGCCTGGGCAACAGAATGAGACTCCATATCCAAAACAAAAAAAAAGATAAGAAAGAAAATCACTTCCACAGAGCCACAGAGGGTTGGGAACAGCGCTTGGCACAGTGCAAGCTGCAGACTGGTTCCTGTCCGGTCTCGCTTTGCCTCTGCACACTCAGGAGACTGGTTCCTGGCTGGTCTCGCTTTGCCTCCGCACACTCAGGGGACTGTGATGCAGGCTCCGCAGGGCAGGAGGCTTGTCTGCCTCTTGTGCTGAGGAAAGGGCCTGGCACACAGGAGTGCTCAGCGACAGTGCTGCAGGACGGCTGAACCGAGGGGACCCCCAGCCCCCACTCCCAGCTGCCTTCACCACCCACTGACACTCCATCCAGGACTCACAGGGTCGATGCCAAAGGGGTAGGGTCCCAGGAAGACACCAGTGACGTTGGGATCCAGGGTAAGCATCGTATGCTGGGCCAGGAATGCATCACTGCAGCAACGGAGGGCAGGGTGGTAAGGGCTGCGGGTGCTGCGGGGCCCCCGGCCGGGCTGGGGCTCGGGCCTCACCTCCAGCCAGACTGGTTGGCCATGGCGGCCACACTCCAGCCCGAGGGGAAGATGCTGGTGGCGCGACTGAAGCACTCGTTGTAGATGAAGCCGGTGTAGACGGAGAACAGGCCCATGAGCAGGAGCAGGTAGCGGCCCCTGAAGAAAGTCTGCCAGATCTGGGGGGCAGAGGTGTGGTGAGGGGCTGCCTGGCCCTGCTACCCTCATCAGGACCCCAGCCCGGCCCCTCACCTCGTTCTGCGCGGCCTTCACAGCTGGCCGGTTCTCCGCAAGCACCATGGCCAGGGCGAAGAGGAACATGAGCAGCCCGTGGCCCACATCCCCAAACATCACAGCAAACAGGAAGGGGAAGGTGATGATGGTGTAGGGAGCTGTGGGCAGAGGTGGGTGAGCTGGGAACCCCCGAACACACCAGCATCTGCCTCCAGGCCCAAGATGCCACGGAGGCCCTGCTGGCCTGCAGTCAAGAACCCACCACTTAGCAGCCAGGCACGGTGGCTCATGCCTGTAATCCCAGCACTCTGGGAGGCCGAGACGGGGGGAACACCTGAGGTCAGGAGTTGGAGACCAGCCTGGCCAACACAGTGAAACCCTGTCTCTACTAAAAACATTAAAATTAGCTGGGCATGGTGGCAGGTGCCTGTAATCCCAGCTACTCAGGAGGCTGAGGCAGGAGAATCATTTGAACCTGGGAGGCGGAGGTTGCAGTGAGCCGAGCTCGAGCCACTGAACTCCAGCCTGGGCGACAGAGTGAAGATTCTGTCTCCAAAAAAAAAAAAAGAAAAGAACCCACCACTTAGGAGCTGTGTGACCTTGGCCCAGCCACTTAACCTCTCTGAGCCTCCATTTCCCCATCTGTAAAATGGAGGTAACACCAGGCCACTTCATAAGGTCTCTGCGGGCAGCACCGGCCAGCTGCTGGAGCCACAGGAAGTTAGCAGCTTCAGCTGTTGCTGTTCCCAGAGCCCTACACAGAAGCCAGAGAGGACAGGGAGCCACAGGTGGCCCCAGCTGGCACATGGCAAGTTCCAGGAGGCCGAGCTGGTCGCTTCAGCTCTGAAGTCTCGACTTCCCATCAGTAAAATGGGAACAAGTCCTCATGGGAGGCAGGAGGACCCCAACATACACACTCTGTCAGGGGCTGTATTGTGACCCCCAAAAAGATACACTGGAGTCCCAACCCCCAGGAACTCCAGATGTGACCTTCTTTGCAGACAGGGTCCTTACAGAGGTCACTGGGTTAAGATAAGGCCATTACAGTGGGCCCTAATCCAGTGTGCCCGGTGTCCTTATGAAAAGGAACATTTGGACCCACATAGAAGGAGAACAGCATGTGAAGATGAGGACGGCCGCTCCAAGCCCAGGAGAGAGGCCAGGAACAGATCTTCCTGGACAGCCTCAGAAGGAACCACTCTTGCCAACAACACCTCATCATCTTTTATTTTTTTAAGATACAGGGCTTGCTATGTTGCCCAGGCTGGTCTCGAACTCCTGGACTCCAGAGATCCTCCTCCCACCACAGCCTCCCAAAGTGCTGAGATTACAGGCATGAGCCAGTGCGCCCGGCCCCTGCTGACACCTTGGTCTTGGACTTCCAGCCTCCAGGACTGTGGGACCATGTCTGCCCCTTAAGCCACCAGCCTGTGGCGCTTTGTTACAGCTTCCCTGGCAAACACATTGCCCCGAAGGTTGGTGCTTTGAGCTGGCAGTATTCTATCTGCCGCGGGCCTCCAGGCAATGCTCTAGCTGCACCAGCCTCTGCCCACATGCAGGGGAATCCCCAGATCCAGCCCCGGGACACTGGCCCTGCAGGAGCAGCAAACCCCCCAGTGCCACCAGTGACACTGAGTGGGGGCCCAGCCCATAGCATGAGTATGACGTGGTGGAGCCCCTGTCGGGAGGGGACTTGGTCACAGGTCAAGGAGGGGCCCTGCCTCACCCAGTGGGCAAGAGTCAGGGTGCTTGGGCCCCCAAGGGGCTGTGTGGGTGGATCGTGGGTGGATCATGTGTGGTCGGGGGTTCAAGACCAGCCTGACCAACATGGTGAAACCCCATCTCTACTAAAAATATGAAATTAGCCAGGTGTGGTGGCGCATGCCTGTAATCCCAGCTACTTGGGAGGCTGAGGCAGGATAATCGCTTGAACCTGGGAGGTGGAGGTTTCAGTGAGCCGAGATCATGCCACTGCACTCCAGCCTGGGTGACAGAGCGAGACTCCATCTCAAAAAAAAAAATAAACTGTGCGACCAAACCAACCACACCACAGGCTGCCCCTGGCTCCAGCTTGCAGTCTCCAACAGTCACTAAGCTTCCCGACATTCCTCTGAGGTTTGCGCTATTATTTCCATTTTGCAGGTGAGGCAGCTGAGGCCAGAGAAGCTAACAAATGTATCAAAGTAGGCGAGATGGGTTTCCAACCTGGGCCATGCCCACCGCACAGCCTCTGTTCTTTGCACAAGCCCATGCCAGCTCCCTTGTAAACTCAACAAGGGGGAGTTGGCTGGGGGCCGACATAAAGCCTCACACTGGCTGCAGAGCCCAACAGCCCCTCGGGAGTGATGGGATGTGCGCCTCTCATCCCAGGAGGGCAGGCCAGGCCCAGGATGGAGATACCTCCCCCTCAGGCTCACACCCACCCAGTGGGGCAGCTGAGCCTCCCAGAACACGGGTAAGGGCGCCGTGGCTCTCACCGGGGTTGACCTCCTGGTAGCGGCCCACGCCGTAGGCGTCCACAATGCCCTGGAAGCTGGCCGTGAAGCGGTTGGTGCGGATGAGGGTGGGGGGCATGTCCCGGCAGGGGATGCGGTGAGCCACGGCGCTCACTCCCTCCTCCATCTGGGCACCAGGGCAGAGACAGACCAGACTGGTGGCGGGGGCCTTCAGGAACCCTGGGATCCCCAGCCAGGCCCAGCTGGAGATGCAGAGCCCTGTGGGGGCTCACTGGGCAGCCCCTTCCCCTCTTTCTGACATGAGATGATCAGCCCTGCTCTGCCCTGGTGGGGGCCCAAAGACACCACATGGATTGGCAATTGCTTGGGAAAGGCAAGCGTGCTGCCTCCTAGGGACGGCCCAGGAGAAGGAGCCCAGCCTCACCCGCAAGCACCTGCTGTGTGCAGAGGGTGACCCCGGAGGCAGGGGCATCACACCGGTTCCACAGACCATGAGCAAGCCTAAGGTCACAGGGGGGCCTGGATTGGAATGAGGCTTCTGACTTTAAAACTGTCCCATGCAGCCTCCAGGGACTCAGGAAAGTCAGGGTAGGGCTTGCTGGGCCAGGGCCATCAGGGCAGACTCCCTGGAAGAGGTGGGCCATGGAGGAGGCTGGGAGAAGAAGGAGCCCCTGGGCAAAGCCCAGGTGCAGGGAGCCAGAGGCTGGAAGTGAGGCAGAAACACCCTGGCCTGGTAGGAGGGGCGGGTGGGGAGCTGGCGAGGGCTTGGGTAGGAGGGGTGGGCGGAGAGGGGGTTAGGCC
Organism: Nomascus leucogenys; assembly: GCF_006542625.1. Classification (NCBI taxonomy): domain Eukaryota; kingdom Metazoa; phylum Chordata; class Mammalia; order Primates; family Hylobatidae; genus Nomascus; species Nomascus leucogenys. The sequence continues at coordinate 87,340,303 of NC_044384.1, read as the reverse complement.
TCAGGCTGTGTGCTCACCGAGCTGTCCCGCAGGGCCTCCTGCAGGGCGGGCAGGTCTCGCACGGAGCACCAGGCCTCGGCAATGAGGCACTTGTGCGTGGTGCTCACGCTGCATTGGTTCAGGGCCAGGTACACAGCCTTCATCTTGTGGACCTGCACCTGCCCCGGCGGCAGCAGCTGCAGCACCCGGCCCAGCACCTGGCTCAGGAACCGCTCCGTCTCCCCGAGGACCTGCGCCAGAGCGGGCAGTCAGCGGGGGCTGGGCGGGCAGGTGGGGCAGCTGGGCTGGGGGCACCCACCTCCGGGAGGCCAGGCCAGGGCACCCACCTCCTGCACCCACCTCCAGGAGGCCGGGGGCACTCACCTCCTGCAGCTCCTGGCTCTGCTGCTGCAGCTGCTGCAGGGCCCCAAGGCGGGCTTCCTCCTGCTCCAGAAACGGGAAGACGTGGCAGTGGAAGCTGGAGAGAGGATGCGCTGCGTGAGGGGCCCAAAGGACACAGCTACGAGACTCTGAGTCTGAAGGGAGCTCATGGGGAGGAGTCACGATAGGGCGGGCTAGGAGGTGACAGCAGGGGCCTGGGGGGCAGGGCGGTGGGGCGGGTGTTCCCGGTGACTCACCAGTCCGTGATCTTGCGGATCTTCTGTCCGATCTGCTCGCCCCAGTAGGAGATGAGGAAGGCCATCCACGTGGCTGGCTCGCCCTGCAGAGCAGGCTCAGTTGACTCTGGGGTCCCGCTCTGCCCAGGACCCCCCAGCCCAGCGCCAGCTGCTCACCGTCACGGGGTGCTCCAGCGGCTGCTCCAGCTCCCTGAAGCTGGCGATGAGGAAGCCGCGGCAGGCCCTCCAGAGCAGGCGCTCTAGGGCAGGGGCCTTGTGGGGCTCCACGGCACCTGCCACAAAGCTGGCGGCCACAGGGCTGGGCAGGGCTGCTCCAACCTCCCGCCCTGCCTCCCCCACCAGGCCCCCCAGGCAGGACCCTGCCCAGCACGGGCAATCAGGCAATTGGGCACACTGGCCCTGCCCACAGGGGAAGGCAGGAGGCCTCCCGGGCAGGGCCAGAAGAGGAAAACCCCCCAAGGCCAGGGCTTGGGACTGTGGGAAGTTCCGGGCCTGAAGGAGGAGACAGGGGCAGCCTGGGAGAGCACTGGACAAGGAGTCGGAGCTCAGCCTGGCCCAGCCCAGCGACTGGCCAGGGGTTCTGGGCTGGCCAGAAAGGGCATGAGGTCATCCCTCACTCACTTGACCCTCAGGTCCTGGTGCGGCCCCCCGGGGGCCTGGAGCAGGGGCGTCCTCTCTGAGGCCCTATCGGTGTGGGCGGCTGCCAGCTAGGAACCCAGGAGCACCATGAGCCCTGGGCAGGACAGCCCCTCCCCAGCCCCCCAGTCTCCTGCCTGGGCTGGAGCTGACCTGAGGTTCATGGCCCTGGCCCAGCACAGCGGCGTGGAGCTGCAGCTGGTGCAGCTGGGCCCGCAGGGCCTGCTGGTTGCCCCGCACATCCCGCAGCTCCTGGGCCAGGCGCTCCGTCTCCTCCTGGATGCGCAGCAGGTCCCGGGGTGGGGGTGCTGGCAGCCTCCCCTCAGGCGGGGGCAGAACCAGCCCAGCCCGCCGCACCTCCTCCTGCAGGAAGGCTGGGCGCAGAGGAACGGGAGTGGGGTGTAGTCGAGGTTGTCTCAACAGCTGAGGACCCCACCTGCTGCCCTAAACTCCATCGGCCACCAGCTGCTGGATTCACCAGGCGGAGGCGGCTGGAAAATCCTGGCCAAACTTCCATCCAGAAGCTGTGCTCCCCTCCCTCTGAGCTCAGGTCTGGGCTGGCTCTCCCTCCCCAGTCCCTTGGCCACCACTCAGAAGAGGGCCTGAGGTCTCCCCACAGGCTGGCCCTCGCGCTGCAGGGCTTGGGACCGGAGCTGGCGTGAGTCCTGTGTCTGCCTGATCGTTGAAAAGCTGTAAACTGCACCAGCAAACACAAAACCCAGCCTGCCCCATGCCCCTGCCTTGGTGCCCCACAGGCTCCTCCTGAGAGGAGTTGCCCAGGGCAGGGGTCCCTTTTGCCTGCTCCGTGGGGCTACCCAACCCTAGACCCTGGGCCCCACCTACCCCAGCCCAGCTGTAGAGGAGAAAGCTCGGTCTGTGCCTCTTCCCTGCTTAGAAACCCCTGTGGCTTCCTGGCGCCCACAGGATGAAGTCCTGGGCTCTTATGCTGTATTCGAGGCCTCCCCAGCCAGCTCTGCCCTAGGCCCTCTGCTCAGCCCACACAAGGCAGCCACCTTCGCAAGCACACTTCACAGATCCCAGCTGCTCTGTCTTGGCCCTGCAGGGCCCTGCATGTACCTCCCTTCTCTGCCTTCCACCTGGCAAACCCAGACTCTTCCTTTGAGATCAGAGTTGGCCTATGCCTCTTCCAGGAAGCCTGTCTGGAATGTAGGCCTGGGATCAACTCACTGAAGGTCTTCTCCAGCTCCTCGCAGCGCCGAACATCAACCACAAAGCGTCTCTGGAAGGCGCTCACCGAGGCGTTGAGCTGTGGGTGTCACACGGAGGGGTCAGTGTCCCAGGAAGGGGGTCGAGGAGCTCTTCACCCTACAGCCCAGGCCTGACTCTCCCCAGGCCTTAGCTGCCTCCTCCGGAAAGGTGCTGAGTGCCCTGGGAGCCGCAAGACGCAGATCAGAGCACAGACCAGACCCCACGCCCCGGGAGGGCATGGGGAGGAGCCAGCTCAGGGGCCTCAGCCGTGGGCTTCCCATGAGCAGTGCCCATGGCAGGGGCCACTGGGGTTCAAATGGGGCCAGGGCCCTATGCGGGGGACGGTCCCCATCCTGGACTGGCCTCCGGGCTAACCTCGGCAGTAGCCCCCTTCCCACGCCTGCCCACCCGACTCACGTCTCTGAACTCCACGAGGCCCAGCTCGCCCAGCCGACTCACGCAGGTGTAAGCGGCAGCTGTGGGCAGAAAGAGCTGGACCAGGGCCACCTCCTCACTCCGGAACATGGAGCCCATGGTCCTGTGGGTGGACACGGATGGGGGCCAGTCAGGGGCGGACCACAGACAGTTCCCAACCACGGGCACCTGTGCACCTTCACTCACTGAATCCTGGAAGCTGCTGCTACCACCCCCATCTGACAGAGGTGGAAACTGAAGCCTGGGCAGGCTTGATGGGGTGCTGAGGTCACGCAGGAAGTAAGCAGTGGGACTGGGAGACCCCAAAGCCCACCCTCAGGCCGACCTCAAGCTCTCTCCTGGCTTGCTCTGCCTACGGGGACCCCCGCCCCTACCTGCAGCGTCTCCCAATGGCACCGGCTCCACCCCCACCTTCACTCCGGCCTCCCTTCTCTCGGGCTGCCCTCATGCTAGAAAGGACCCCACTGGCCCAAGCACTTAGGCCCAGGGCTGCCCCGGGGGTGGCTGGAGCCCTCCCTGCTCCCTGTGGGGCTGCATGTGCTGAGTGGTAGGCGCGGGCATCTCCACCGGGTACCCTGGGGCTGGCCAGGGAGCACTGCTGTGGGGGGGCCGTCCCCTGAGGCCCGGGCCGCCTGGCAGCAGCCGCAGCCTTCCAGGTGTTGAAACCGACAAAAGTGAAACTGCAGAATGGCAGGGAAGAGCCCGGGGCCTTGCTCAAGGCCGATGCGGGATGGGGGCGGGTGCCAGGCCACCTCCAACAGCCCTGGATGCTGGGGCCCCTCCAGCTCCAAAGCCACTGCTCTCGGGGCCCAGGGCCCCTCTGTGGAACTCAGTTGTTTAGCTCGAAAATTAGGGGGAGGGGACAGGCCTGGTCAGGGCCCCGCCTGCCCAGCCAGTCACTTCCTCCCCTGGGTCTGGTTTACTTAACTCTAAATAGGGAAACGCAGCCCCAGCCCCAGCCTGGGAAAGGAGAGAAGGAGGGAACGAGGGAACACTGAGCAGATGGTCCAAGGCTGCAGGTGGGCAGGGCAGGGGGCTGTGGGGCTGGGTTCCATCCCTAAGGACCAGGCCCAGCCACAGGGCAGAGGGACTTGGAGCCCAGGCTGAGATTGGCTGTGTGACCTTGGGCAAGTCTCTCACCCTCTCTGGGCCTCTACTTCCTCTTTGAGTGAATGCGACGTGGCATCCCTGACAGAGACAGGATCTAGGGAGGTGACAAAAATAACCAGAGCCCCCACTGAATCCCTTCATCCACACGACCTCACACTAATCCCTGGGGGGAGAAATCCTTGGGGAGGGGGCGCTGCGCCTTTTACACAGGACTCCACTGACACTTGGAGAGGTAAAGTCCAGTGTTACGTGCCCAGCACAAAGGGTGAGCTCGGAGGAGGGTTGCGGTCTGACCTGGCTCCCTTTGGGGCTGTGCTGGCTAAATAAGAGGGTGCGGGGAATCAGCTCTGGGGATCTGGGGAGGGGTCACCCCTGGCTCAGGGCCATCAGGGCTCCCACAGCCACTATGCCGAGGGCTCGAGGGCTGGGCTCCTTCCAGCACTTCCCAGGGGGTGGGGGAACAACCTGTAATGGGCGGGGGGAAGGGTGTGGGGACGTGATCAGCCCCCGCGCCTGGCATGTGAGGCTCCACTGGCTCACCCCCTACCCCTGTCCCTGTTGGTCCCCGCTCTAGCCAGAAGTCACCCAGCCACTTTTATGGTGCAAATGAATACGCCTCCATCCTGCAGCCCTGGAGTCCAGGCTCCAGCCCACTCCTCACCCTGTGCCCCTTTCCTGGCCCCTCATAAGGCTCCTCCAGGAACCCACCAGGTCTCTCCGCACCTCTGCCCTCCCCTCCAGATGATGAGAAGGCAGTAGGAGAGGGTCTGGCGCCCCCTCCATTCCAAATGGGGTGGGCTCTGGAGTCAAATGACCCAGCTGGTCTCCAGCTCTGACACTTCCTAGTTCGGTAGCCTCAGCTTCCCCATCTGTAGAATGGGTCCCTCCCTCCAAGGAAGAAGCAGTGGGGAAAGCTCCGCGCACACCAGGCCCGGGAACGCTGGGCTCCGTTGGCCAACACCCCATCCTTCTCCTCCTCCCTTGGGGATCCTCCGTGGCCCCCGGAAGGCCTGACACCCGGCGGGGTAGCGGGCTGAGCTGCATTCACGGAGCCAACTGGGTGGGGCGCCAGGATCCCCTCCCCGGGGCAGGAGGAAGAGGGTGGGCAGGAAGAGCTGGGGCTCCGCAGACCCCAGCGGGGGCACTCACCCTGGGTGGGCTGCGCGCCGGGCCTCCGCTGCTGGCTGTCCCGCTGGCTGTCCCGCTCCCGCGCCGCGCACTCCCGCCCGTCCGGGACTCAGCGCCGCTCACTCCTTTCCGGGCAGGCGGGACGACGGGGAGGGGCCAGGGACGCCCCGCCCCCGGCCCAAGCCTCCACTGGAGTCCAGGAAGTCTGGGGGAGGCTGAGCCCAGGCTGTGGCCTCGCGGACGGGTCTTGAGGCTCTTAATCCCGGAGAGGAGGCCGGGAGAACGGAGCGGATAACAGACCAGTGCCAACCGCGCGCGTCTATGCTGGCCCTGATGCGGGGGCAGCTCCGCTCAGGCCCAGTTCAGGATAGGAGATGAGACCCTGCTCTCCTCTCACTTTGAGGCTTGTGCGCCTCTGGCTGATGGGACCCCAACATTCGCAGGCTCATGGGCCTGGGGTCCCCAGGATGCTCTCCCACCTCCGGGACCCCTCCCTTGGGTGGGCGGCAGTGAAACCCGCCGGAGCTTACACCTTCCTTCTCTTGACCATCCTGGAGAGGCCCCGCGCTGGCCCTTGGGTGGGTGGCTGCCCCACTCTGGGCCTGCTTCACTGGCAGCAGGACACAGGGCCAGGCCATGCTGCCTTGTTCTGCCCAGGGCCCCTCACCCAGCAGGCCCTGGGAGATACCCTGGGGCCAGAGGCCAGCTGTCAGCTCTACCTGCAGCTGCAGCCGGCGGTGTCACTGTGACCTTGCTCCAGGTCAGCACCATGGGCGTCATCAGGTCCTAGTGCCTGGCAGCTGGGACTCACGACCGTCCAGCTGCCTGCACTTTGGACAGGCCTGGGGCATTCCCACTGGAGGCCAGGGGCCCTTCAGCTCTGGTGATCCCTAAGCGCCACACAGCGAACATAGGCCTGAGGGGCTGTGGCAGGGGTGGACAAATGGAGCCCCAGAGCCGGGCCTGGAAACTGAGTCACAGCCAAGCTCAGCTGTGGTTCCTCAGAAAATTGGGGAACTTGTGGTTGGGCGCCATAGGCCTGTTCTGACAGGGGCGGGGCCTGATAAAACCAGACAGCCCGAGTGGGGTCTCAGCAGAGAAGTGCCTGGGAGACCACGTTAAGGGAAAGAACCCAGCGGTGAGCTGGAAAGACTGACCCGCTTGGAATAGAAGTATTTCGTGCGCAGCTACAGGCTCCATGCCACGCTCTAACGGCGGTTACGTCTGGGAAAAGCCAAACCTGCGGTGATTCGGGAGTCCTACGGCTGCCTTGTTTTTGGAAAGAGCGCCTGTTTTCATCAGTGGCCAAGAGGAGCTGTGGGCCAGACCTGTGGACACTTCCCGGGCTCCAGGCTTCCCCTCGCCTCCTGCAGTTACTTCTCACCCCAGTGCTGCAGGCTGTGGGGCCCAAGCAGGAGCCCGGCCACTTTGGCATTAGATGGCAATGCCTGGCCTAGGAAGGCGGCCCAGGTGTTAAGACCTGAGAAAAGCTCCCTGGGAATGGGCTGGGAGAGGCTGGTTTTTTTGCTGCAGGCCTTCTCAGAGCCTTGAATGTCTACCATGCAGTACCTGCCAGCAGGCAGACAGCAGCTGGAGCATTTCCCACACTCACTGGGCCAGGAAACTTGTTCTTTCGAAGTAGCTTTTTACAAAGCACTACTTTGTAAAAAGCACTTTTGGAAATGACGGGGCACGGGGGGGTCAAGGTCTCTGAACTGAGTTTTATTATGGGATGTGCACTGCATGGCCCTGAGCAAGCCCCTTCACCTCTTGGAGCTGGTTTCCTCACTGCAAATGAAGTGAAATCCTTCCACAGTACTTAGCACAAGTTCAAGGGGGCTGCTTTTGGCCATTATATGGGCAAGGGGCTTGTGTGTGGCCCTAGGGAAACCCCACGTCGCTGGGCCTGCCAAGCAGGAAGTGGTGAGCAGTGGCCGGGCCAGCAGCCTGGCGCGGGGAACATGGGGAGAAAAGAGGATGTGGCTGGAGGCAGGGCCAGCAGGGCCTGTGTCACCCTCGTGTGACTGTCACCCCAAGCAGGCTTCCTCCTACCCCCGGCAAGGACGCCCCGGCCTGAGTTTCTGCCACTTGCTGTTCTTCAGCCTGAGGTCTTGGGAGGCTCCAAGTCCTAAGGGTCTTAGAAGTGGATGGCTCTTGGGAGAGAGGAGGCCCAGGCCCCAGCCAGGACACCTGGGAGAGTGGGAACGGCAGGTCTGTGGTGACCTCTGGCATCGCTGGGCCTTGGGGAAGACGCCGGTGACAGGGATGCTGCATCCTGCAGCCCGGCCATGAGGGCCTGGTGGGGCCCTGGAGTCCACAGGAAGGCAGGGCTGGGGCAGCAGGACTCCAGAGCGCATAAAGACTAGGTGGCGACCTAGTCCAGTTGGAGGCACCACAGGCCTCAGGCAGGCCGGGGACGGCCCCACCCTGGACCACCACAGTCAAGACAAGAGGCCATGGGGTCGGAGCGGTTTTATTGGGCAGCAGGGGCTGCGGGCCGGTGGGGCATCACCGATACAGGTAGTCAGCCTGGATGTTGGCAGCGATCTCGGCCTCCCACTTGTCCCCATTGTTGAGCAGCTTCTCCTTGTTGTACAGCAGCTCCTCATGGGTCTCCGTGGAGAACTCAAAGTTGGGGCCCTGCAGGTTGAGGTGCAGGGATGGCGGTTAGGCCCTGCTGAGGAGCCTCAGCCCCCCTCCCACCCGGGGGCCTCACGTGCCTCGACGATGGCATCCACGGGGCAGGCCTCCTGGCAGAAGCCGCAGTAGATGCACTTGGTCATGTCGATGTCATAGCGGGTGGTCCGGCGGCTGCCATCAGCTCTTGGCTCAGCCTCGATGGTGATGGCCTGCGGGAGGGGCCACCAGACACTGCCACACTGCCCTGTCACATCCCAGCCCCCAGGGCCCCCGTCACTGCTCATCCCCACCCCTGGTGTTTTCCAGGAGCCCTCTCCCCTCAGAGGCCTCCTGGACTCCGTCTAAGAAGCCGCCCTGCACCTCTGGTGCTCGCGCCTGTCTCCTCAGCACGTGCCCTGCTGGCGTCCCTGCCTTGCTGGGTTTTTTTTTTTTTTTTTGAGATAGAGTCTCGCTCTGTCACCAGGCTGGAGTGCAGCAGCACAATCTCGGCTCACTGCAACATCGGCCTTCCCAGTTCAAGTGATTCTCCTGCCTCAGCCTCCTGAGTAGCTGGGACTACAGGTGTGCATCACCACGCCCAGCTAATTTTTGTCTTTTTAGTAGAGATGGGGTTCCACCATGTAGACCAGGACGGTCTCCATCTCTTGACCTCGTGATCCGCTTACCTTGGACTCCCAAAGTGCTGGGATTACAAGCGTGAGCCACCGCGCCCGGCCTGCCTTGCCTGTTTGTCAGCTGCTGGCGTCATCTGCCAAGAACCCCCTCTCACGAGGGGGCTGTTCACTGCTTTGTTCAGTGTAGCACCCGCTGCCCTAAGGGTCTCACCCTGCAGTGAGTGCTGGGTTACAGTCCCGCCTCGCCTCACCAAGCTTTCCAGATATTTTGAGTTTTACAAATTGAAGGTTTGGGGCAGCCCTGCAGAAAGCAAGCTCACTGACGTCATTTTACCAACCATGTGCTTGCTTCTTATCTCTGGGTTAGCACTTTTTAGGAATAAAGTTTTTGTTGTTGTTGCTGTTTTTTGAGACAGAGTCTCACCCTGTCACCCAGGCTGGAGTACAGTGGTGCAGCTCATAGCTCACTGCAGCCTCAACCTCCCAGGCTCAAGCGATCCTCCCATCTCAACCTCCCAAGAAACTGGGACTACAGGGGCTAATTTTTTGTATTTTTTGTTGTTGTTGTAGAGTCGGGGTTTTGCCATGTTGCCCAGGCTGGTCTCAAACTCCTGGGCTCAAGTAATCCACTCACCTCAACCTCCCAAAGCGCTCGGACTACAGGTGTGAGCCACTGTGCCTGGCCCCTAAAGTATTTTTAATTAAGGTATATACGTTGTGTTTTAGACACTTTGCAGCCTACAGTGTAAATCCTTTTTTTTTTTTTTTTTTTTTTTGAGACGAAGTCTCACTCTGTGGCCCAGGATGGAGTATGGTGGTGCAATCATAGTTCACTGCAACCTCCGCCTCCCAGGTTCAAGCAATTCTCCTGCCTCAGCCTCTTTAGTAGCTGGGTACAGGGGTGCAACATCACGCCCGGCTAATTTTTGTATTTTTACTAGAGACGGGGCTTCACCATGTTGGCCAGGCTGGTCTTGAATTCCCGACTTTGTGATCTGCCCGCCTTGGCCTCCCAAAGTGCTGGGATTACAGGCGTGAGCCACTGCACCCGGCCCTAATTTTTTTTTTTTTTTTTTTGCGATCCTGGCTCACTGCAACCCCTGCCTCCTGGTTCAAGTGATTATCGTGCCTCAGCCTAGCAAGTAGCTGAGATTACAGACACCTGCCAACACGCCTGGCTAAGTTTTGTTATTTTTAGTAGAGACAGGGTTTCACTATGTTGGCCAGGCTGGTCTCGAACTCTTGACCTCAAGTGATCCACCCACCTCGGCTTCTCAAAGTGCTGGAATTACAGGCATGAGCCACTGTGCCTGGTCTAAATCTAACTTTTAAATGCACTGGAAAACCAAAACATCTGTGTGACTCAGTTTACCCTGATGGTCTGGAACTGAACCTGCAACATCGCCGAGAATGCCTACACTGTTGGTTGCAATCCTGTGCCTTAAATCTACTTCTCTCCATTTGATGGATAAGAAAAACAAGGTTCCGAGAGGTTGAGGGGCTCCCCAAAGCTACACAGCAAGTGGGGGCACAGCCCAAACTCAAGGGCACGTCCTAACTCTCAGTTCCTGGGTAGCCTGCTGGGGGAGGGGCTGGCTGGGAAAACCTTCAAATGTGCTTGGCAAGGACTCTCACATGCCCCCATCCCAGAAATGTAGTGTCCACAACTCACAGTGGGACCTGTGGCTGGCAGGCTCATCCTTTAGTGCTTATAAAGATGGGGACAATAACCTCTACCTCCTCAAGTGGTTGTGGAGATTACAGGAGAGGCTGTGAGTCACACACGTGGCACAGCACTGGGTCTGTCTGTGGACAGCACTCACTATCTGGAAGCCAAGGCTGTGACCATCGTGACTGCTGTTTGGGTACACTCCTATGCACTCTCAGTCCGTGGCTGGAGTAGAGACATCAGGGCCGCTGCTCATGGCCTGGAGGACCTGGGAGTGCTCCAGAGGACAAACTAGGATTTGGACAGGAGCCACCCGAGTCGCAGAACACTGGGAGGGGTTGCTGTGCACACAGAAAGTAGCGACGGCGGCTGCCAGGGCTCCTGCCAGGCACACACAGGGGTTTGACCAGAGCTCTGACCGAGTCATATTGTTCCTGTGCTGACAGGCCTGGCCCCCGCTGGTAAGCATGAGACCCACTAAGAGAACGGAAAGCCGGGCCTCAGGGGAGCAGCCACTGGGGAAGGGAAGCTGCAACAGGCACACAAGCAAGACCCCGGAAACGGTGGCTACATCCAGGGAGGCGTGGATGGCCTCAGGTGCCACCACATGGCTCAGAGGCCCAGGGATCACACCCCGGCCAGACCCCAAGGGGGAACCTCTGTGTGTCAGGCGCCTGCCCAGGGCTGGAAGCTTCACTCTGCCAACTCACTGACTCTGTGCTCTGGTAACAAGGCCTCATCATTCCCATTCACTCTGTGCTCTGGTAACAAGGCCTCATCATTTCCATTCACGAGGGAAGTGGCTCAGAGAGGGAAAGGGACTTCCCTGGGGACACACATCAAGCAGGGACTACGGTTTGGGCCTAGGGCTGCCTGGCCTCCCTCTCCCAGTGGCAGGGGCTGGCATGGTGGCCGGTTGGGGCAGGGGCTCACCTGGGCGGGGCAGATGGCCTCGCAGAGCTTGCAGGCAATGCAACGCTCCTCCCCGGATGGGTACCGGCGCAGCGCATGCTCCCCACGGAAGCGAGGGCTCAGCGGGCCCTTCTCGAATGGGTAGTTGATGGTGGCCGGTTCCCGGAACAGGTAGCTCAGGGTCATGCCCAGGCCTGTGGGCAGCACGGGTGTGGTGGGCAGGGGCACCCTCCTCCCCCATGCATCTGTCCCCACCCAGCACCTGCCCTGTCCCCTCCTGCCCAGGACGCACCTCGGAAGAGCTCAGTCCACAGCAGGGTCCGGGCTGCCCGGTCAGTCACTGACTTCATGTCCATCTCGGGCTCCTGCAGGTTCACATACTCTGCAGAGAGGCGGGCAGGGAGGCCATGGCAAGAGGCCTCGCACACTGTCTCCCTGGAGCCTGGCCCTCACTTCCAGGTGCAACTGCTGGGCTACAAAGGGGCTGTACCCTCACCACACCTCTCCCCAGCCTCAGCAAGGACCCTGGAGGCCGCCTCTGGCCCGAGCCTGTCCTTGCCTACCTCTCCCTGTGCTTGGGCGGCCATTGGAGCCCAGACGCACTCCCCTGCCCAACAGCGCTTGAAAGAGGAATCAAGGGGGGTAGGTGGGGGTCTTGAGCCTTTACCTTCACCAGGGACTGGCAAGAGGCACAAGTACCCATGGCTCGCACCTGGCAACCCCCTCCCCATCACACCCAGGGAGCTCTGAGATCACACGTGCTAACCTTGGCAATGGTGGACCCTGCCCCTGTGAATCAGTCAGTATCCATCATCATAATCATTTTAAGAGTGGAAACAGGCTCAGAGAAGAACGCCCCTGACAAAGCCAGGACTGCAACCCAGGTCTCTTCCCCTACTCCAGCCGGACCAGTCAGGAACACCTGAGGCTAGAGGCCACCCAGGTACTCACTGTAGGTGGCTGCCACTGCACTGCTGTGGAGGCTCCGGCCACCAGGAGGTCCTGCAAAAAGAGGGGCGTGACCTCATGCCAGGAGACTGGGCTCCCCTACACCCAGCAAAGGCTTCCTTGGTCCTACCTGCATGTGCAGCCTGGGTCAGGGCCCGCCGCAGCAGAGGCGTGGTCAGGCAGCGCATCTGGGGGCATAAACAGGGATGGAGGGTGGGGTGTGCCCAAGAACCATCCTCTTCTGAGACTGGCACCGCAAGGATCCCAAGTCTCCACTGGAGACCCGTGTGTCACTTTGCCCTCTACTCACACCCCACTGCTGTCAGAGGCACTGATGGCTTTCCTGTTCCCAGCGCCTCCCAGCTTTCCATCTGATTCAGCTTGGCTGAGCTACAATTCAGTTTCTGTGGACCCCAAGTTCTGCCTCACCTAAGAAACCTTTTAAATCCCTCCTTCCTTTCTCCCTCCCAGAGATCCTGTTTCCCATCTTTCTGCTTTTCCCTTTATCCTCCCCAAATCTGACCAAAAACAACATTACCAGCCCCAGCCAGCATGCACTGAGAGGGAACTTTGTTAGCTCTCCTCCCCCAGGAACCATGCCCAGGGGATGGCAAGCGCTGCCATCCTATTCTTACAAGGACTCCACGAGGGAGGCACAAATAAGGCGCTGGGGCTCAGTTTGTTGAGTGACTCGCTAGGGCTGGGTGTGGTGGCTCACGCCTGTAATCCCAGCACTTTGGGAGACTGAGGAGGGTGGATCACCTGAGGTCAGGAGTTCGAGACCAGCCTGGCCAACATGGTGGAACCCCGTCCCTACCAAAAAATACAAAAATTAGCCAGGTGTGGTGGCGGGCGCTTATAATCCCAGCTACTCAGGAGGTTGAGGTAGGAGAACCGCTTGAACCCGGGAGGCAGAAGTTGCAGTGAGCCCAGACTGCTCCACTGCCCTCCAACCTGGGCGACAGAGTGAGACCTTGTCTCAAAAAAAAAAGAAAAAGAAAAAGAAAAAAAGTGACTCGTCGGAAGTCACACCATAAGGAGGTGGGCCGAGGATCGGAACCCAGCCCTGCCCTGCTGGAAACCCTTCAAGGCCTAACAGTCCTCGGTACCTCATTCCCTTCCCCAGCTTCAAGGCCCCCCTGGAACTGTCCCCCAGCCTGCCGCGTGACCTTGGGCAGATGACGTGACCTGACCTCCGTCTTCTCACCTATGAAGCGGGTTGGGGGCGGGTGGTCTTGGGAATTAGGGGAGCCCGTACATGCCAAGGGCACCCCAGAGCCCAGAGCCCGGCACTTAGCCGGAGCTCATTAAGTGCTCATCCCACGACCTGTGACCCCATAACAGGCCCACTCCTTTGGATCACTGACTGCAGTTCCAGGGACCCAACCCAGCACCTTCCCCACCATCCCAGTGATCTCCGACCCTATCTAGGCCGGTGGCGCAGAGCGGACGGCGCATGCGCCCTGAGAGCCGGCTCCCCGCTGCACCTGAAGGACACGGAGGCCGCGGGTCCTGAGTGAGCCGAGGGGAAGCCCAGGCGCAGAGTTGGCGGCGCCAACGGGGACACCACACTCGACCCCGACGCCACGCTGCCCAAGCCCGGGTTTTGCGGCCAAAACGTGAACACCCACCTTGAAGCGCCGCCGCTACTTGCCTTGCCAAGCAGGCCAGTCAATCGGGAGGCGGAGCCTACACTCTAGGACGCTGCCATTGGGCCAGCGGGCTCCCCCTTTTCCGTATTGATGCTCCATGGTGTGGTCTGATTGGTCAGCAAGGCTGCTGAAAGAGGTGGGATTCAGAAATATCTTTCTTTTGATTGGCTAGGAGAGAGCGGCGCTTGAAGTTTGTAGGGGGCCGCCATGTTGGTTTGGGGAGGCCAATAAGTGAAGACTTCCGAGCCGTTGGAGGCGGGACATCCGGGGCGTGGTTTAGAAAGCGTTTGCGGTCGCCTTGGGTGCAGAGGGTGGGCCCGCCGGGTCTGGGTGGGGGGGCGTGTGATGACGGTAATGACGACGAGATACTCTACTCACGCGGCGTCCTTTAATCCTCACAGCAGCCCTGCGTGGAGAAACTACAGTAACGTGTTATCACGTTAAGGCGGGAAACTGAGGCATGGGAGTATTTAGTAACGTTCCCGGGCCGTAGAGCTGCGGTGTGCAGCCGCCTGATCCACCTGATCCGTATGACTCCCGTACTCAACCAGCCTATGTTTCTTACCAGCGAATTTTTTTTTTTTTTTTTTTTTTTTTTTTTTTTTTTTTTTTTTTTTTTTGAGACAGTCTGGCTCTGTGGCTCAGGCTGGAATGCAGTGGTGCGATCTCGGCTCACTGCAGCCTCGACCTCCCAGGCTTGGGTGGTCCTCCCTTCTCAGCCTCCCGAGCAGCTGGAACCACAGTCGCCTGCCACCACCAGGCTCGGCTAATTTTTGTATTTTTTGTAGAGACGGGGTCTCGCCATGTTGCCCAGGCTAGTCTGGAACTCCTGGACTCAGGCGATCCTCCTGCCTCGGCCTGCCAAAGTGCTGGGATTACAGGCATGAACCACCACGCCGGGCCTCTCCCCGGGAATGCTGTGGTAGAGGGACCCGCGGAGGCCCCGAGGCTGCCTGCTTGTGTGTGTTGGGAGGATCTGCGCTGAGGGTAGGTAGGAGTTGGGCAGGCCAGGAAGGGAAGGAGACAGAGGGCATGTCCCATGCCCGTGCAGAGGGAGGGCACGCATGGTAGACCAGGACGAGGACAAGGGCAGGCTCAGTGTGTGCAAAGGGGACAGTGGTTTGGGATTTGCATGCAGATGCCCGAGCCTCCAAAGGACCTGTGGGCCACAGGGACACCCTGGGGGAGTTGAAGCTGAGGAGTGGAGAGGGCTTTGGGCTGGTCAGCAGGTGCTCAGAGGAGAGGGGCTGGCCCTGGAGAGAAGAGAGGTCTTGGGATGGTGGCCCACACCTGACCCTGGCCCTTCACCAGGCGATTCCTGCATGCATGCCTGCGGAGATTCCTGCGTGGATTGGGGAAGTCCTGCAGCATTATAGAATTGTTACCCAATGCCAGGGGCTTGGTCCAGAGTCCTGTTGCTAGATGCACAGAAAGCAAATCACCGAGATGTAAGTATTGCCAGGGAAGAAGGCTTTATTCAGGTGACATCAGCCAGAGAGACAGAAGACGAAACTCAGGTCCACCCCTTTCCCCCTCCCCGACTAAAGTTGTAGGTTGATATAGTCTGAAAAGAAAGCAGGAGCCAAGGAAGAGGAGGTGGCCCGCAGGCTGCAGGAGCTGCCTGTCATTGTCCAAATGTAGGTTTCTCAAGCATCTGGCTTGTTAGGAAATTGGACCGGTTTCAGAATCATCAACTTGTTCAAAAGTGGGACTTGGGAGGTGAGAAGGGTTGTCAGACAGGAAACCCTGTATTCTGCTTTGGCTGAGTGGATGGGGCCCAGGAGGATGAGCAGGATGGGGAAGAGTATGACTCGTAGTGGGCACCGTGAGGATAAAGAGTTCCAAGCTCCTCTGGCATGGTCTGGAGGGAAGGGAGACCCTATCGCATAACTACAGCCCCACCTGGCTGGAGAGAAGAGGGAGGTGGCCTCGCTCCGTGCCACCCACCGAGAAAAGATAGGACACCTGGAGCTCCAGCTCAGCAATCCCCCAATCCCTCAATCCCTCAATCCCTCAATCCCTCATCTCATCCTTGCAACAGTCCCAGGAGGTTTATTTTTGTTTGTTTTTGTTTTTGTTTTTGTTTAAAGGCAGAGCCTCATTCTGTCACCCAGGCTGGAGTTCAGTGATGTGATCTCAGCTCACGGCAACCTCCACCTCCTGGGTTCAAGCGATTCTCTTGCCTTAGCCTCCTGAGTAGCTGGGATTACAGGCATGCGCCACCACGCTGGGCTAATTTTTGTATTTTTAGTAGAGACGGGGTTTCGTCATGTTGGCCAGGCTGATCTTGAACTCCTGATTTCAGGTGATCTGCCCGCCTCGGCCTCCCAAAGTGCTGGGATTACAGGTGTGAGCCACCGCACCCAGCCAGGGGGTATCAATGGTTAATTCTCTCCACTGAACAAATGGAGAAACTGAGACTCAGAGAGGGCAGGGATGGCCTTGGATGCAGTGATTCCATGGTGTGGTCTGAGTCAGATGCCAGGGCCCTTCGGATGCCTGCCCCACAGGAGAGGGGTGACTCAGAGGCGCCATGTCTGTCCTTTTCTCCTGAACATGGGTGGTTGGTGCAGGGGCAGGGGGTGGGTCACTGCACTGTTTTCCATGCCTCCCACCTCAGCTCTCGTGGTTGGGAGCAGCTGAGGGAGGAGGCTGAGGCAGGGAGAGGGAAGATCCAGGAGGGAGGAGGCAGGTGCTGCTTTGAGGGGTGCCCTGGAGCCTTGGCAATCCTTTTCCTCCTCGGGCCCTGGAGCCCAGGCCCCGTCTCCACCAGCCGCAGGCAACAGCGGTCATGGTGGTCTCTGGCCTGGGCCTGGGGAAGGGCTCAGAGCAGTGTGCAGCTGCAGCCTCGGGTCTCCATGGCCACCAGCAGCACCCTCAGGCGGCGTGGCGATTGCGGCGGGTAGCGGAGGGCATTGAGCTTCTCCATCCCCGGGCTGCGCAGGAGGCAGGCGCGATGGTGGGAGAAGGTGTCAAAGGAGAACTTGCCGTGGTACCGGCCCATCCCGCTGGCACCTGTACAGTGGCAGAGAACACAGGTGGTCAGGCCCTGGGGGTCTCCCAGTCACAGACAGTGGGGCCTAGGTGGGCTACTTCACCCCTCAGCCTCAGTTTCCCCATCTGTCCAGTGGGCTGATCGTGAGGCACTGTGGGTAAAGGGCTTAGCCCTGAGCTTGACACCAGCTCAGTAAGCCTTGGGGACACCAGATGCCAGGGCAAGATAGGCAGATGGTGGTCAAGGGCATGGATTCCAGAGTCAGACTTCCAGGGGTTAAACCCTGGCCCTGCTGAAAACAATCCGTGTCACTTTGGACTGTGCCCCAGTCTCCTCTGCCGTGGGGTGACAAGGGTACCTCCCTCCTAGGGTTGTGGTGAGGATTGAGGGGATGTTGAAACCCCTGGACCCAGTAGGTGCTGTGTGCAATGAACTCTCCTCAGTGTCTAGGTTGGGAGGCAGACGAAGCCCCAGGCCAGGGCATCCAGGGCACAGCCTGGGTGGAGTGGGGTTGGTTGGGGGGCTTCCTGCAGTGAGTGAGCTCCAGGGATATGCAGTTAATGAGAGGAAGAGGGTGGGTGGGGGCAAGAGGGACCCAGGCTTGGGGAGCCTTAGAGGTGGGTGCCATGCGGTGTGTTAGGGACCTGGGCAGAGCTCAGGCTGTGGGAGCAGCAGGCGGGGGAGCCGGGGTGGGGCCACGGCCACCAAGAAGGGTCGGCTCGGGGCCCTGGGAGCCGGGGGAGGCTTTCTTGAGGGAGCAGCAGGGTCAGATGTGCCCACAGACAGCCCTGACTCTCCTCCAGGGCAGGGAGGTGGGTTGAGGAGGCTGGGGCTGGGGCTGGGGCTGGGGAGGCAGCTAGGTGGGGTCGGGGGCAGCCACCCAAACTCGAGCTGAGCCAGGACAGCAGCACAGGCACTGTTGTGGCCCTGGCTGCCCTCTAGGAAGGGCGTGGACCCACCTGAGGCAGCTTGCCTGGCCCTGCCATCGTTCACTCTGGTGCTGAGTGTGGACAGGTGGCAGGGCTGCCTGTCACCTGCCTGGGGCCTACTGTTCAATGAGGAGGAAGTGGGCTCAGAGAGGGGAGGTGTCACCTGCACCACAGGGCCTTCAGTGCATTGCTGGGACCATCTCTGAGGCTTCCTAACTCAGAGGCCAGGACTCTGCAGTGGCATCGGGGCTGCTCTGGGGGGTGGAGGATTGGCACTCATCCAGGCCTCTCAGGGTGGGGAGGTGTGGTACCGAGAGCTGGAGGGGGGATGGGGTTAGAGGAGCAGCTGCCCTGGAGTAAAGGACGCCGGCGGCATTGCTGCTGAGGGGCAGATGCCAGGTCATGCCGTTGGGGAGAAGAGCAAATAGCATCTCAGTGGGCAGTGTGATCATAGTTGTGTGGTATTTTTAAAAGTTCACTAAATTGTGTGTCTGTGCAGAGATGGTCTAGAAGGCTCCACTGCAGACTTTTTTTTTGAGATGGGGTCTCGCTGTGTTGCCCAGGTTGGACTCAGACCCTCTGGGGTGGGGAGCAGGATGCGGGTTCTGGGGTGAGGCCTCCTTGCCTGTCCCTCTACAGTGAGGTGGGGCTGGGGTGCTTTGGCAGGAATGTATGCAGGTAACACTATTGCAGTTTGACCAAATGGTAACAGAAGGGCAGGGTAGCAGGCACCTACCCACTCCTCCAAAAGGCAGGCTGGCCAGGGTCATGTGCATGAAGCCGTCGTTCCCACAGAAGCCCCCGCTGCTGGTCTGGGTCAGCACCCGCTTGACCACCTGGGAGAGAACAGGATGTGCGTGAGGCCGCCTTGAGCCCCATCAGGATCCTCAGGACCCAGAGCCTGTTCCGTGCTGGACTCTGTGACACTGATCTTGCCTCAGAAAGGGTCTGAGGCCACCATGTCAGCTGAAGGGCCTGTGATGGTACAAGTGGGGCAGGGGGTTGTGTAGCAGCTCCTCATGGAGCTTCCAACTTGGGACATGTTTCCTGGACGTCTGCTCATGTGTGGTCCATGCTGGGGGCACAGACTCTTAGGCCTGGGGGTAGGGTCAGGAAACCTAGTGTTGCTTGGGGACATGGAGGGTGTAGTGGCAGCAGGGCAGTGCTGGACAGTAGGGAGGCATCCCAGGGGAGGAGTGTCATGTGCCTGCTGAGTGGAGGGACAGGGAGGGACAGAAGTTGTTCAGGCAAAGAGGGCACCACAGACAGAGTGGAGGCTGAAGGGCTGTGTGGTGTGAGCACAGGGACATGAAAACATAATGATGTGGTCAGATTTGCACTTTAGAAACAGAAGCTTGGCCCTTGCTTGACTTAATAAAGGACCTTCTTCCTCAATCTGTAGGCTTATTTGAAGACTGAAAGGAAAAAAAGATTGGTAGACACTAAATTGTTGCTGCACAAAAACTTTGGTATATTTAGTTGCAATCACTGTGAACCTCTGATCACAGCTGGGTCAGGGCTTGTCTGATGTGGGGAAAGTGGACTCCCCCCAGTGGATTCAGACATCACTTCATGGCATGAGACCAGCATTACCCACAATCGCAGTGGCAGCAGATGGAGGAGATGGAGCAGAAGGCAGCAGAGGGCGTCCCATGTAGTACAGGCAAGCCACCTTGTGCATGACTTGTGTCTTAGGTGTGGCTGTGTGTCCTGGGATCAGTTCTGGGTGGTCAGAAAAGTTTGAAGCCAGATGACTCCACTGTCAAAAAACCTCTGTAGAGTTTTCTAAAGGTGAAAGTATCCAGATGAAGCAGGGCTCCTTGGAGGAATGGCTGCTTCTGGAGTTGGAGCAGGGGAGATACAAGATGAGCCTGGAGCTGCTTGTAGCACCAGAGGGGAAGGAGATGGTCACAACCCAAGAGGCTGGGACATCTTATATGGGCTGCTGAGCCCGAGCCTCAGACAAACGACACGACCTTGGATTATAGCCCCTGGAGTCAAATAAATATACCTGATCCGTAGTGACCTAACTAAACAATTCAAGAGATGAATCTTTCTTACAGAATTCCGGGAAATAGATGTAGATACTGCTGCTAGCCAAGAATACTGTATCCAGCTAAGACTGCTTCGTAGATGAAGAAATAAAGCCTTTCCCAGACAAGCAAAGGCTGGGGGAATTTATCACTGCTAGATCAGTCCTGCAAGAAATGCTCAAAGGAATCTTAACATAAAAACAAGTTGGTATTTGCCATAATACACACAAAAGTACAAAACTCGCAGGCCCTATAAAACAATCATACAAAGGAGGAAGAGAAAGGTATCAAATGGCAATACAACAGAATTCCACCAAACCACAAATGGAATAAGAAAAGACTGTATAAAATAACTAGATAATAACTAACAATATGATAGAGCAGCAGAGAGCTTAATTACCCCCACCTGGTGAGGGTGGGGTAGCCTTAGAGACTTGCTTCCAAATAATAAAGAAACAAACAATAGTAGCTTCCCAGGGAGACCTTGGCAGATACCGTCCTGACCCAGTAGTGAAGGTTCACTAGCCATGTGTGCATCTCAGGTGCCCCTGTTGTGGTGTGAGAGGCAGGCTCACCTCTGTGGGATTCTCTCCTAAAACTGGTAACCCTTCTTTAATCATGAGAAATACACCTGAGGCTGGGAATGTTCTACGGGAGACTTGTCCAGCACTCCTCAAGCTGAGAGGTTTATTAATACAAGGTGGGACCCTGGCTTGGATCCTGGGGCTGAAAGAGGATGTCAGTGGAAAAATTGGCAAAATCCAAATAAAGTCTGGAGTGTAGTTAATAGTAAAGCACTGCTGTCACATATTTTTTTTTTTGGGTCAGGAAATCCTTCCACCTCAGCCTCCTGAGCAGCTGACACTACAGGTGTGCGCCACTATGCACAACTAATCTTAAAAAAAAAATGTTTCATAGAGACGGGGTTTTGCTATATTGCCAGGGCTGGTCTCCAACTCCTGGGCTCAAGCAGTCCTCCCACCTCGGCCTCCCAAAGTGCTGAGATTACAGGTGTGAGCCACTGCACCCAGCCCTCCCATCACTTTTTTAGTTTTGACCCATCTAAGCACCATTAAATGGGGGAAATTAGGTGTGGGGTACATGGGAACTCTCTGTACCATTTTGGCAACTTTTCTGTAAATGTAAAAGTATTTCCCAATACAAAGTTTATTTAAAAAAAGCTCAAGTGGCTGGGCACGGTGGCTCATGCCTGTAATCCCAGCCCTTTGGGAGGTCGAGGCAGGTGGATCACCTGAGGTCAGAGTTCAAGACTAGCCTGACCAACGTGTCAAAACCCCATCTCTACTAACAATACAAAAAATTAGCCGGGCATAGTGGCACACGCCTGTAATCCCAGCTACACAGGAGGCTGAGGCAGGACAATCACTTGAACCCGGGAGGCACAGGTTGCAGTGAGCCGAGGTTGTACTATCGCACTCCAGCCTGGGTGACAGAGTGAGACTCCGTCTCAAAAAAAAAAAAAAAGTTCAAGTGGAGGGAATCGAAGAACTGGCTGAGGGCCGGGGAGGGTGGGTAGGGACTGCTGGTACCTCTTGGTGTTTTTTAATCTGAGGACTCCGCCCTTGGGCCTCCCAGGCTGCCTCTGCAGCTTGAGCAGGGGTGGGGGATCAGGGCTCATTCTCGGACCTACACCTTTGGGTCATCCCCGACATGTTGCCTGTACCTTCAGAGTCAGGCTTGAGGGGTCATGTGGCCACCAGGCCCCGATGTGTAAGAAGAACAAAGGCAGGGGCTGACCTAGAGGAAACACTGGACCCTAGAGAAGACCCCGGGAAGCCACCCACTGAAGGTCTAGGAGAGTGGGGTCCAGACTGGGGACAGGGTTGGGGTGGGTGAGCCTCAGCTGCTTCCAGGAGAGTGGGCAGAGACGGAGCCAAGAGGACCACCATCCCAAAGTCCTGAAGCCACTGGATTTTGGAGGCCCCTCTGCTGCCACCACTTGCACTGCCCACTGCAGGTTCCTGACCCTGTCCAGCCCTCACCCCCACCTGGCTGCTGTTGGAGAAGGCGTATAGGGCCAGGGGCTTCTCCCGCCGGTTGATGAACTCGATGGCCTCGTCCACACTCTGCACGTTCACGATGGGCAGGATGGGCCCGAAGATCTCCTCCTGCATCACAGGCTCCATCTCCTGCACATCCACCAGCACCGTGGGGGCTGTGGGCACCAGAGACGGCTCAGCCCCGGGGCCACAGTCAGGACCTCCCCCAGGGGTGGGGGTAGAGGTGGGGACAGGGCCACGGGCCAGGGCTCCAGGCCAGGATCCCAAGGTCTGACTTCCCAGGGCTTCAGGCTTTGGAGTGTTTAGGGAAGAAAGTCTCCCCACAGCCCCCCAGAAGGGACCCTAGGGCTTCCCCAGCCTACTCAGGGCCTGTGGGGCTCAGAGAATCCCCCGACCTTGGTCTCACAGTCAGGGGTGATGGGATCTTAGAGCCTTGGAGTTCATGAGGCAACAGCGTCCTAGAATGTTGGAGCTGCAGTGTCCTGTGACACGCTGCTGAGCCGTACGGCCCAGGAGACTGGGGGCTCAGGTTGGGGCCGTCGGAGTTTAGAACCTGAGGATCATGGGCTCGGAGAATCGGAGGTTACGGCCTTTCAGGACAGCCGGTGGTGGGATGGGAGTTCATCTTAGCACCCTGGGCCCTGGAGCCCTGGGATCTGAGCTCAGCGAATCCAAGGCTGAGGGACCAGAGTTTGGCCTCATGGGGCCACAGGCTCAGAAGCACAGAGATGGAATCATGGCACTGGAGCCGTGGCTCAAGGCCGGGCTCTGGCAGTGGGGCCAGGTTTCAGGTGCGAGTCCAGACTTGTGGCCCAGCTGTGGGCCCTCCAGTGAGGAGGGGTCTTGGCCCAGGTGGGCTGTGGTAGGGGCCGCAGGACTCACCGATGTAGCGATCGCTCTCGTCGCTCTGGCCCCCAATGGCCACGCGGCCGCAGCCCAGCAACGCCCGCAGCCGCTGGAACTGTTTCTGGTTGATGATGCGGCCCAGGTTTGGGGAGCTCTGGGGGTCGTCGCCATAGAAACGGGTGATGGTGCTCTGCAGGGCGGGCAGCAGCCTCTCCTGCATCTCGGGGCTGCACAGGACGTAGTCGGGGGCCACGCAGGTCTGGCCGGCGTTGAAGTAGCGGAACCAGGCCACGCGGTTGGCCACGGTCTGGGGGTCGCAGTTGTCGTCCACGTAGCAAGGGTTCTTGCCCCCCAGCTCCAGGGTGACAGGTGTCAGGTGCTTGGCGGCAGCGGTCATGACAATCTTGCCCACACGAGGGCTCCCTGGGCGTGGAAGGAAACCAGAGTGGCCGTTCAGTGACCTGGACCAGGCAGGATGGCCCAGCCCAGAGCCCGCTCCTCTCTGGAGAGGTGGTGGAGTCAGCGGGCACCAGCCCTCACCTGGCCTTTCCTTGTTCCTCACTGCCACCCTGCAGCCCAGGGCCCTCCTCATCTTTCACCAGGACCAGCTCCTAAGCACAGAGTCTCAGGAGGGAATGGTACATGGCTGCTATGGGCCCCCAGGGTCCTGAGCCAAGCCCCTTGGCTCCTCCCACCTCTGCTTCTGACCCTGGCTTACCCTGCAGGGGACTCTTTGCAAAATGCTGCATGGAACCCCTCCCATCTCCTTTGGAAACTTCGGGGATCCCTTATCACCCAAGGCTGGAGTCCAGCTCTGTCTGTGGCATTCAGATCTCTCTTCTCTAAACCTAAACCTGGAAGTTCTGCCACCTGCCCAGCCCTTTTTTTCTGACCCTTGAGGTGGACTGGCCCAGGCTGATGCAGGCGTCCCCATGTCCTGCCTGGCTCGGCCTCACCTCTCCTCTGTGCTGGCCTCCAGGGGCCCAGCAGTCTCCCCATGCACACAGCCTTCTCTGCTGTAGCCCTGTCTGGGCCTCAAGGCCTCCTCTCCAGACCTGACTCGGGACCACGCTGCTGCGTCTGTGGGGATGGCCCTGGCATGTCTCCCCCTTGTGGTCAAGGATTAAAGCCGGCAGGAGCCACTGTCCCTTCTCTACTCTCACCCCTGCCCCGTCCTGGCACAGTGCTTCCTGGGCTCTGTAGTTCCTTCTGGGGCTCCTTTTGCCTTTGCTGGGAGGTGGCCTGGTCAATCCTGCCGGGCCTTTCCCCATGACTGCCTCAACCTGTAAGGCACAGACTCGCCTGCCAGCACCACTGTCTTCCTCCCACTCCCTCTGCCCCTCACTAGCTCAAAAACTCGAAGCTGGGTGTGGTGGCTCATGCCTGTGATCCCCGCACTTTAGAAGGCCAAGGCAGGAGGATTGGTTGAGGCCAAGAGTTCGAGACCAGCCTGAGCAACATAGTGAGACCCTGCCTTTACTAAAAATACAAAAAATTAGCCAGGCGTGGTGCTACATGCCTGTCATCCCAGCTACTTGGGAAGCTGAGGCATGAGCATCACTTGAACCCAGGAGGCGCAGAGGTTGCAGTGAGCCAAGATTGTGCCACTGCCTGGGTGACAGAGCAAGACTCTGTCTCAAAAAAAAAAAAGTGACCTCTGGCGTGGATTTCACCAAGGGCTTGTGTGCACATTCCAGCCTGTCCCCATCCTGGCCAGCAGGGTGACCCTGGGCAGGACGCTGAGGCCCAGTCCCTCATCTGCCTGCAGAGAGGGCTGTGGGCACCAGTAGGGTGGTGTCTAAGAGCCTGGGGGCAGTGGGGTCATGTATGAGGGTCTACGGGCAGTGGGGGCAGAGGCTATGGTTCCTGATGCTGTGGTTGGCATGGTGGGCTGGCCCTGGACATGGGACTCCATCCCTTCCTAAGGGGTCCTAGGGGTCCAGGACTGCTTCCAGCCTGGTCCAGAGAGAGAGAGAGAGGAGAATTCAGTGTCCCTTGTGGACTCCCAGAGTTAGGGACAGGACCCCTGAGCAGCTGTCCTCCCCGACCCCAGCCTGCCCCGACCCTTGTCCCGGCCTCACCTGTGAAGAAGATGTAGTCGAACCTGTGTTCCAGCAGCTGCCCCGTCTCCTGGGGCCCACCCAGCACCACGGCAAAGCAGCTCTGCAAGGCGGGATGGGCGAGGCTCCTTCTGGGACCCCAGCTCTGAGAGCCCAGGGAGCAGCCCGCCCTGCCTGGACCCTGCCCTGACTCCGCCCTGCCTGGCCTGACCCAGCCAGGGCTCTAGGAGGGTTGGGTGGAGGCAAAATGGGGAGAAGGGAGCTCCCCAAGTTTCCCTGGCATTGGCAGGCCCAGCTTGGAGTCCGGCTGGCGCTGGAGGGGGTGATGCCAGGGCCAAGTGGAGGCAGACACGGGACCCCTGGGCAACAGGCTGCCCTCACTGCTCCTCAGAGGGAAACTGAGGCTGAGAGGGGCGGTGACTTGGTCAAGTTTACACAACTCAGAAGAGGCAGGATTGAGGTGGGGACTCGGCCTTCCATGCCAGGGGCTGCTCAGCCCTGAGCCCTGCCTATTCCCGCTCTACCTGCCCGGCAGCCCTGCTCACCTGGTCCAGGTATCGGGGCAGCACCTCGGCCAGGACCTTCTCGACGTTCTTGCTAATCTCTGATGGCTTCAGCACCACACAGTTCCCTGCAGGGCAGCGCAGGGAGAGAGCTGGGGGAGGCATAGCCCACTCCTGGTCTCCACACACCTGCAGGGCAGGCATCGGCCTCACCCACTTTCAGACGCAGAACCTGGTTCAGAGAGGTGACCTGACGGGCCCAGGGCCACACAGCCCGGGGACGGTGGACCAGACAGTCCTCTTTGCCACCTGGGCCAGTTCTCCCATGTCCTTCTGGGATCCATGGGTGGCCCTGAGGCCTCGAGCGGGGAAGGGTGGCCGGAAGGGGCAGGCCCAGCTCTCACCTGCAGCGAGGGCACCCACGAGGGGCACCAACGTCAGGTTCAGGGGATAGTTCCAGGGCGCAATGATGAGGACTAGGCCAAAGGGCTCCTTCCGGATGAAGGCGGAGTCCAGCTGCGTGGCCTGGGCCGGGAGCCGGGGAAGAAATTAAGTGCTCAGCACCCCGGCCCCTCAGCAGCCAGCTCCCACCCAGAGGGGCCACCCTGTGGGAGCAAATATCCCCTGAGCCCCCCGCCTGCCTCAGCCCAGCCAGCTCACCAGGTTCTTGGGCACACGCTCGTCCTTCATCCAGGCCCGGAGGTTCCTGAGGGCCAGGGTGACCTCGCCCTGGCTGATGGCAACCTCAGACACCTCCGACTCGAAGGCTGACTGCAGGAAGTGGGTGGGGTCAGGGTGGGCCAGGACTCCCAGAGTGGGCAGGAGGGCACAGCCTCCTCCAGGCAGGGCCTGCTTCCACAACTCATTCATTCATTTTCATTCATTCGTTCACTCACTCCATGTTCAGTGCGTGCTTCCTGTGTGAGGTGCTGTCTCTGTGCCAAACAGAGGGACCTGCCCTGGAGCCGACCTTGCAGGGGGCAGTCGGTCCACATGAAGGTGAGAACCCTGACGGCTCCATTAGGACGCGGCTGTGCTAGGGAAATCACGGAGCAGGGTGGGGGTGGAGACTGCTGGAGCGTGTGGCTGTGGGCGTGCACAGGGGTGCACGTCTATACATCCACATGAGCATGTGTGTGTGTGTGCTGTTTTTACAAAGTGGTCAGTGCAGGTCTCCAGGCGGCGGTCACATTGGAGCAGTGACCTGAAGGCAAGGAACGAGCAAGTCGTGGGTACTGGGAGGTGGCATACTGTGGGCAGAGGCCCTGGCAGCTGCAAAGGCCCCAAGGTGGCTGTGAGCTTGTGCTGCTCCTTTTTAGCAAGAAGCAGAGTGGGCAAGGTGAGGGGGCCAGGCGGCTGGGCAAGGAAGGACTCCTGAGAAGAGCAGGGATGGGATCTGACTTAGGGTTTTTTGTTTTTTGTTTTACTTTAAAAAAGTTTGTTTTTTGATTTTTTGCAGAGTGTCTTGCTATGTTGCCTAGGTGGGTCTTGAACTCCTGGCCTCAAGCAATCCTCCCACCTCGGCCTCCCAAAGAGCAGGGTGGAGATTGGTCTGCAGGAGACACAGGCACAGCCACCCCTAGGTAAATGCGGTCAGTTCCCACAGCCCAGGGGCCAGGGCCACTGTCAGGCTTCTAAGCAGGAGTGAGGAGACCCGAATCAATAGGGACATTGTCCTGCTCTCGGCTAGCCAGTGCTCCCTGCCCTCTGCACCCCAAGGGAGGAGAGACCAGCCAGGCAGCAGGCTGCAGGCTGCTGGAGAACAGGTCAGGGACACGGGCCAGGCTGTCTCCCTGCCTGAGGCAGCGCCTGAGGTTATGGGGTGCAGGCTCTCCCGGTCAGGGCAGAGGGAGACGGGCCAGTGGGGTGCTGGATGGGCCAGAGGACCAGTGAAGCCCAGAGAAGGGGAGGCCCTGCCTGAGGTCACTCAGCGAACCAGGGGCAAGGCCAGGGCTACCGCTCAGCCCCAAGAGGGAGGAAGACGTCACGCCCACCAGCACCTCCCAGCCACCGAGGCTGGGCGAAGGTGCCTTCCACACGGACTTTCCCACAGCCTGTGCTCTGGCCCCATGAGCCTCATGGCCTGCCCACCACGCCTCCTAGGTCACCTGGAACCTGACTTCGGGAGACTGGGCTATTTTGAGCCAGGTTCAAACTCTGGCTCTGCTCTTCCTGGCTGCATGCCCTTGGGCAAGAACACACTCTCTCTGAGCCTCTTCTGGGGGCCACTGGGTATGGTTGCCCAACCAGATTCACCAAGGTGTTAACTGAGAGGGTGCACGTGATGCTGGGCAGATGCTGCCTGCTGAGGGTGGGGACGGGGGCTGACCAGGGCCAGAGGGAGGGACCAGGTTGAATGTTCTGGGCTGCTGCTCCCTTTGTAGGGCCCCACTCCTGCAGCTGGGATGGGAAGGCAGGAGGTGGAATCTGAGCCGAAGGGAGAAAAGGGACCAGACAGACGTCAGGTGAAGTCTCATGAAGGCTGGCAGGCGGCCGGTGGCAGAAGCTCAGCGGTGGTGGGGGAGTCAGTCCCCAGGGAACCCAATGGGCTGGGGGAAGGTCTGAACACTATGGCCTTCAAGGCAAAGGGAGGAGACATTTTGTCCAGAGAATAGTAGCCAGGGGCAGCCCCTGGGACAGATGTCCTGAGGCAGGGGCAGGTGGTGTCCTGAGGCAGGGGCAGGTGGTGTCCTGAGGCAGGGGCAGGTGTCCTGAGGCAGGGGCAGGCAGGTGCATGGGCCCTGATGGGTGAGGGGTTGGTAGAAGTGTGTTTCTTGGGGTTCTGCCTTGGCTTCCCCTGGGATTGGGAGGGGCTGAGGCCCCAGGCCTTCAGGGTCCAGACAGAGGCCATGATGCCTGCTGTACCCAGAGAGAAGGCCAAGGCCTCACAGCCTCCAAGGCCCTACATAGTGTGGCCCATGCCCCAGACCTCATCTTTGCTGTCTCTTCCTCTCCCACCCCCCACAGCCATGCTGACCTCCTTGCTGCTCCTCAAGCAAAAACGCCCAGCACCTCCTGCCTCAGGGCCTTTGCACATGCTGTGCCCACTGCCGTCTCCCCAGCGTCCATGGGGAGCCTCCCCCTCCATCTTCCTGTCTCTGCCGCCTTCTCAGAGAAACCTTCCCTGACCCCCACATATACAACAGCACCCTGATCCTGGCCCCCTCTCTCCCCTTCACCCTGGGTGTGTCTCCAGGGCACATATTTCAACCCAACATGCTGTGTAATTATTATTTTTAATATTATTATTGAGATGGAGTCTCACTGTGTTGCCCAAGCTGGAGTACAGTGGTGTGACTTTGGCTCACTGCAACCTCCACCTCCCAGGTTCAAGCGATTCTCCTGCCTCAGCCTCCCGAGTAGCTGGAATTACAGGTGCCCACCACCACATCCAGCTAATTTTTATATTGTTAGTAGAGACGGGGTTTTGCCATGTTGGCCAGGCTGGTCTTGAACTCCTGGCCTCAAGTGATCCGCCCACCTCGGCCTCCCAAAGTGCTGGGACTACAGGTGTGAGCCACTGTGCCCGGCCTTGCTGTGCAATTATTCATTTGCTGTTTTATTGTCTCTGACAGAAGATCAGCTTCGTAGGTGTGGGAACTTTGTTTTATTCTCTGCTATATCCCCAGAGCCTAGAACAGTACCTGGCACATAGTAGGTGCCCAGCAGATAGTTGCTGCATGAATACAGAAATGAGTGACTGGATGAATGTGCAAGAGCGGCTCTGGCCTAGGGGAGGAGCTGCTTTTAGCCCCACTTCATGGAGGGCGCAGCTGTCTTCATCCCTTGCTGTCCCAGCTGCCCTCCATGCCCCCCTGCCCTGGTGCACCCTCTCACACCCCCAACCCCAGCCCACCTTGTGCAGGTCCTGGGCCAGTGCGTCGTGCAGAAGCTGCTTGTTTTCTTGCAGGAAGCGGCCCAGGCCTCGGAGCTGCGCAGCCCGGAACTCAGCTGGCCGTGTGCACCCCGCGTGGAAGGCCTCCCGCAGTCGCCGCAGCGTGTCCTCAAAGGGGTCCATCCTGCCAGATGGGGCGGCATGAACTGGGTGGCCAGGGCTGCCCCTCCTGCACGGGCACCACCCAGCCGCCCCAGGGTCCGGGCACTCCTGACCTGCCTGCACCCATAGGGGCTAGCAGACACCTCTACCTTATACACACACAGGGACCCACTCAGATGACCCCACAGGGACTGAGGTTGCCAGCAACCCCTTTCACCCAACAGTGAGCACTCCCAGACACACATGAAGACCTTCGCACCACTCCCCTCTGCCATGGACCTGGAGGCGGCTGCAGGACTGGGTGTGGGCTTGGGGACAGCTGCTCCACCACAGCCCCCGAGGGTGAGCAGGCAGGCAGAGCACCACGCTTCTTCCTGCCGCACAGAAATTAACCCCAAGCCATGGCCTCTGCCCTGCCCTGATGTCCCTCCTGGAGGCGGGGCGGCCTCACCCCTGCCAGCCTGAATGGGGTAAGCAGAAGCTTGATGAGTAGAGGGGGTGTCCCACCCCCTGCCACCATGGCCACCACCTTGGAGCACTCCAGACACAGAATTCTCCGTCTTCCTCTGTCCCCAGCCTGGGGGCACTGCCCAGGGAGGCCAGGCCAGTGGGCAGTAGCCTCCTCTCCCTGTGCCTCAGCTTCCGCAGGAAGAGGGAGAGAACACCTCGGGCCTCCTGGAGGCCCTGCTGCCCACCCTGCCGGGGCTGTGGTGCTAGGAGGTGGAAACCGCTGTGGGGGAGAGGATCAGTGCAGGGGAGAGGGCGTTCCTGCCTCCGTGCTGGTGCCACCCAGAGCTGGCAGGCAGGGTAGGGGCCTAGACATTCCCCTGAGCCCTGCCTGTTTACTTGAAGTTCATTGGAGGAGCACTCTGACGCACTCGTTCGTCGGCCTGGTGCCAAGGACCTGTGGGGACCCTTTCCTCCTTCCCTCTCCGAGTCCCTTTCCTCCAGATATCAGCTTGGCTGATGCTTCCTCCAGGCAGCCCACCCAGATTATGCCCTCATCCACTGTCACAGTGGCCCCTTGACTCTGCTCCCCACCGTTCTGAGTTGTGCCATGTGATAAACATCTGGTTACACTCTACCCACCTCCCAACCCTGTCCACATGCCCCTTACTTCCCCCTCATTAGACTGGGAGGCAGGCCCCTCTGTGCCTACTTATTTGAGACCTAGTGCTCGAAGCCTCTCATGTTACCGGTGTAGTGATGGCACCTGCCAGCTAATGATGAGACCACACAGTTGGTTCTGAGCCCAGGGCCAGCATCGGTGAGCGCAAGGCTGTGGGTGATTGTGAAGTGGCCACCTTGAGGGCGGGACCTGCTCCGGTCTGCAGGATGGCCCTGCTGGACCAGTGTGCTGCTGAGAGCCTGGTCGGGAGCCCCAGGCCAGCCCTCAGCTGGAGTGATTGGGGGGGGCCAGGCCGAACCCACCATCTTCCTGCTCTGATTGGGAGAAGCTGGGCAGCTGCCCGCACCCAGGACAGGCACCACGGTCCCCATAGTGGATGGCTCGTCACGGGAGCAGGACTGAGACCCAGGAGCCAAGAAACAGCCTCTCGAGCCATGAGGCCTGTCTCCGGGCTCTGCCTCTTACTGGTTGTGGGACCTTGGGCAAGTCACTCACCTTCTCTGCCTTGGTTTCCTCATCTGTGAAATGGGGATGCTAATGGCACCTGGTGTCATCGTGAGGATTAAATGACATCACGCTGCATAAAACATTTGCTGTTGTGCCCACAGAAAGTACTCGACAAAGGTCAGCTCTGGGTGTTTGGCTACGTAGCCTGCAAATATTTAAATCCCCCAACTCCGCACTCTCCTGGGTCCTTCTCCATTCTACTCTCACCTTCAGACTTCTGCCAATGGTCAAAGGCAAACCACGCCTGCACCTCCCTCGCCTTTTGTAAGAATCTCTGCAGAAACCACAAAAATGCAAGGCACCTAACGTGAATTGTGGACCGTGGGCCGGGAGCTCTGTGGGGGATGGAGTTCTGCATGGAACATTCCAGCAACTCTCCTAGCAACACTGAAACCAACTCACCAGGGCCACAGGACACATCTCTCCCACAGGGCAACCAGCCCTGGCATTGCTCCTATGGGTCACTCACTCTGGACCGAGGCCCCCAGGGAGTGTCCAGTGGGGGACGGGGAGCTGGGCAGGACCCTGGCAAGTGGAGAAGCCAAGGCCGCCTTCTGCCTGAGATCGGGGGGATCCTGGGCCTGTGACCTCCCGAGGGTGCTGGGCAGCCATTGTGGACACACAGAATAGGGAACTCCTTAATCAGGCACTGGGCTGGGGGCCCCCAAGCCCACCCCCGCGGTACCCCTCCCACAGTGTGAGGTCGTAAGGAGTGTGATCCCCATGCCTGCCCTCGCTCATTTCACCACCACGGTCGCCCACTGAGGGACCACTATTCACCCCACTGAAGGAGATGGAGGCCGAGGCTCAGAGAGGGCCAGAGCTTGCCTGATGCCACCCAGCTCCTCACACTGGAAAACCCAAATCCAGAAGAGCAGAAGGCTACCCACCTCAGCTCCCACCTCCCTCACAGTCCCCTGGGGATGGGCAGCCAAGTCCTTGGGGGAAGGGACACTGGGCTGGGGCCTGGACGGCAGACCCAGGGCCGGGTGGACTCCGGTAGGCCGGCTGTGGGAGGGGTGCCTGGCGAGGGGAGGTCTCTTGCTGTTTGGATTCCATTTCCTTGGCCTCCCTCCTCACCATTGCTGCCACTCCCCACACTGCTTAGGTTGGGGGTCTGAGACCGCCTCTTGCCTCCTGGGGCTGAGCCACTGAGGTCCAGGGGCTGATGGGCCCAAGGGTCTCTGGGGCGTGGCCCCCCATCACAGGTTGAGGCGCATCTGGCCCAGACCTGCAGCTTCTGGGGTGGGGGGTAGTTGCCACATCATTTGGTGATGAAGATAGTTGGCTGTTTCCTCTGGCCTGGGGGCCGGGGCAGGACCAGCCACTTCCCCTCAAGGCCACGGGCCTCTAAAAACAATACTCAGGTGCCCATGTGCTGGGCACTATGCCAGCCTGGGTGCTCGCTGCGGGTGCCCACAGGCTCTGGGAACAGAGTAGGGAGGAACGGGGCTGACATATCACAGGGAGTGAATGGCTGGCCAAGCCACTGCCCCCAACCTCACAGCAGGGACCGTCCTGCTGAGGGACTGTCCCTGGGCAGGGACCCCCTTGCTCATTCACACCCTGGCCCATCAAGTGGGTTGGATTCCAAGGAAACGGAGGCTCTGCCCGTTCTCTCATTCTTCCTGCCTCAGTTTCCTCATCTATACCATGAGCCTTCTAAGAGCATCCTCCCAGCATGGCATGGCCTGGGGGCCCAATGACCTGGGTTTAAACTGCAGCAACCACATGTGTGAGTGAGGAGACCTTGGGCAGGTTGCTTGACCTCTTTGTATTCACTTTTCCCATCTGTAAAATTGGGCACTGCCTGTGGCACCGATACCACTGTTGGGGGAATTCAAGCACTGGGACCCTGGGACGTGCTCAGTATCCATGGAGGACGGTTGTACCAGAGGAGGGCTGGGGGAGGAGACCCCTGGGGCAGGGGCCTGAAGGGGCCTTGATCCAGGGTGGGTGTTGGGGAGACAAGGACATCACCCTAGAGACCCAACTGGGGATAGGGATGTGGTGACAGAGGGACTGAACATGGTGGGTAGAGGGCCTGGGGGAGCCCATCAGGGCAGCCAGAAGGCGGGGATCACTAGGCCAACTTCAGGGGACCCACAGGCCCAATACCGCAGGGTCTCCGATTCTGATCTCCTGCAGTTCAGCTTCATTAAACAAACATGATGAGAGGCTGTGGTTTTGAACTGAGCTCTTGTACTAGGCCCCAACAGACCAGACCAAACCAAAATGGAGGCACTCATGCCAAATGCCACATCATCAAACCGAAGCTTTAAGGAAGCAGACAGAGCCCAAAACAACAGACCAGTTTCTCCGGGAAGCAGGAGATTACAGTCCACCTGAGCCGGCATCATCAGGAGTCCCCTCTGCCTTACCCCTTAGAAAAAAAGCAGTCTGCAGCGATCCGGTATTAGGCGGTTTGGTGTTTCCTATTTTTCTGTTTCCTCCTTCCTGTCTTACCAACCCCCTGTTCCGCCACTGCCTGGTGGGAGCTCTCATTCCATTTTGTAGAATGGAGGCTGTCTAGATTCACTAAGCATGAATAGAAGCCAATTTGATCTATAACCAAATGTGTTGTCATTTTGTCTTTTGATGGCCTTAAGCTGGATTTTCATGAGGTCTCCCAAAGCTCAGCAGCCCCTCCCTTGGGGAGCCAGGGACCAGCGTATCCCCTCGTTTGTGGCTTGGACCAACCCAGCTCCCTGATGGGGCACAGTTCCTGGGATGAGAAGTGCCTCCTGCAGGCGGGGCGGGGCTGGCTGGCCACTCCTTTCTTGGATCCTGACAAAGTCCATTGCTAAGAATGATTCTTTCCCAGAGTCATTTATGGCCACATCCCCGCATCAGCACTGGGCATGCACGCTGGTGCCCAGGAAACGGCTGTTGCTGGAAGGGATACTTGACCCCTGTGGGGAAGGGGCGCGCAGTCCTTCCTGGGGCAGCTGGACCCAGAGCTGTTCCCTTGGTTCCCTTGGAGGGTGTCCGGGAATCCCAGGAAGAGGAGGCGGTGGCAACCCAGCTCGGACAACAGAAGGGTGCCTGCTGGCCAGGGGGGTGCCCGGGACCTCGCTGCCACTCCCCAGACCTGCCTCTCCTCCTTCCGCTTTCTCCCCCAGCAGGCAGGCAGATGAGCTCAGCCAGGACACGGTGGCCCCTGAGTGCAGCTGCTGGTGGCTAGGCCCGCCTGGGCTGCCTGTAACCCGGAGTTGCTGAGCTGGACTCCGGCCCGACTGCTGGCCCGCTACAGCCCCAGCCTCCCCGGGATACTGTACCTGAGGCTCTGCCAAGTTGCCCTTCCTCCTGGCTGTCCCGCTCTGCCTGGTGGCCCTGCTGTTAAGAAATGTCCAACACAGGGCCAGCCCCTGGGGGGGCGGAGTTGCCCTAGCCTCGTGCCTGACTCTGGCTCTGGGCGGGCTGGAGGCTGCAAGCCAAGATTTCACCACCGCCTCCCTCAGGGGCCTCAACGTCTCCTCCCAGACCACAGAAAAGGAGTCAACGCCCAGAGGGCGCCAGGCTAGAGCCACACAGCAGGGCCGAGCTCCGAGCTGAGGGGCAGCCTGAGGAGGAGGAGTGGGGCAGTGGGCCCTGGGAATCCCGGTGTGGGGTGGGGAACTATTATTGTATTAATTATATTATATTATAATATTATGTGGAATGTTATGGCCCAGAATAGCAAGGAAGTCTCGACCCCCCACTCCCAGCCTTCCCTCAATGCTTCCCCTAAGGAAGGAGACCACTACTACTCCTGCTGCCCTCCTCCTACCACCTTGCCTGGTTTACAAGACAGGAAGAAAGAGAGAAAGCAAAAAGTTAGAAAAAAAAAACAGAAGTAAGAGAAATAGCCAGAAGACCTTGGCGCAGCCACCTGGCCCTGGTAGTTAAAAAAAAGTGATAATAATAATAATATCAACCCCTGACCTAAACTACTTGTGTTATCTGTAAATTCCAGACATTGTATGAGAAAGCATTGCAAAACTTTCTGTTTTGTTAGCTGATGCATGTAGCCCCTGGTCACGTTCCCCGCACTTGCTCGATTTGTCACGACCCTTTCACGTGGACCCCTTAAAGTTGTAAGCCTTTAAAAAGGCCAAGAATGTCTTTTTCAGGGAGCTTGACTCTTGACGCAAGTCTGCCGATGCTCCCGGCCGAATAACCTCTTCCTTCTTTAATCCAGCGTCTGAGGAGTTTTGTCTGCGGCTTGTCCTGCTACACCCTACCCAAGACTCAGTTTCCCCTTCTGCAAAACAAAGGGGTCAGACCCAAGGTGGCTGGAGTCTAGAAATACCATCTTAGGGACCACACCTCATGCCTGCTCCTCTCCCAGCACCCTGTGCTTCCGTGTTCCTCCACACCACCCCATGGGCCACCCCATTCATAGAGCCTGTCTTTCCCCAGATCTAACATCTTACAAATGAGGAAGTGGGGGCAGAGACGGGGTGGGATGTGAACATGGGGTGTGTGTGTGGCAGAGCTTCTTGCTCCAGAGCTGGGGCTGCACCCGTCCCGGATGTCCCCTCTGCCTCCCAGGAGGAGTGCCTCCCTCTCTGCTTAGGACTGTGGTCATGATGCCACGTGTCACCTTGGTGGTTCCTGTAGTCCCGATCCTCCTCAGGTTCGGCACAGGCAGCTGTGCCCAAGCCTGTCCCTGCCTGCCCCCAGCCCGCCCCGGATACACCTCTCAGAGCCAGCATGCTGCGGGGATGATGTGCAAGCTGCTGTGGGTGTGGACAGGCAGGGGACAGGGTGACAGGTGTGGGGGAAGAGCCTCCTCTATGCCCCTTCCTGGGCCTGCCGCTGCTGCCGTCTCCCTGGTGCCCTGGGTCTCCGTAGCTCCTGGCCCTGGGGCCTCTGGGCCAACGTGGCACCTGGGAGGTGCTCATCACGGCATCCCCCCCGCCAGCTCCCTGCCTACCTGGGAGGGCGGTGAGGTCTTCTGGACCACGCCCACACTGGTGGCCCGTGATTAATTAGGTTGGGGGTGAGGGACTGCAGAGCCCCGTCCTCTGTGTGGGATGGAGCCCCCAGCCGCTGCCAGTCACGTGGCTCAGCATGTGACAGCCCAGCCCTGCCGTTCTCTGGAGCTCAGCCAGATCGAGCGGGTGCCAGGCAGGGCTGGGCAGGGGCTGAGCCTGTACGTCTCAGCTGGGAGTGAGGCCCAGAGAGGGCAGCCACTGGTCTAAGGCCACATAGTAAATCAGGGACCCATCTTGGCGGGTACTGGCAGGTGGGAGGGGTGTTTCAGGATCCCGAGGGTCCCCTCCCTGGCCAGGGAGCTGTTGAAGAATTTCCCCCAACTCACAGGGGCTGAACTTGTCACGAATGCAGGAGCAACCTGGGAGGAGGCCCCTGAAGAGGCCTGTCCTCCTGGGACAGAACTCCTGGCCTGCCCTGGGAGTGAGGCTCCCCGCAAGGGAGGCCACACACCTCCCAGGAGGGCTGGGCCCTCCCCACTCTGGGTTGAGTGCCCCTCACTGCTCCTCAAAGCTCCAGAGGCTCAGTGGGGCCTGGAAGTCTTGTCTTTGTTGAGGGGAGCCCAGGGTAAATGGGGAGCCCTCTGGGTAGGGCACCAGGAGGACTCACTCTTGGAGCCAGCTCTGGGGTGAAGGGGCTCTGCCAAGGCCCAGGCCAGCCAGGGGGTCAGGTGGAGGGGAGCTCAGGGCTCCGGGCCAGACAGCTGCGGCCCCGCCTGCCCTGCCTCCTCCTCGCTGGGCTGACACTTCGCCTCTTTGGGCCTCAGTGTTCCCATGTGAGAATGAGGCTGACTACAGTCCCGGGGGGCGTCTGTGGGTGAATGAGAGGGCTCGGCAGGCACGGAGCTCAGCACCTGGCATGGAGGGCGTTAAGTGTGAGGTCTGGGCTCAAATCCTGGTCCTGTCACTTACCTGTGTGACCTAGGTTAGTGCCTTAACCCCCCGTGCCTCTGCCTTCCCATCTATAAAATGGGACGTAAGTGATTGTGAGGCTGAAACAAGTCATTCCATGCACGTGGGCCCGGAACTGTGACCATTCCAAGTGCCCCTCCCCCTCTGGAGGGGTCTGAGAGCTACCTTCCAGACTGCAGGACAGGAGCGTGGGCAGGGCATGAGCATGGCATCAGGTGGAATCATTCATTCATTCATAATTCATTCATTCACTTCCTCGATTCTCAGAAACACGCCCCTGAGCCTGGCTCACAGGGCCTCAGACCTGCCCGAGAGCATCTCACTGCCTCACCTGCCCACGAGTGACCTTGAACAAGAAACGTCCCCTCACTGGGCCTCAGTTTCCCCGGCTATAAAATGGGGCTGACTCTGCCTGCCTCACATGACTACTGCGAAGGTGAAATGAGAGCCAACCT
Source organism: Nomascus leucogenys (assembly GCF_006542625.1). Taxonomy (NCBI): domain Eukaryota; kingdom Metazoa; phylum Chordata; class Mammalia; order Primates; family Hylobatidae; genus Nomascus; species Nomascus leucogenys. The sequence continues at coordinate 87,303,370 of NC_044384.1, read as the reverse complement.
GAAGGCACCGACAGGGCACCTGGTGCTCAGTAGGCGCTCAGAGCATGTGAACGTCCTCCTGCCCCTCTCTCTGCCCTCCTGAGGAAATGGCTGCCCCAGGCCTTGGCCCTGAGGCCCTGGCCCTGCCTCCCACCCCCTCCCTGGCAGCCTTGAAGGCTGGACCCACCCTGGCTCCTCGAAGAGGCAAAGTTAGAGGCTGCAGGGGCCCAGGGCCCAGGACACAGTCAGAACTCACGGGCAACGGTGAATGCGGGTCACTTGTTCATTTACGCACTCATCAAACCTTTACTGAGCACCTACTGTGTGCAGACACTTCAAACAATTTTCACAATTCCCAGACATTATTGACCACGCTTTCCAGCTGGGTCACACAGTGACAAGGACTCACGGGGATCCACACCCAGCCCAGCCTGGCTCCCCGGCCCACGGTGCTTCCAAGGTGCCAGGAGCCCTCGCACAGGAATGGGCTGGAGTCTTCAGCTCTGGCTGAGCCCCTTGCCACCAACTCTCAGGAGCCTCAAGTCTCAATGGAAAGCAGCAGCCACCTGGGCATTTGCTGTGCCAGGCACTGGGCAGAGCCTTTGGCACACCCCAACCTGGGGACCTCCAAACATCCTGTGAGCCAGACTCAGTGATCATCATCCCCATTGGCTTTAAAGTTTAAAATATTGTGGAATCACATCTATGCCAGGGAAGTGGTGTGAAGGGGAATCACGTGGGCTGCCCAGCACGCTCCTGTGTCAGTGCAATGCGGGGCAACAAAATTCCAAGAGGTTGTTTCAGGGAGTTCCAGTTGAGAGTAATATTTATTCTCTTCTGCTTGCTTTTCTGCAAGGAACATCAATTATTTTCATAATGAGAACTGAAAGTAAAGCCTTATTATAGAGAAAAGCATTGGCAAACACTGAGCGGGGGGGATCTGGCCGCCCCTTCCTGGGGATGTGACTGTGCACTGTTGCAACCTGGATGGGTTGGCGGGGGTGCTGGCCCTGCTCAGATCTTTGTCCCGCAGGTCACCCTGGTGTGTTTATCTGGGCCACCCTATCAACCTCTTAGGTAGTCTCCAGGCTCCCAAAAGCAGCTCCATAAACCACCTAAAAAAAAATCCTTTCTGGAGAGAGATGTATCAGTCAGAGTTTAGTGCCTCCATGGCTGTTTTTGTTTTGTTTTGTTTTGTTTTTGTTTTTTTGAGAGAAGGTCTCACTCTGTTGCCCAGGCTGGAGTGCAGTGGCACAATCTCGGCTCACTGCAGCCTCATCCTCCTGGGCTCAAGCAATTCTCCTACCTCAGCCTCCTGAGTAGCTGGGGCTACAGGTGTGCACCATCACACCATGCTAGTTTTTGTATTTTTTGTAGAGATGGGGGTCTCACTTTGTTGCCCAGGCTAGTCTTGAACTCCTGAGCTCATGTGATCCTCTTTGGCCAGCCAAAATGCTGGGATTGCAGGCATGAGCCACCATGCCCGACCCTCTCCAGGTGTTTTGAGTAGGAGACATTGAATGCAGGGAATTGGTGGTACAGCACAGGTGATGGAAGAGCCCAGGATGGGCAACCACAGCAACTGCCACAACCCCCAGGCCCAGAGGAACAAGGGGAGGAAGAGATGTCACCAGGCCCCAGAGGTTTGGGGTCCCTCAGGGAAATTGAGAGCTCGGGGGGCCCACTCCCAGCACTTTGGGGACTAAAGTGGGTAGATCACCTGAGGTCAGCAGTTCGAGACCAGCCTGGGCCAATATGGTGAAACCCTGTCTCTACTAAAAATACAAAAATCAGCTGGGTGTGGGGGCACACGCCTGTAATTCCAGCTACTCAGGAGAGAGTCAGGAGAATCGCATTTTCTCATCATGCTGTGTAATGATGCTGGTGTCTGCTGTCTGAGAACGGCCCCCACCGTAGCCCTACTTTCCCACCTCCTCCCTGCCCCTGCACCTCGGGCCCTGCACTCTCTCCTGCTCCTTTCCTATCTCCCACTTCCAGCCACCCACCTGCATGAATCCACCTGTCTGTTCCCCACATCTGCACTTGGGCATCGTCACCTGGAGGAAGTTCTACCTCCTGGAAGCCTGAAGCCGCTGCAGATTCACGCCTCCCTCCCCTGGCCCTCCACCTTCCCAGCAATCCCTGCGGGGTGGGAGGTGTTTGTCATCCAGTCACTCATGCATCCATCCAGTCACAAGTATTGATCACTCAGTAGGTGCCCAACGCCATCCTACATCCTGCATTCGGGAGAGGATGTACCTGGAGAGCAGTGGGTGGAGGGGGGTGCACAGGGAGGGCATGGAAAACCAGAAGGGAAGTGCAGGGGCTGCATTCTCTGCAGGAATGGTCTCTTGTTCTGAGAGCTGAGTGGGAAGGAAGCCACCTGGGAGGCGCAGGAGGAAGAGTGTTCAAACCAGAAGGAACCTAGGGCGAGAGAATCTGGATATTTTCAGAAGTGGCCCCGTGGCTCCAGCCAGGTGGGTAGCCAGTGCTTTGGAGTGTCGGCCCACCACGGGCTCCCGCTGCAGCCCTGGATCCAGTGCCCAGCAGGACGGGGGCGGGTGGCTCTGGGCCCCACTACATGGTGGTGGCAGGGTCCCCCTTGTAGTTCAGTAGGGGTCACAATCACCACCGCCCAGGACCCCCCTCAAGCTCCCATTTGCACAGCCCAAACTGGAGCAGGATGGGGACATGGGAGATGGGCTCTAGCTGTAGCGTCCTGTAGTGGGAGGTGGGGTCCAGCTGGTGACGCTACTGTCCCTGCAGGGCTCTTTGATGAGCTGTAACAGCAGGCTTGGAGGTGGGGCTGGGGATGACCCAGGCAACCCTGAGCGGAGCTTAAGGTGGGCCTGGCACTTTTCCAAGGCTTTGTATTACTCAGTAATTCCGCCATGGCCCTGGGGGTGGTGCCAAGTATTTCTGTTTTACCATCGAGGAAACTGAGGAAACCGAGGCACAAAGAAATGGAGTTAATTCCTAAAGTCACAGGGCCAGGAAGTGGCTGAGTGGGGATTCGAACTCACACCCCAGAGGGCACACACAGGCATGCCCCTGCACACACACACACACACACACACACACACACACACACACACACACGTGTCCTGGAGGAGGCGGCCCGCAGGGCGGGACAGGGCGGGGCGGGGGCAGGTCCGGGCAGCCGGGAGGAAGTGGCCGGGCGGTCGCAGGGGCTCTGGGGCCCCCGCCGCGAGTCCGCAGTCGTTCGGGCCATGGAGGCGGAGCCGCCGCTCTACCCGATGGCGGAGGCCGCGGGGCCGCAGGGCGACGAGGACCGGCTCGGGGTCCCGGACGGGCCAGAGGCCCCGGTGAGCGGGGACCCGGAGCGCGAGGCGCGGGGGTCCCCTATGGGCCAGGGTCTCCCGGGCGGGGGCGGGGCGGGCCGGGGGGCGGCGGGCACCGGGGGACACGGGTTCGGGGCTCGATCGCGGGTGCGAGCGGCGTGCGTGGCCCGCAGCTGGACGAGCTGGTGGGCGCGTACCCCAACTACAACGAGGAGGAGGAGGAGCGCCGCTACTACCGCCGCAAGCGCCTGGGCGTGCTCAAGAACGTGCTGGCTGCCAGTGCCGGGGGCATGCTCACCTACGGCGTCTACCTGGGTAGGTGCCGCGAGGGGACCCGGGACGGCCCCGCCCGCTCCCAGCCCGGCCCGGGAAACAGAAACCGCCTGCCGCCGCCTCCCGCCCGCTCTCACTTCCCCTCCGCTGCGCTCGCAGCTGCAGCCACGGCCCCCCGCGGCGGGGGTGGGGTGGGGGGGTCAAGTAGCGCAGCGTCCCCGGGTCCCAGCCAGAGCCTCGGTGTGGGTAGGGGGCGGGGGTCCGGGCTCCCGGACAGACCTGACACCTTCAGAATTGGAGGCCGGCGGAGCAAGGCGGGTGGGGGTCTGGGCGCAGCTGGCCAAGTGGCCGCGGGCTGGCAGAAGGCGTGGCGCAGCCCCGGACCCCCGCTGTCCTGAGGGGCGCTGTCAGCGGGAATGCCTTCGGTGATTGGAGCTCCCTGCGAGGCCTGCATGCCATCTTCTGCTCGGTGGCGGCCAGAGCCAGGCTGCTTCCAGCACCGCCGCTCCCTGTCCTGTCCCCAGGCCTCCTGCAGATGCAGCTGATCCTGCACTACGACGAGACCTACCGCGAGGTGAAGTATGGCAACATGGGGCTGCCCGACATCGACAGCAAAATGCTGATGGGCATCAACGTGACGCCCATCGCTGCCCTGCTCTACACACCTGTGCTCATCAGGTGGGCGCGGCTGCTCCCGCGGGATGCTGCGGTACTCCCATCTCGGAGGGGTACAGAGGCCGGCGGGCCAGGAGGTGTCCATCTGCCGGGGCGTTTGTGGGGGGGAGGGAGCAAGGGAGAGGTTTTTTCCTCCCCGGAAGCCTGAGAGTGAAGGGCGTGAAACTCGGATTTGGGGAAGGAAACAGGAACTTTGCCTCAGGGCACATTTGGTTTCCAGCAACAGATTCACACGGGCTGAGCTCCCTCCCAGCTTGCCTGGGCCTCACGTGGCGTCCTCCTCCTTACCTCCTTGGAGGCCTCCCCCTCGTTACCTCCTTGGAGGCCTCCCGGAACCACTGTGGCCTTCAGGGTTGGGGCTGTAGAGTTAGGGGCTTCTGATTGGTCAGCAAAGTCCAGGCACCCTTGCCTGGCCCAGTCGCTGTGACTGGTGCTGAGGGAGTGTTTCTCACAGACAGGCATGGCTGGGCAGGTGCCCCGGAGCTCTCCCCCAGATCTGAACCCTGGAGGTTTGTGGTTCAGCCTCCCCATCACCGGTCCACAGTACCCTCCCTGATGGGACCTGGAGACCAGTGGACAAATTAGGTGAATTTGAGCTCTCTCATCTTTAAAACAAACAAACAAACAAACAACAAAACAACAACAAAAAACTCCATTTAAACAAAAATTTGAAAATTTAAAACATCTCCAGTTGCACAGGCAGGATTAGAATAACTGAAATCATAAAAAAGAAACCCCGTCTAAGCCCTCCAGGAAATCGGCTACCCATGCTGTCCCACCACCATGCGTGGATTACATTCACATCTTTGTCCCCAGAGCACGTGTGTGTGGATGTGCCCGTGTGTGTGTGTGTGTGTGTGTGTGTGTATGCAAGTGGGCTATGTTCGCTTTTGCTTGCTTACTTTTTTTTTTTTCTTTGAGACAGACACTTGCTCTGTCACCCAGACTGCAGCGCAGTGGGGTGATCTCGGCTCACTGCAACCTCTGCCTCCCAGGCTCAAGCGATTCTCCTACCTCAGCCCCCTGAGTAGCTGGGATTACAGGCGCCTGCCACCCGGCTAATTTTTGTACTTTTAGTAGAGATGGGGTTTCACTATGTTGGCCAAGCTGGTCTCGAACTCCTGACCTCAAGTGACCCGCCTGCCTGGCCTCCCAAAGTGCTGGGATTACAGGCATGGGCCATAGTGCCCAGAGCTTGCTTCCTTCTTTTCACTGAGCATATCTTAGCCTACTCTACAGCCTTCACAGTTACGACTTTGCAATGGTGGCATCTTCTGCAGATACAGTGGCACTGAACAGTGGCTTGGAATTGAATACTGCAGTTCCTTCTGTGCTTACAGCTGTTTCTTTGTTTTCCTTTTAATTATGTGTTTACTTATTTTATTATTATTATTATTTGAGACAGAGTCTCACTCTGTCACCCAGGTTAGAGTGCAGTGGCACGAACACAGCTCACTGCCTCCTCAACCCCCACACACTGGGCTCAAGCAGTCCTCCCGCCTCAGCCTCCCGAGTAGCTGGGCCTACAGGCGCACGCCTTCACACCCGGCTGATTTTTAAAGTATTTGTAGCGATGGGGAGTTGCTATGTTGCTCAGGCCGGTCTCGAATTCACCTGCCCCAGCCCTACAAAGTGTTGGGATTACAGGTGTGCGCCACCACATCCAGCGCTCCCCCAATTTTTTAAACAATTATTTTTCCTAGGATATATTTTCAGCAATGTCTTTACTAGGTCAAAGCCATACGAAAGGCTTTATGGCTATCACTTCTATTAATAGCAGTGAACTCTTTTCTCCTGTGTGCTGGGCACTTTATTTTACTTATTTATTTTTATTTTTACTTTTTTTTTGAAATGGAGTCTTACTCTGTCACCCAGGCTGGAGTGCAATGGCACAATCTCGGCTCACTCCAATCTCTGCCTCCCAGGTTCAAGCGATTTTCCTGCCTCAGCCTCCCGAGTAGCTGGGATTACAGGTACCCGCCACCACGCCCAGCTAATTTTTTGTATTTTTAGTAGAGACGGGGTTTCACCATGTTGGCCAGGCTGGTCTCAAACTCCTGACCTCGTGATTCACCCGCCTCGGCCTCCCAAAGTGCTGGGATTACAGGCACGAGCCACCACGCCCAGCCGTGCTGGCACTTTATAAGCGTAATTTCATTCCCAAGAATTTGAGGAAGCTGCTCTAATCTTAGACATGAAGAAACCATGGTGTTAAACAACTTGCCCAGGTCCCACAGGCGGTAACTGGCAGACTGAAGGCTTGAACCCTGGTAGAGGGACTCAAATCCACATGTTCACCCCCTGCCAAAGCTACCAGGCTGCTTTCCCAAAGGGTTATGCCAGTGTGCGTGACCACTGGCTATATGTGCCACTTTTTTTGAGCAATCTTGCTGTTGCCCAGGCTGGAGTGCAGTGGCATGATCTCAGCTCACTGCAACCTTCGCCTCCTGGGTTCAAGGGATTCTCCTGCCTCAGCCTCCCAAGTAGACAGGATTACAGGTGTGCACCACCACACCCGGCTAATTTTTGTATTTTTAGTAGAGGTGGGGTTTCACCATGTTGGCCAGGCTGGTCTCAAACTTCTGACCTCAGGTGATCCGCCCACCTCCACCTCCTAAAGTGCTGGGATTACAGACGTGAGCCACCGTGCCCGGCCTATATGTGCCACTTTCAAACCACATCCTCACCAGTGGTGAACGCACATTTTTACTGGCATTTTTACTCAAGGGGCGTAAATACAGAAAACTTGAAGATATCAGTAGTGGTTTTTGGCCTGATCAGCCTCCATGGCCTGATTGGGCCCTCATCCTGTCACTCACCAAGCCCCTTCTGTTGTCACTGTGTGACCTTTTCCCAGACCCAGAGAGGAGGAAACTTCCTGACTGACCACCATGGTTCGTAAGAGCAATGGACCGGAGGCAGGGGCGCCGGGACTCCGGCTCTGCTGCTCCCAGCAGTGGGGCCTCTTCCTCTCTCTTCTAGCCTGAGTCAAGCCCCTGGGCCCTACAGACACAGTGCATGAACTTGGGAGGAGAAGGGGAATGGGAGAATCAGAGAGCCCAGAACACGCATGAGGGCTGGTTACACCCATGGGCCACTCTCCATCCTCACAGTGGTGATGACAGGCCTGTGGTTTGGGCTCTGTGCCCATATTACAGCTGGGAAAACTGAGGCACAGTAGCTTGCCTGAGGCCACTCAGCAAGTCTGTGTATCTGATATTCCATCTCAGCGCCCTTGACTCTCTCTACCTCACATAGCCCTGTGAGCTGGGACCTGCGGTTGTGGCCCCGTTTGGCTTCAGGCCACAGTGGTCCAGCAGGCCCGTGGTGCCAGCATCTCTTCCACTGTCCGCAGGTTTTTCGGAACGAAGTGGATGATGTTCCTGGCTGTGGGCATCTACGCCCTCTTTGTCTCCACCAACTACTGGGAGCGCTACTACACGCTTGTGCCCTCGGCTGTGGCCCTGGGCATGGCTATCGTGCCTCTTTGGGCTTCCATGGGCAACTACATCACCAGGTGAGCTTAGTGGGCAGCAGAGCAGGAGGCTGGAGGACCTGGCCAAGCCTCCACTTTATTGCCAACTTTGGCTGGGGGACCACGGGAAGCCCCTTCCGCCCTCTAGGCCTCAGTTTCCTCACACCAGGGCTGATCTGCCCCAGCTCTGGGTGCGAGACACACAGGAGTGGCACAGGTCGGGCTGGGGAGAGCCTTCTCTCCTTTGTGGTTCAGGATGGCGCAGAAGTACCATGAGTACTCCCACTACAAGGAGCAGGATGGGCAGGGGATGAAGCAGCGGCCTCCGCGGGGCTCCCACGCACCCTATCTCCTGGTCTTCCAAGCCATCTTCTACAGCTTCTTCCATGTGAGTGCCACGTGGGCCATTGTTGGGTGGCAGGGGCAGACCCACACATTGGAGCCCATCCACAGTCTGAACCCTCTAGTCCCACTTTCCTTTCTTTTATTATTGTTATTTTTAAGAGGCCTGGTCTCACTATGTTGCCCAGCTGGCTTTGAACTCCTGGGCTCCAGTGATCCTCCCACCTTGGCCTCCCAAGTAGCTGGGACTACATGAGCACACCACTGTATCTGCTCCACCTTCATTTCTTTTTCTTTCTTTCTTTTTTTTTTTTTTTGGTGGGGTGGGGGGCAGGGTCTTGCTCTGTTGCCCAGGCTGGAGTGCAGTAGTGCAGTCATGGCTCACTGCAACCTTAAACTCCTGGGCTCAAGTGATCCTCCTACCTCAGCCTTCTGAGTAGCTGGCATCATATGCGTGTGCTACCACACCCAACTAATTTTTTATTTTTTGTAGAGATAGGGTCTTACTATGTTGCCCAGGCTGCCCATCTTCCTTTCTTGAGCCCACCCCAGCTTGCTCATCCATAGAGATAGAGATCTCATCTGCCCTTGTCCACAGTCCTGGCCAGGAGGAGGTCTTCCTCATTGGGCGGCCCTGTAACCACACTACTCCCAGAACTGGGAAGGCCCCTGTTCCCCCAAGGCTGTGCCTGGACCCCTCCCCAGACCATGCCTGTGTCCCCTGCCTGGCTCTGTGCCTGAGTCTGGTCCCAACTGCCCTCGTTTCCACAGCTGAGCTTCGCCTGCGCCCAGCTGCCCATGATTTATTTCCTGAACCACTACCTGTATGACCTGAACCACACGCTGTACAACGTGCAGAGCTGCGGTTAGTCCTTGTGGGGGCTGGGGAGGAGTCCCCAAAGCCTGCTTACTTCCCCAGCAGACACTGGGCCTTCACTCACAGGATTCAGGGCTGGCAGCCCAGTGCCCCACGGCTCTGGTGGGCAAGACACAGGGCCCTGTAGGAGTAAGTAGTTAGGACATCTGACCCAGCCAGGAGAGTGGGTGGGCAGGGAAGACTGCCTGGAGAAGGCACCATCTGGGCTGAGGCTGCCAGTGGGATCTTTCTTGGGGCCAGGCAAACAGTCAGAGCTCAATCAGTGCAGGGGTTGTGTATGGAAATGTGAGGTGGACTCAGCCTTGGGGCAATAGGTGGGAAGCAGGGGGAAGATGCCCCTTTCCCGGGGAACACCCAGCCCAGTGGCCCAAACCTCCAAACCGCTCTCGAAGGAACCCTGCCCTTGCTCTCACTCACCCGCCCCTCCACCGCGCCTCCGCGGCCTGCGTGGCTCCACCCTGGCGACTGGGTTGACTGCGTGCCCTACTCTCTGCTCAAGGTGCCCTCACCCCCACCCTTCCCAGGCACCAACAGCCACGGGATCCTCAGCGGCTTCAACAAGACGGTTCTGCGGACGCTCCCGCGGAGCGGAAACCTCATCGTGGTGGAGAGCGTGCTCATGGCAGTGGCCTTCCTGGCCATGCTGCTGGTGCGGCCCGGGATGGGGGCAGGACAGTCCGTGAAGCAGAGTGTGGGTCTGGGGACCGAGTCTGCGAGAAAGGGTCTGGATCGGATGGCGTGGCCTGGGTCGGGTTGTGGCCTCGGGGCGGGCCGTAGGCCTGGGAGCGCGATCTGAGTTGGGGAGCTAGGGCCGAGTGCTGCAGAGCGGGCATGAGGCTCGGAGGCGGGGCTGAGGCCTGTGGTCCGAGGCAGGGGTGGGAATCCAGAGGCCAGGGGCAAGAGGGAACAGGCTTGGTCCACAGTTTCGAGCTGGAGACAAGATCTTAGAGGACTGACTGAGACCTGTGAGGGGCTTGGGGACAGGACCAAGGGTGAAGGCCGGAAGGTATGGCTCAAGCTGGAAGTGGTGCTGGAAGGCAGAACTAAGGCGTTGGCATGGCTGCAGCCTGGCGATGGAAGTGGGAGGCAAGGCCCAGTCTGTGGCTGTGTCAGGGCGGGGCCTAGTGCTGGGAGGCGGGGCCGAAGTCTGTGGGTGTGTCCGAGGGGCGGGGACTAGCCTGGAAGGCGGGGCTGAGGTCTGGGGCGGGGCTGAGAAGGAAGGCTGAAGTCTATGGATTTGTCTGAATGTGAGTTGTGAAGTGTGTGTATGTGAGAGAGAGGGGATGGCGCCTTGGGCTGGGAGGCAAGACCACCGTCTTTGGGAGTGTGGTGGCGTGGCTTTGTGCTGACAGGCGGGGCCTTGAGCTGGGAGGCGGGACCGAGAGCTGGGGCAAGGCCCAGGCTTGTGGTGCACCTGAAGGGCGGGGCTGAAGCCTGGAGGCCAGGCCTGGGCCTGGCTGGCCGCCCCTTCAAGTAATGGGTTCGCAGGTGCTGGGTTTGTGCGGAGCCGCTTACCGGCCCACGGAGGAGATCGATCTGCGCAGCGTGGGCTGGGGCAACATCTTCCAGCTGCCCTTCAAGCACGTGCGTGACTACCGCCTGCGCCACCTCGTGCCTTTCTTTATCTACAGCGGCTTCGAGGTGCTCTTTGCCTGCACTGGTATCGCCTTGGTAAGTACAGCCTGCATAGGATTGCCCGATAAAAGACAAGATAGCCAGGTAAATTTGAATTCAAGTAAACAACCAATAATTTTTAATTACATGTGTAAGTGTGTACATGTATATCCCAAATATCCCCCTCCTGCTTTCTCTTCCTTCTCTTACCCCCATCCCCCTTTACCTTGGGCAAGTTATTTTAACTTCTCTGAATCGAAATGGGATAGCACCCACAAAGTGTTCAGTTCCTTGTGGGGTACAGCCCATGGTGTCTAGGGACACTCCAAGCATTTTCACACCTGCCCTCAGAACCTTCCCCTGAGCCTTGAAGCGAGGTCAGGCAGTCCAGGAGGGTAGGGTGTGGCCTAAGGAACACCTCTTGTGGGGAGGGCTGAGGCCGGGGTCTGGGCTGTTCCGGACTTCAACGCTCCCCCTTGTCCCCCCGCAGGGCTATGGCGTGTGCTCGGTGGGCTGGAGCGGCTGGCTTACCTCCTCGTGGCTTACAGCCTGGGCGCCTCAGCCGCCTCACTCCTGGGCCTGCTGGGGCTGTGGCTGCCACGCCCGGTGCCCCTGGTGGCTGGAGCAGGGGTGCACCTGCTGCTCACCTTCATCCTCTTTTTCTGGGCCCCTGTGCCTCGGGTCCTGCAACACAGCTGGATCCTCTATGTGGCAGCCGCCCTTTGGGGTGTGGGCAGCGCCCTGAACAAGACTGGACTCAGCAGTGAGTATAGCTGTGGGCACTGGGGGGGCAGGGCAGGGGGCTTTATGGCTAGCTCTGGGTGGTTGGCTGGACATAGACATCCCAGGGACAGATACGGGGTCCCATGGTCACATAGGGTCCTGTGGACATGGCAGAGGCAGGTGGGGCTTCCTGTGGACAGTCCGGGGGTGGAAGGGAAGTCTCATGGACACACTGGGGACAGATGGGTAGGGCGTGGGCACCCTGGAGACAGGTATAGAGGTTCCACACCATGGACATTCTGTTAATACCCCAGGGCGGGCACAGGGCCCCATCAACACTGGAGGGTCAGTGTGAAATCTCGTGACTACACAGGGCAGGTGTGGGGCTCTGTGGACACCCCTTAGGGGCAGTGTGAAAAACACATCAGGGATTCTCCCTTTTCATACCAGGGGACAGGGCTTACCCTGGCATGGTTTTCGTGACACTTGGAGCAGATGTTTTGGTCTCTGCCTCACAGAGCATGTGGTAGGAGTAAGTGGCCTGGTGTACATCCATGGCATAGATACAGACATGGGCCTTTGTATACAGAGGAGCAGGCCTGCAGCCCCAACCCAGTCTGCTCAGTACCAGAGTGCAGGCCCCAGGTCTGGGCTGCTGGGGAACAGGGCCCTGTTTGCAGAAGGCAGCGGGTGGGCCCATGTTCAGCTGCAGGATGCTCCCTGCCCACAGACGGGCACAGGCAGTGACACACAACTAGCACACATGGGCACAGTCCTGTGGGGCATCCACGTCAGTGTCTGTTCTGATGGGCCGAAGCTGTGAACAGTTTTGAACGTCATCCTTGGGGGTGTGGAGTGGCAGAGGTCATGCCTGCTGCCGGCAAGGCAGAGGCTGGCTCGGTGTCTCTGTCTGTAGCAGGGGCTGGAGCCTCATACTGCACCACAGTCTCTTGGCCATTTTGCCCAAGGATAGCCAATTCTGGGCAGAGTCCAGCATGGGTATGTTGGACCCATGTTGTGCCCTATCTGGTCCTGGCATCCCCTCTGCCCAGCTCCATATCCCATCTCCTCCTTGTGAACCCCGGGGGCTCCTTGTCTCTTCATAGCAGCACTGTGGGGGTAAAGTCACCCTGCAGGGCCCCAAGGCAGGAGTGTTCATATCCTGAGTGCCTGGCAAAGGTGTAATAGTGGCCCCTATGATTTGGCAGGTGCCATGCCCATTTTCTCACTTTAGAACTTCAGAACACAGCATACAATAGGCATAAGCTCATCTCACCATTGGGAAAAGCGGCTCTGGGGAGTTAAGTACCCAAATCACCCACAGAGCCAACATTACAGTCCTGAGAACGAGTGTGCATCTCCTGACTCCCAATCCATTACTCTTTTTGCCCACCCTGGGAGGACTCATTGGAAAGGAAGCCCCCTCTCTATGCTTAGTTTCAGGTTTGATTTGCAGAGTTGGCAGCTGCAAACAGTTTGATCTCTCTAGTCCCGGCTGAGGAGGAGAAACAGCGCCTGCAAGCTTGGCACTGCACACCTGGGGTTGGGGACAGGACATGACTAAGCACAGAGCTTTCTTCTTTTGAGGCCACGCATGTGGTGCGGAGCAGGACCACCTGCATCCACACAGCCCGGCGCACCTGTTCCTACTTCTGCTTAGCGTGTGAGCGGTGTGGTGACCAGGGTCTCCACCAGGGGGCAGGCCAGGACCGGCTCACAGCACTTTCTAGGCGCTCTCTGGTCCCAGGCTGGCACCCCATACAGGGCTTAGTAAAGTTCATAGATGGTAGCTCGGAAGCCCCAGGCCCCAGGTGACACCTCTCCCCTGCCTGCCCTGTACTGCCTGCCTGCAGCACTCCTGGGAATCTTGTACGAAGACAAGGAGAGACAGGACTTCATCTTCACCATCTACCACTGGTGGCAGGCTGTGGCCATCTTCACCGTGTACCTGGGCTCGAGCCTGCACATGAAGGTGAGACTCGGCAGGGTTGGGGGCCCCATGCCCAATGACAGGTACTTCCTTAGCCCCTGCCCTGGCTTCACAGCTTCCTAAACGCTACCCCTTCCCAAGCCAGTCTCTGGGCCGAGGCCCCATTCCTGCAGCTCCCTGGGTGGCCCTCAGCACCCCACTTACTGGCCCACCTCCAGCCAGTCTCAGTTTGCCCATCTCTGAGGGGATTTGTGGGTGCATCACAGCCATCCTGTGGGCTGTTTGGTACCCTGTTCACCAGATGTTGGGTCTGTCTCCCTTCATGGCCTGAAGGGGAGCAGGCCCCTCATGCTCTGCTCCCAAAAGATGGTGGCTCGGTCTAGCAAGTCCCAGTTGCTAAACATTTTTTAAAAATAGAACTAAAGGCTGGGCACGGTGGCTCATGCCTGTAATCCCAGCACTTTGGGAGGCCGAGGCGAGTGGATTGCCTGAGGTAGGGAGTCGGTCAGTGGATTGCCTGACCGACATGGTGAAACCTCGTCTCTACTAAAAATACAAAAATTAGCCGGGCGTGGTGGCAGCTGCCTGTAATCACAGCTACTCGGGAGGCTGAGGCAGGAGAATTGCTTGAACTGGGAGGCGGAGGTTGCAGTTAGCCGAGACCAGGCCTTGACACTCCATCCAGCCTGTGCAACAACAGCAAAACTCCGTCTCAAAAGAAATAAATAAATAAAAATAAAAATAGAACTAAAAATAGCAGGGAGTGAGCCGGGAGCAGTGGCTCATGCCTGTAATCCCAGCATTTTGAGACGTGAGGTGGGCGTATCACCTGAGGTCTGGAGTTCGAGACCAGCCTGGGTAACAGGCTGTGAAACCTGTCTCTACTAAAAACACAAAAATTAGCTGGGCATGGTGGCGCGTCCCTGTGATCCCAGCTACTCTGGAGGCTGAGGCACAAGAATGGCTTGAACCTGGGAGATGGAGGTTGCAGAAAGCCAAGATCGCACCACTGCACTTCAGCCTGGAGGACAGAGTGAGACTCTGTCTCCCAAAAAAAAGAAAAAAAGAAAAAAGAAAAGCAGTGAGCGGGTTGGGCATGGAGGCTCACGCCTGTAATCCCAACACTTTGGGAGGCTGAGGCAGGAGGATTGCTTGAGGCCAGGAGCTCAAGACCAGCCTGGGCAACATAGGAGACCCTGTCTCTACAAAAAAATTTAAAAATTAGCTGGGCGTGGTGGCGCGTGCCTGTAGTTCCAGCTACTTGGGAGACTGAGGTGGGAGGATGGCTTGAGCCTGGAAGATTGAGGCTGAAGTGAGCATGCCACTGTGCTCCAGCGGTGGGTGGGGGGAGGGAGGGAGGGGAGGCGGGGAAAGGGAGCGACCTTGTCTTGAAAAAAGAAAATAGCAGGAAGTATGCATACAGATATGTGTGTATGTACTGAGCTATGATGTAAAATCATTCCTGACTGCGGGTTATAGTCAAAACCCCATGAAAAGCATCACTACAGCCCACGGGTGTGTCAGAGACACAGTGTTGTGAGCCCTGGGAAGGCAGGGCCTGTGGCCAGCACTTTATCAACACTGGCACATGCACCCTATGAGGCAGAGGGATTTGCATTGTCCCCTTACAGCGTGGGACACTGAGGTCGCCAGGGGCATGGCGACTGTAAGGGACAGTGCTGGATGTGAGCCTCGCCTGCAGGAGGCGGTCCAGGAAGGGTGGGTGGAGGGGCTGGAGAAGTTGAGGGCCGCGTGGCCCAGGAGGCTCCCGGAGGAGGGAAGGGCCTATCTCAGCGAGGGGCATAGGCGGGGAAGGTGCGGGGCGAGGCGGCCGCGGGTCCCTGGCATCCCTCTCCTTACGCCCAGGCTAAGCTGGCGGTGCTGCTGGTGACGCTGGTGGCGGCCGCGATCTCCTACCTGCGGATGGAGCAGAAGCTGCGGCGGGGCGTGGCCCCGCGCCAGCCCCGCATCCCGCGGCCCCAGCACAAGGTGCGCGGTTACCGCTACTTGGAGGAGGACAACTCGGACGAGAGCGACGCGGAGGGCGAGCATGGGGACGGCGCGGAGGAGGAGGCGCCGCCCGCGGGGCCCAGGCCTGGCCCCGAGCCCGCTGGACTCGGCCGCCGGCCCTGCCCGTACGAACAGGCACTGGGGGGCGACGGGCCGGAGGAGCAGTGAGGGGCCGCCTGGTCCCCGGACTCAGCCCCCCTCCTCGCCGGCCTCAGTTTACCACGTCTTAGGTCGGGGGGACTCCCTCCGAGTCCCGCGCTGTCTTCAAAGGCCCCTGTCTCCCCTCCCCCACGTTGGGGACGCCCCTCCCAGAGCCCGGGTCACCTCCGGGCTTCCGCAGCCCCCTCCAAGGCGGAGTGGAGCCTTGGGAACCCCTCGGCCAAGCACAGGGGTTCGAAAATACAGCTGAAACCCCGCGGGCCCCTAGCACGCGCCCCAGCCCCGTAGCAGGGTCAGGGTCTTCTTGCGACCCGGCCCCACTCCAGATCCCTCCAGCTCTCGGCCACAGACCCGGGCCACGTGTGAGCGCGCTTTGCAGCTCCTATCCCCAGGGTCCTCCGAGAGCCACGATTTTTTACAGAAAATGAGCAATAAAGAGATTTTGTACTGTCCTGACTGGGGAGTCCCAGGCCGCGGGGGACGGAGCGCCCCTGGGGTGCACGCCCGGCTGGCCCGGCCTCTGGGCGCGGTGGGGCCGCGGGGTGTGGGGAGTGCAGAGCCTCACTGGGGGCGGGGCGAAGTGTCCTTAGGCCCCGCCCACCAGTCAGTCCTCCCTTCTGAGGCCCCGCCCCCCCTTACATGCCTGCCTTTGCCAACCCCAGCCAGGAGAAAGGAGCGGAGGAGCGGCTGGCAGAGACCTCGACAGAGGAGGGTGTGACGGCGTTCCTGGTCCCCCATGGGTCCAGAGGGCGGGACAGACTCCGGAGGCACACCCTCCAGGGGCCTGTGTAGGAATCCTCGGCCCTCCAGCGACCACCCCCGCGTCAGACAGGGTCCACTTCTGAGCCACGGTGGGGTCACCCTGTGCCCAGTAGGGGCCTTGGAAGTGATAGTTGGAGGCCAGGTACGCTCGGTTACTACCCTTTCCCCGCTACAGCCTCAGCTGCGATGCCCACGAGAAACAGGCTGGTGAAGGGGCAGACCCCCTACAAGGCCTGAAGGTGCCGTTCCTCCACCCGCTCCTCTTGTGGCCAGAGGAGAGGGACACCCCCGCCATGAAGAGCTCTGAACGGTTGGGTGAGGACAAGTGGGGCCGCGGGAGGGCCATGGAGCCCCCAGCTGCATCCCAGCAGGCCCGGGGCTGGCCCACACCGTTCCTCACTCCCCACAGCCACTCTACCCCTGACTTTGGCGAGACCCTCGTCGGTACCTCCAGGCTCCATGCCTGCCTCAGCATCGCTCTATGGATTCTCCCAGCCCTAAACTGTGGCCCCATCTCTCCTCTCTGCCCTCATGTGAGTTTGGTTCTTGAAGCCTCTAGTGGGCCCTGGGGCCAGACTCTGTGGCCTTGGACAGGGAGTCTCCCATCTGAGCCACAGGTTCCTTCTCTGTTGAGTGTGTGAGGGAACATGTTGGAGCCCTTAGTGTGGCGGCTGCAAGCGCCCCAGGCCCTGTAAGAAACACAAAAGGGTGCGGCGGGAGACTTGACATTTTCTAAATCTGGGAGGGAACGCTGCCTGCCTCACGCCGACCTTCAATGACAAGCAGACTCAGAAGCGGTCCGAGGTGCCACCATAGTCTGGGTGAAGGCCAGTGCTGTGTGCTTCCAGTTCCCCCTCGGCATCTGTAGACTGAGTGTTCTCTGGAGGTGGCTGGCGACATCCTCCAGGCAGGCTCCAGCAAAACCAGTCGGAGCTGGGCGACCTGACGCTCGGATGATTCACCTCTGAATGCAGGGCAAGGTGATATTTGGAAGGGTGTGGGCCCCTGGGATGCTGGGCAAACGGGGAGCGGATGCCTGGATAGTGGGCCCACAGCTCTTCCCAGTTCAGAGTCAATTCTAATGTCCATGGTGCCAAGGAACAGAGGCTCTGGTGTTGAGCAGACTTGAAGGTGATCCGGGCACATGGAGTGGTCACTCAGGGGCTTGGCTCCTGGCTGTGCTCTTCCTATCTGGGCATTTCCCATGAGAAGGCTTCACAGGCCACCTGGCTGCTCCTGGCACACGGAGGATGCCCAGATGCTGACATGTGCCAGACAACACATATGTACACCTGATAGGCCACACTTGTGCAACATGCAAACACACATGATGGGTAACTCCTGTGACAGGCACTACATGACAACACACGTGCACACATGATGGGAAACACACATCACAGGCCGTGTGACTGAAAACACACATCACAGGCTGTGCGACAGGTAACACAGGGCAGGCAGTGCGACGGGCCCTGGCAGAAAGCTCAGCAGGCTGGCTCTTTTCGAGCAGGAGTAGAGCTCATTGTAAGAGATGACACTGGGCCGGGCGCGGTGGCTCATGCTTGTAATCCCAGCACTTTGGGAGGCCGAGGCAGGCGGGTCACGAGGTCAGGAGATCGAGACCACGGTGAAACCCCGTCTCTACTAAAAATACAAAAAATTAGCCGGGTGTGGTGGCGGCCGCCTGTAGTCCCAGCTACTCGGAGAGGCTGAGGCAGGAGAATGGCATGAACCCGGGAGGCGGAGCTTGCAGTGAGCCGAGATTGCGCCACTGCACTCCAGCCTGGGCGACAGAGCAAGACTCCGCCTCAAAAAAAAAAAAAAAAGAAATGACATTGGCGTAGGTGGCACCTCCCTGGTCTCCATCATCCCCGGATAAGGTGACTGGATGGAGGTTCTGGACCCCTGAGTGGACGAGCAGGTTGTGTCATGGCCTCTGTGTCTGATTGCCTCCCTTGCTCCCAAAGCAACTCTGTGATTTTGTCGACCTGCCCTGTGGGGATTTTTCTTTTTCTTTTCTTTCTTTTTTTTTTTTTTTCGCAACGGAGTTTCACTCTTGTTGTCCAAGCTGGAGTGCAATGGCGTGATCTCAGCTCACTGCAACCTCCATCGCCTGGGTTCAAGCAATTCTCCTACCTCAGCCTCCCGAGTAGTGGGGATTACAGGCGCCCACCACCACGCCAGGCTAATTTTTTTGTATTTTTAGCAGAGATGAAGTTTCACCATGTTGGCCAAGCTGGTCCCAAACTCCTGACCTCAGGTGATCCACCTGCCTCGGCCTCCCAAAGTGCTGGTATTACAGACGTGAGCCATCATGCCTGGCTGGGATTTTTCAATTATGTGATTCCAAGAATCTCCAGTCCAAGATTTTCCGTATCTTTAAGTTCTGAGTAGCAGGTTAGATAACCTGAGAAGTCTCCCTCTTCAAAACACCTAGAAATGCTGGGTAAGAAACAAACGTCTTTTTAACTACATAGCTGAGGCCGGGCATGGTGGCTCACGCCTATAATTCCAGCACTTTGGGAGGCTGAGGCGGGCGGATCACCTGAGGCCAGGAGTTCGAGACCAGCCTGGCCAATGGTGAAACCCCATCTCTACTAAAAATACAAAAATCAGCTAGTTGTGGTGGCAGGCGCTTGTAATCCCAGCTACTAAGGAGGCTGAGGCAGGAGAATCACTTGAACCCGGAAGGCAGAAGTTGCAGTGAGCCAAGATCACGCCATTGCACTCCAGCCTGGGCAAAAGAGTGAAACTCCATCTCAAAAAATATATAAATAAAATAAAATAAAATAAATACATAGCTGAGTTCTTAAGAAAATAAGTTAAGTCCCCTAAGGCCAGAAGTGAAGAGGGAAGTGAGAACCAAGGTGGGGACAGAGGAGCTGGTGCTGCAACTGCCTGAGGGCAGGGCTAGGTTGAGTGTTGGAAGCCCTTACAAGGCAGGGGGTCAGGGTTACATTCAAGCATGATGAAGTTGGGGCCACAGAAATGCAACACCTTTAGAGAAAAGGACAGAAAAATTTCCACCCAGGGAACAGAGAGAGGTGAGAAAATTTGAGCTTTAGGTGATGAACAAGTTTCCCATGAGATCGTTGCATTTTCAGGCCTCTCTTATATAAATGTGGAATTCCTACAATGAAGTCATGCCACCTGTGTGGTCTAGGAATGCCAGAGATGAGAAATTAACACTAAAAAGTTGCTCTGGGCCAGGCGTGGTGGCTCACATCTGTAATCCCAGCACTTCGGGAGGCTGAGGCAGGTGAATCACCTGAGGTCAGGAGTTCGAGACCAGCCTGGCCAACATGGTGAAACCCCGTCTCTACTAAAAACACAAAAAATTAGCCACGCCTGGTGGCGTGTGCCTGTAATCCCAGCTACTCGGGAGGCTGAGGCAGGAGAATAGCTTGAACCTGGGAGGCAGAGGTTGCAGTGAGCTGAGATTGCGCCACTGCACTCCAGCCTGGGCAACAAGAGTGAAACTCCATCTCAAAAAAAAAAGTTGCTTTGGCTTAGTGGTACCCTGGGGCCCCTGGAAAAGCCAAACAGAAAACCTCTCTAGGTGGCTCCCTCAAACCCGGCCACCCAGGATTCCCCACATAAAGCCCCTCTGAAGCTCAGCTCACAATCCAAAATTACAGAACACACCGGAAACACATCACCGCGAGAAAAGGCAACAGACAAAAAAGAGCAGGATTCAACACCCGCTCCAAATACCCCCAGCTAGGAAAGAGAGGCTGTCCAATAGGTATGTGAGATAGGCAGCTTCTAGAAGGGGTCCCGGTGATCTCCCACCCTTGACTCCTCACAACTTTGTGTAATTTCCATCCCTTGATTGTGGGCTGGACCTAGTGAGTTTCTTTTAACCACTCAATTCTTATTTTACTTATTTTATTTTATGTTACTTAGAGATAGAGTTGCACTGTGTTGTCCATGCTAGGCTGAAACTCCTGGCCTTAAGCAGTCTTCCTGCCTCGGCCTCCCAAAGTGCCAGGATTACAAGCATGAGCCATTGTGCTCAGCAGCCTTCGCATTTATTTATTTTTGAGACTCACTGTATTGCCCAGGCTGGAGTGCAATGGCGTGATCTCGGCTCAGTGCAACCTCCACCTCCCGGGTTCAAGCGATTCTCCTGCCTCAGGCTCCCAAGTAGCTGAGATTACCGGCGCCTACTACCACACCTGGCTAATTTTTGTATTTTTAGTAGAGACTGGGTTTCACCATGTTGGCCAGGCTGGTCTCGAACTCCTGGCCTCAGGTGATCCGCCCGCCTTGGCCTCCCAAAGTGCTAGGATTACAGGCGTGAGCCACTGAACCTGGCTAACCAACTGAATGCTAAACTGGCCTGAGAGATTCTCACTCCCTGGTGTCCACACCCCGCTAATGCCCTCCTGTGAGTGAATGTGATGGGCTACAGTACTTTTGAGCTAATCAAATGGGACGCTACCTAAGTGGACCTGAACCAGTCAGGCAAGTCTTTTAAAAGAAAGGGACATGGCGGAGAGGCGCTCTCCTGCAGGCTTGGAGCAGGGCAAGCGGCCATGGTGCCACCTACAGCGGGGCTTCTGGAAGCCGAGAGTGGTCCCCGATGGCAGCTTGCAAGAAAACAGGGACCTCAGTGCCCCGACATAGGGAACTGAATTCCGGCAACAACCAGAAGGGGTGTGAAGAGGATGCCAAACCCCAGCTGAGAACGTGGCTGGCCCACACCTTGATTGCAGCCTTGTGAGGCCCTGGGCAGAGGCCCCGGCTACACCATGCCAGACTCCTCACCCACATCACCCACATCACCCACATCCACAGTGTGACAATGCATGGGTGTTGCTTTGAGCTTTGGAATTTATGGTAATCTGTTACACAGCAATAAAGAACTGATACAAGGCCGGGATTGGTGACTCACACCTGTAATCCCAGAACTTTGGGAGGCCAAGGCAGGAGGACTGCTTGAGCCCAGGAGTTTGAGACCAGTGTGGGCAACCTACGGAGACCCGTCTCTACAAAAATAAAAATAAATATTAGCTGGGTGTGGTGGTGGATGTCTTGTAGTCCCAGTTCTGAGGAAGGCTGAGGTGGGGAGGATTACTTGAGCCAGGGAGGTTGAGGTTACAGTGAGCTGTGACTGCGCCACTGCATTCCAGCCTGGGTGATGGGGCAAGACGCTGTCTCAATTAAAAAAGAAAAAGAGACCGGGCACAGTGGCTCACGCCTGTAATCCCAGCACTTTGGGAGGCCGAGGCGGGTGGATCACTTGAGGTAAGGAGTTCGAGACCAGCCTGGCCAGCATAGTGAAACCCCGCCTCTACTAAAAATACAAAAATTAGCCGGGCATGGTGGCAGGAGCCTGTAATCCCAGCTACTCAGGGGGCTGAGGCATGAGAATCACTTGAACCCGGGAGGCGGAAGTTGCAGTGAGCAGAGATTGCGCCTTTGCACTCCAGCCTGGGCGACAAGAGCAAAACTCCATCTCAAAAAAAAAAAAAAAAAAAGGAAAAAGAAAAAGAAAACTAATACAATGGCAAAAAGTAACAGGCTGTCCCTTCCGAAGGCAGGTTATGAAGACCAATTCTGTCTTGGTCACACTTTCTGGTGTTCTTTTTGAGGCCTACCTTGAAAGGAACTGAGAGCAGCCTCTGGGCAGCAGCCTGGGAGGAACTGAGGTCCTTATTCCAACAAGCCAGGAGAAAGGGAATCTTGTCAGCAACCAGGGCATGAACTTGGAAGCAGGCGGCATCCAGGCCAGCCTTGAGGTGATTGCCGCCCAGCGACAGCTTGGCTGCAGCGTTTGATAACTGATGCTGGTGTGTTATACAAGTATTATTTGGGAACTGATAAATGTCTGTATTAAAATGAAATCTTCACAATTTATGTTCCTCTGCCGAGGCTCCAGCCGGTCCCTCCTTTTGGAGTCCCTGGCGTGCCATGGGCTGAAGGCTTGTTCGTTCTCTCGGTTTTGACGCGGGATTCTTTGACTGGTCCGGCACACTAAAAACAAGCCAATTAAACAGAGAAACATGATTCCAAAATTTACTACAGTGGAGCCCCCAATAGACTTAATCCAAGTCATGGGGTTTAGTCCAGAAAGACTTTCTGCCACTTGATCTAACGCCTCAGCTCCAGGCACAATGGATAAATGAGCTTGAGAGGTTTCAAAAATTTGTTTCTTTAATTTAGTTATGTCTAAGGATAAATTATCTTCCCTACCTAGGTGTCCTTTGACCATTTCCCGTGAATGATCAGTTTCGTTGTAGGAATATGGTGTGATACAGAAATCAGAAGTATTCCAGTCGCACTGCATTTGCATGCAATATTCAAGACTCTTAGCCGATCTCCAAGCCAAATAACAGACTGTATTAAATCATTAATTTGATTAGCTAATTTTTGATCACTCCCCTGTTGAGAATTCCACATTTGGGTGGAATTGGCTTGCCAATCATTAACAAAATGAGCCGTTGGAATAGATTGGTGTAATGCCACTCCGGCAGTGGTGGCCAGTGCAGTGACTATAATTAGGCCCATGATCACAGCAATTAAAGTGAAAACAAATTTCTTAGATCTTTTGAGAATTCGTTGTAATACTTCATTAATTAAATGTACTGAGGGGGAAGATTCCCAAGGTCTGGGTAAAGTTACCAGTATCCAGATTCCTTCTTGAGCTCGAACCAACATTACACTTTTCCTGGAGTCAAAACGGGAGTTAACACAAGTGTATAAACGACAATTAATGCATTGGGCAGTTTGATTGTTCGTCCAAATTTTGATATTTCCCACTAACAGCATGTAAGGAGGCTTAACACAACTCTGTGTAGGAATAGTCAGGCTGTAGGTAAACAAAGCGGGATGTTTGAATCTACGTTGATACTGAGGGAGAGGAGCGGCGGTGGCAAAACCCCAATGTTCTCCATCGTAAAGAAGCAATCTGAGGTGCCTGGGGATGCCGAAGAGGTAGGGGGCATACCTGGATGGAGAAGAATTATCATAATGCCAATCACAGTCCCATAAAGGAGGATCAGCATCAAAAAGAGGAAAAGGGTTCAAAGGGGGTTTATCATGGGGTTCAGAATCACGGATGCAAGGGGTGGTAGTGGCGACAAGAGACAGAAAAGTTTCCCCTTCCTATACTCACAGTCCGTACATGGCAATAGCCAATTTTCAAAGTTCTGGGTGTTCTGGGCTCAGAATGGAGAATATCATACAAGGCCTTGGGTGCGGGGGGGAGGGTAAAGCCCTTATCTTCCCATTTTAAGGGAAAGAACGAGCTGAACCTCCTATGCAAAGTAGGATGATGATCCTCGTCCTCTCAATAAGAAATAAAATAAATAGCCTCCAGGCTTTCCCTTCCACCAGAGGAGCAATTGTTTTTTAAATAGCCCTTTGGTGCCCAGTCTATTACTAAACATATGAGTCATTTTTTAATATTACTGCATGTGAATTAACACAATCTTCCCAAATTAAAGTTTTAGATGGGCCCTCAAAATTTTTAGGACATGGTTTTCCTACAGGTTTATATTGAAAGTATATGGGGTATCTCCTATTACTCCCCTTTTCATTTGTCTTAAAGGAGAAAGGGAGAGGCCAGAGACCAAATGTCCCTGTTCCTCTGTGGCTAATCTTTCTGGAAGATAAGCAGCCCAGACTTGAGTTTCTAGATGGATACAACCAGGTGCATGTCCGAGGCACAGAGGAAGGAATTTATAACCCATAGTAACATTAAATGCAGTGCCTTCTTCTGGTTGAGCGGGGCAATGGTTATCTGTAGCTCCAGGCATCCACACACTATCGTTAGTATAGATTTCCGCAGAAGCATCCACCCAGGTGAGAGGTCGAATAAGTGGAGGAAAAGGCACATAAGCCCAATAAGAATAATTTTTTGTAGCAGGTAAATCAGTTGGAGGGAAAACTGGTGAGACAGAAAGTATAAGGAGGAGAATTATTAAATAAAACCTATTGTAAGCGAGATCCGGTGCTGAAGGAGGAAAAGAACAGAGGGATGTTATTTTCAGGCTAACAAAAATGGTGAGATTTTTAGGTTCGTAAGGAGAAAAAGAAAGGTAATTAGGAGAAGTGGAATTAGTTAGAGAGGTTTATGTTGTCATTAGGGAGGATTGAACCAGACCCATTTTGATTTGGCGTGCCAGTTTTTGAGGAGTCAGCACAGATTTCACCAGGTATGAGGGCGGTCTCTGATGCGCACGTCTCTTCCCTGTGGTTTTCATTGTCAGTATTCACACGAAGTTTAAGTCTCCTAGTGGGCCCCCAGATGGGATTGATGATCTCCTGGTGAAACACAAGCATACCCTCTTCCCCCACGTTATAATTTTGCCAGGTTCCCCGGTGTTGGTCTGGGAGTTTTTCCGTAACACTGGCTTGCCTTCATTTAGGGAGAATTTTTTGCCTCCGTTCAGCTGCAGTCAGAGTATTGTCTTTAGGAACATTTAGAAAGTTTAAAGTAAACAATGCTAAATGTAATTGGGAGTGGGAGTGGTTAAATTATGCTTTTGTGGCTCAGACTGTTTGGACAATTGAGTTTTTAAAGTGCAATTGGCCCGTTCCACCACAGCCTGTCCCTGAGGATTGTAAGGGATTCCAGTAATATGGGAAATTCCCCATTGTTGCATAAATAAATCAAAAGCCTTACTAACATATCCAGGGGTGTTGTCTGTCTTTATCTGATATGGAAGCCCCATAACTGCAAAGCAAGAATACAGATGTCTTGGTGTTTTTTTTTTTTTTTTTTTTTTGACGGAGTCACGCTCTGTCGCCCAGGCTGGAGTGCAGTGGCACCATCTCGGCTCACGGCAAGCTCCGCCTCCTGGGTTCACGCCATTCTCCTGCCTCAGCCTCCCGAGTAGCTGGGACTACAGGCACTGGCCACCACGCCTGGCTAATTTTTTGTGTTTTTAGTAGAGATGGGGTTTCTCTGTGTTAGCCAGGATGATCTTGATCTCCTGACCTTGTGATCCACCTGCCTCGGCCTCCCAAAGTGCTAGGATTACAGGCGTGAGCCACCGTGCCCGGCCCAGATGTCTTTTAACATGGGCTATGCCTTCCCGTGTTTGGCGAGTAGCCCAAATAAAACCTGAAAAGGTGTCTACAGAAACATGTACATATGAAAGTCTGCCGAAGGAGCTAACATGAGTCACATCCATTTGCCATAAATCATTAGGAGTTAGGCCTCTGGGATTAACGTCAGGTTCCTGATTTGGAAGTACAAAACCTTGGCACTGAGGGCAGCCATGGACAATAAGCTTAGCCTCCTTCCAGGTGAGAGCAAATTTATCTTTTAATCCAGCAGCATTGACCTGAGTGAGATTATGGAACTCCTGAGCCTCTTGGATTGCAAAAGAGACCAGTCGACCTTCTGGTTACCAGCAGACATGGGTCCCGGTAAAGTGGTATGTGATCTAATATGTGTTAATATAGAAAGGGTGTCTACGTTGGCTAATCGTGTGTTGTAACCTTGAAAATAAAGAAGCCAATTCAGAATTATGGATATGTTTGATAGTAGTGGTTTCTATATATATATATGGTGGCATGTACAACATAAGCAGAATCCGAGACAATATTTAAAGTTTTGGGGAAACCTTGTAAGGCAATAATTATAGAATTAACTCTGCCTTTTGATCAGAGGTATAAGCAGTAGAAATAAGCTTGTCTGTAGGACCCACATAACCAGCATTTCCATTACTGGAGCCGTCAGTGAACACTGCAGTGGCCTCAGGAATGGGCTGATCTTTGGTCAGTCGAGGGACCACCCAAGAAATCATTTTTATAAAATCAAACAATTTGTTTTTTGGATAATGATTGTCAATAACACCGATAAAATCAGCCAAGTGAATTTGCCACGGTATGGAATGTTGAAAAGCGGCTTGAACTTTGAGCCAATTTAAAGGAACCACAATTAAATTTGGATCAAATCCAGAAATTTTAAGTATTCGACCCTGAGCTTGTCCAATTACAGATTTTTCAACAGCATCTTGTAATTTAGCCAAAAAATTAGGATATAATTTATTGTGACCCTGTTTAATAGTAGTAAAAGAAATAGGAGCTTGGCCTGGGGTGCGTGATTTATCCCAAGCTCTTATACACACCTTTGTTACTTGTTCCATGGTTAGAGCATCAAAGCCTAATTGGGCGGTAGTGTCAGAGTAATGATCGGAGCCTGAGAGCTGAGCCTGAGTAATTGGAATGCCATCAGCCCAATTTAGCTGAGCCTGCAGATGGGCCTCCTCTGACCATCAAGTACGGAATTGTAAACGCTGAGATGGAGTTAGAACAGCTTTTGCCAAAATGTCCCAGTCTAGAGGAAGCAAAACGACCTCAGTACAAAGAGTCTGTAATACCATTTTAACATAAGGAGAAGTAGGATCATACTGAGTACAAGCATCCTTGAATTTTTTTAAAAAGGTAAGATTGAGTGGCGCATATCCATGCACTTGTACCCCTTGAGCATTGGGAGGTTCCAGCGCGACCGGATAAGCCCATGCCTCTAATCCACTGTTTCTTTGTTCTGGCGTAATAAGCGTTGCATGGAAGTTTCAAGAACAGGCACATGAGATGCATAGCAGTGACAGGAAAAGTATGTGTAGATAAGGGAAACTGAGGTTGAGGAGGTCGGGCCGGTATGAGAGCGTGAGAAAGGGCGGAAGCATACTGATTATTGTGCCAATCCTGTGCAACCAGAGTGGCAGGGGCATCCATGCATGAAGAAGGGTACAGAGAAGCAGGTTGAGTGGACGGCAAAGTGACAGGTTGAGGGACCGAAATGACAGGAGGGTGAGGGGCTGTGGTGGATGGGGGAGGATCTGCAGAATTACAGGTAAATTGTAGTTCTGTCCCAGAGCCATTAGATGGCTCCAGAGGCAAAGGCTGCAAAGGTTTGAAGAGGGAAGATAGCATAGATATGGTCCCGGGCTGTCCAAGTCAGGGCCACGGGAGCTACAAGTACCAGCTCTTCGTGAAAAGAAATAAAATCATCAGGGGGTAACATTAAGCCAGTCACCAGAGTTAGATATTGAATCCTCAGCATCGTCAGGTAGGGGAGGAGTAGGTGAAGGGAGAGGCTGAGCAGATAACAAAGGCCGAGCAGGAGAGGAAAGCTGAGGAAGAGGTAGAGGGTCGCCAGATTCAGAAAATTGTAACTGCAGGGGGTCACGGGATTGGTATGTCATTAGGAAAGCACGTACCAAGGCCCAATCACCCCAGACAGTGATGGGAACATAATTTCCTCTCGGGACCAGTTCCGGGAATTTTGCACCAACACGATCCCATAGTTCCACATCTAACGTTCCCTTTCCAGGAAACCAAAGACAGTGAGTGTTCTTCCACCGCCCTGAATAGGGTGGCCATATTTTCCATGGGTACCCGAAATCCTCTCTGTTTTAACAGGAGTCTAATATAGCAGTGATAAGCATAATGTTTAGATTCTGCGTGATCTATAGTTACCCTGGACAATACACAGACAACTCACCAATCATCAGGGAGCCGAACAAGTGTTTCTGTGGACTGGACCGATGAACGTTTCTCCACACCTACCAAAGGGAATCGGGTTCCTACACGCACTTAGGAAAAAGAAAACCATGTTGGCATGACAGATATTGGGGAACCCGCCCCTAATATTTCAACATAGGTTCTTTCTATTTTCCATAAGTGTCGGCCGGCTGAGAAATAAAGAGAGACAGGAGAAAGAGAGGAATTTTACAGCAGGGCCGCCAGGGGTGACATCACATATTGGTAGGACCGTGATGCCTGCCTGAGCCTCAAACTAGCAAGTTTTTCTTAAGGGTTTCAAAAGGGGAGGGGGTGTAAGAACAGGGAGTAGGTACAAAGATACATGCTTCAAAGGGCAAAAAGCAGAACCACTAATAAGAGTCCAACAAAGATCACAAGGCAAAGGGCAAAAGCAGAACCACTGATAAGGGTCTATGTTCAGCAGTGCATGTATTGTCTTAATAAACATCTTAAACAACAGAAAACAGGTTCAAGAGCAGAGAACCAGTCTGATCACAAATTTACCAGGGCAGAGTTTTTCCCCACCCTAGTAAGCCTGAGCGTACTGCAGGAGACCAGGGCGTATCTCAGTCCTTATCTCAACTGCACAAGACAGACATTCCCAGAGCAGTCGTTATAGACCTCCCCCCAGGAATGCATTCCTTTCCCAGGGTATTAATATTAATATTCCTTGCTAGGAAAAGAATTTAGCGATATCTTCCTCATTTGCATGTCCATTTATAGGCTCTCTGCAAGAAGGAAAATGTGACTCTTTTTGCCTGACCCCGCAGGCAGTCAGACCTTATGGTTGTCTTCCCTTGTTCCCTAAAAATCGCTGTTATTCTGTTCTTTTTCAAGGTGCACTGATTTCATATTGTTCAAACACACATGTTTTACAATCAATCTGTACAGTTAACACAATTATCACAGTGGTCCTGAGGTGACATACATCCCAGCTTACGAAGATAACAGGATTAAGTAAAGACAGGCATAAGAAATTATAAAAGTATCATTTGGGAAATGATAAATGCCCATATTAAAATGAAATCTTCACAATTTATGTTCCTATGCCACGGCTCCAGCTGGTCCCTCTGTTCAGAGTCCCTGACTTCCTGCAACAGCAACTCCATTCAGAAGAGGGCGGGACAGATAGCGGCAGGCCTCATCAGAAACCCAAGGCCATGCAGAACCTTCTCATGACAGCCTCCTGGGGGAGACAGGGGGCCAACGGGAGTGGTAGCAGCTCCTACAGGCCTCCTACTCTCTGGAGGATCACAAGGTGTCTTGCCATGATTCAGATGAGCCTCAGTTTGAGCTTTCGCCTCCGTGGCCTGTGTGGATATGTGCAGGGCCACCAGGGTGCCATGGTAGAGCCATTCCCTACACAGCCTGGAGGGCTTGTGTGAAGTGGCTGTTTATAATGAGCAGACTTAGGAGAAATTGAATAAAGACGTTTTCATGAAATTTGTAAGTGGGAATATGTTGCCTCAAAAATCCAAGTAGCCCCAACAAACGTTATTAGAAAGCCTTAGTCTGCACGTTAACACCACAAATTGGACAACTGATAAAGAAAAGAAATTTATTTCTCCTAGGTTTGGAGGCTGGGAAGTCTAAGAGCATGGTGCTGGCATCAGGCAAGGGTCATCCTGTGGCAGAAGGGTGTAAGGCAGAAGCAAGCATGCGAGACAGGGAGGAAACCAGGCCGACCTCACTTTTATAACACACCCAGTCTCGTGATCACTAACCTACTCCTGCCATAACGGGATTAATTCATTCATGAGGGCAGAGCCTTCGTGACCTAATCACCTATGGAGGGTCCCCTCCGCAACAGTGTTACAATGACAATTATATTTCTTCTTTTGTTTGTTTGAGATGAGTCTCTCCTCCCAGTTTGCCAGTAAAGCTCCTCTTTCGACTGTGTAGCCGTCCTGATGGTCTTTTGGATGACAGTTAGGACAATTTTTTTCCTTGACCTGAGTCATTTTATTTTCACCTTTTGTAATTAGGGATATTTTAGGGGGGCTTCTATTTAATTTTTTTCTCCAGGGAGTCTCAGTGTGCATGACAATGTCGCGGCAGTGAGGACAGCAGCAGTAATGTATCTGCTTGCCGAGCCCTGAGGAACCTCTGCCATGGGAATCCTGGGGCTCTGAACGCCACATAAATTCTTCCTCAAACAGTGGCCCCCCCGCCGGGGAGTTCTTGCCTTTTTACATGCAGCATTTGGAAAATGTGGGGCCAGCGTCTGGCTGAAACATATAACCATTCCCTCTAATGAATGATGCTACCACCTACTAGGGTCCAGTCTGGGGTCAAGATTCACTTTATGTCTGGCTCCTGGGCCCCCTTTCCCCATCATTACCTCTGGCTTAAACTGCTACTTTTAAAGCAGATGCTTGGAAAATCCCAGGAGAACCACCCTAAAGTGATGCGGCCCAGAGCACAGGCTGCCAGCAATCGGCCAAGCCGGTCCAGGCAGGTCTGAGCCCACTACCTGTGGTATGGACCTGGCGAGTAAGCCAAGAGTGAGAGAAGAAACACATGCCGTGTAGGATCGGCATCCAGCCCTCCGGTTCCCAGCATGAATTATTTGATTTGGGTGCCTGGCATCCCTGCCGGACACTGGGCGGCCCCCACCCAGGGATTTGTGGATACTGGGACGAAAAACATTGGCACCAGCGGACATGACGTAACATTTATTACTCACATAATAAACAGCAAGAGGATAAACAGCCCTTCCTCCCGCAGAAGGGCTCAAGGTTGGTCTGGAGCAGAATAAGCTGTGCGGGGAGGGGAGAAGTGGCCTCAGGTTTCTGCCGTGTGGAAGGATGACCCAGGCGGAGGTGCCCGGGTGCAGCCTGGGGCTGGTGTGGTTTGAAATTCCCACTCATGCCAAGAGACGGAGGGCGCCCTTGGGCTCTCTGATTGGGCTGCCCAGATATGGGGCCAAAGGAGGGATGGGGACATAGAAGCTGTCAGTGATCAAACAACACAAATAGAGTCTTTGTCTATACACCTAAGATGCCTGCTGTGGCTATTTCTGTTCAAAGCCAGGAAGGGGCTGGTGGGAAGCCTGAGCAGGCACTGGTCCACAGCGATTCCCACATCAAGTACAATGCCTGGGTTGCAGCCTGGGAGGTACTGTGAACCAGAGAGCCCAGCTAAGCTGCAGCTGGATTCCTGACCTGGAGAAGCCGTGGAGTCATAACTGATAACTGTTTTAAGCCTCTCAGTTTTGGGGTAATTTGTTATACTGCAGCAGATAACTTGTCTGGATTTTGGTATTGCAGGTGGGTTGCTGCCATAACAAATAGCTAAAAACAAGAGGCAGTATTCAAACTTTGCTTCCAAAAGGAAGGGCCAGGCACAGTGGCTCATGCCTGCAATCCCAGAACTTTGGGAGGCCACAGAGGGCACATCAAGACCAGCCTGGGCAACTTAGTGAGACCTTGACTGTAGAAAGCAAAGGTTCCTCTTCAAAGCTTCCCCTTTAAATATAAATGTTATTGATATCTTTTCTCAGAACTTTCTTCAAGTTTCTTATTTTATAGTAATAACTCTCTGTTAAGCCTTATGTAGCAAATGTAACAGAATAAGCATACTCTGACTTCAATATCTATGTTAAACATGCTCACAGGCACGTAGTACATTCTATGGCCTTGTACCTTAGTCAAAATATTCGTGCTGGACGTGTCCAGGCATTTCCCAGATTGCAGCGTACACTCTTCCCTTATTTGGGAATATTATTACTTTTCTAAGTCCTTTCATAAGCAACTTCCTTTTTTCCTTTGTTCCTCCCTGCCTTTACCTATTTAACAAAGTTTTAAACTGTTAGCCAATCGGGTTTTAGTTTAGATGGTAAGGTCTGGCTCCAGCCAATGACATGGCAATAGGGACCTCATGCGTAAGGGATAAATATTCTAGTGTCTTTTTTATTTTGTATGTGATCCTGGCAGGATTGTGGACGGGCAGCACTCTTTCTGCAGAAGGTAAAAATAACCTTGCTGAGGAAGCTTTTTGTCTGATTGCTGATTCTTCTTTGTGACATTGCGGAATAAGGATTTATTTCCAACAGCTTGGGGGCTCGTCTGGGATCACCCAGTCTCCTTCGGGTCGGGGTCTCTGATTCCCGTCCCCCACCAAGGGGAGACGCCCCACTGCCCTATTGCGGTGGCCTCAGGGACTGGGAATCCGGACTCACCTGTTGTGATGAATAAACCCGGACCCTCAGCAATGCGGAAAAGGAAGAATAGGCTTGCATTGCACTGCCGCGGCGACCAGATAAACTCCGTTCACAGAGGAAAGTAAACACGTTGCAAGGGGGCGACAAAGTACTTGCTTGGTGGTCGGGATATTCTGGAGGTTAAAAGTGTGTGAATAAGTCACAAGCCTCACTGCAGGCGGTGTTGCTTGTGTAAATCATAAGTCCTACTGCTGGACGAAGCGAGTGAGTCTTGCCTGCGGTTCCGTAGCTACCTCGTACGGCTTAAGGCAGATCGTGCCGTGGGGTTTATACCGGCACGCCAATGCTAAGAGGGGCCTAAATTCCCGCGAGGAAAGTGGCCAGGTAGGACAAAGTGAGTGAAGAGTGTAAAAAGCCTCCAGAAGGAAAAAGAGGAGTTAAATCCTCCTCAGGGAAAATGAAACCTCAAGCACGTAAGGTTAAAAATATAAGCAAGCCAAGGAAAAAAAAGGATAGACAAGAAATCTCCAGGATTAAGAGGTTAAGTCTACCTGATATTCAATATGGGAAATGTTTCCAGTAAATCGGGGGCAAAAAAAGATGCAAGTTACCAAATCCCTCCCGATAGTCCTTTAAGGCTCATGTTAAATTATTGGAAAGGTAATGAAAAAAACTAAATTTAAAAAAAGCAGCAAATAATTAAGTATTGTTGCTTTATTTGAACTAAAAAGCCAATTCTCAAGCCAGCGGTTTTTTAGTCAAAATTTAGGTCAGATAAAGATTAAATCTGTCAACTTTTAATAATAGATGTTTACAGCAAAAGTCCTGTGTCACAAGAAAAATTGATTATGCTTTATGCTAGCAGCAAGGGCCTATTATTCTTTATCCTTTAAAAACGACCAAAG
This sequence comes from Nomascus leucogenys, assembly GCF_006542625.1. Classification (NCBI taxonomy): domain Eukaryota; kingdom Metazoa; phylum Chordata; class Mammalia; order Primates; family Hylobatidae; genus Nomascus; species Nomascus leucogenys. The sequence continues at coordinate 87,270,680 of NC_044384.1, read as the reverse complement.
GGGGACTAGAAAATAAAAGAGTCAAAAATGGCCTTATCTAATAAGAGATAGGACCCTCTAGACCACCTCCCCCTTTTCCTAATAACCTGCCGCCACCTCCCCAGGTGGCTGCTGCTGTCCTAGATCCCCTTCTGGACCTGATCCCAGACCCAGCTGCCACTCCAGGCCCCCCTGCTCATGTTCTTCCTCCCCCATGTAACCCAGATTCTTGTGAATCCCAGGAGCCTAAAAATTCCAAATATCCTTCTTTAAAGAAAAGACTCCAACAAAAATTAAAACAATGTAAGAAGGATATTCAGAATTTCCCTTTTCCTCCCCCCCAAAAAAGTTAACTTCAACATTCTTTCCTTTTTTTTTTTTTTTTTGAGACAGAGTCTGGCTCTGTAGCCCAGGCTGGAGTACAGTGGCGCAATCTCCGCTCACTGCAAGCTCCGCCTCCAGGGTTCACGCCATTCTCCTGCCTCAGCCTCCAGAGTAGCTGGGACTACAGGCGCCTGCCACCACGCCCGGCTAATTTTTTTTTTTGTATTTTTAGTAAAGATGAGGTTTCACCGAGTTAGCCAGGATGGTCTCGATCTCCTGACCTCGTGATCCACCTGCCTCGGCCTCCCAAAGTTCTGGGATTGCAGACGTGAGCCACCACGCCCAGCCACCTTCGGCGTTTTTTCAACACTTCAACACTCTAGAACACTGTGTGCCCATAAGCAATCACTCCCCATTCCCCACGCCTCCACCCTCTGGCAACTGCCAATCTGCTTTCTACCTCCGGGGATTTGCCCATGCAGGCCATTTCATACAAATAGGACCGTACAGTATGTGTCTGGCTTCTTTCACTTAGCACAGTGTTCTCCAGGTTAATCCAGGTTGCAGCATGTGTCCATACTTCATCCTTTTTTCAAACATAGACTTTGTTTTTCAGAGCAGTTTTGGGTTCACAGCCAAACTCCATTTGTTTTGTTTTGTTTTGAGACAGAGTCTCGCTCTGTCACCCAGGCTGGAGTGCAGTGGCGTGATCTCAGCTCCCTGAAACCTCTGCCTCCCAGGTTCAAGCGATTCTCCTGCCTCAGCCTCCCAAGTAGCTGGGACTATAGGCATGTGCCACCACACCCGGCTAATTTTTGTATTTTTAGTAGAGACAGGGTTTCACTATGTTGGTCAGGCTGGTCTCGAACTCCTGACCTCAGGTGATCCACCTGCCTCGGCCTCCCAAAGTGCTGGGATTACAGGTGTGAGCCACTGCGCTCCACCTCCATTTGTTTTTATGGCTAATATTGCCTTGTCTGAATAGGCCACATTTTGTTTATCTGTGATGAACCCTTGCATTGTTTTCACATTTGGGCCGTTGTGAATGGCACCGCTGTAAACATTTGTGTACAAGTATTTGTTTGAATGCTTATTTTCAATTCTTTTGGGTATATGCCTGGGAACACAATTGCTAGGTCGCATGGCAATTCAATGTTTAACTTTTGAGGAGCCACCACGCTGTTTTCCACAGCAGGCACACCATTCCCCATCTCCACCAGCGGCGTCTGAGGATTCCAATTGCTCCACATCCTTGCCAACACTTGGAAAAAATCAGAGCCCTGACAAATACTGTATTAGTCAGTCCAGGCTGCTGTACTAAAATACTACAGACTAGGTGGCTTAAACAGAAATTTATTTTTCATAGTCTGAAGGCTGGGAAGTCCAAGATCAAGGTGCTGACTGATTTGGTTCCTGGTGAGGGCCCTCCTCCTGGCTTTCCAATGGCTGCCTTCTTGCTGTCTCCGTATATGGTACAGAGAGAGAGAGAGAGTGAGAGAGAGATCTGGTGTCTCTTCCTTTTCTTTCTTTCTTTTTTTTTTTTCTGAGACAGTCTTGCTCTGTTGCCCAGGCTGGAGTGCAGGGGCCAAACATCGTAAGAAAAGGAATAAACAAAATAAAAACTGCCATTTTTACAGTCTTAAAAAAAAAAAAAACCTCCTGGGTTCAAGGGATTCTCCTGCCTCAGCCTCCCGAGTAGCTAGGATTACAGGTGCCCACCACCACGCCCAGCTGATTTTTGTATTTTTAGTAGAGACAGGGTTTCACTATGTTGGCCAGGCTGGTCTCAAACACCCGACCTCAGATGATCCGCCCGCCTCGGCCTCCCAAAGTGCTGGGATTACAGGTGTGAGCCGCTGCACCCGGTCTCTTCCTTTTCTTATAAGGAAGAAAACTCCATCAGGGACCCCACCCTCAGGACATCATCTCAACCTGATTACCTCCCTAAGGTCCAACCTCCTAATACCATCATATTGGGGGTTAGGGCTGCAACATGGGAATTTAAAGGAGATAAAAACATTCAGTCTATAGCACTACCTAACAGCATGTCCTCAAAATATAGAAATAAAACATGGACAGAATTAGGAGGAAAATTTGCCCAATCCATGCTTCCTTCAGAAACAAATAGGTCAAACTGGCAAAATAGTAAGATGATAAAAGATTTGAACAACAGAATTAGAAAAATTGAGCTAATGGAAATATATGGCAGAAGGAGGCATGTTGTTTCTGCGCACACGTGAACCAGTCATAAAATTGATCACATATCAGGCACCAAAGCAAGTCTTAAGAAATTTCAGGCCAGGCACAGTGGCTTATGCCTATAATCCCTGCACATTGAGAGGCCGAGTCAGGTGGATCACCTGAGATCAGGAGTTAGAGACCAGCCTGGCCAACATGGTGAAACCCTGTTTCTGCTAAAAATACAAAACTTAGCCAGGCATGGTGGCACATGACTGTAGTTCTAGCTACTCGGGAGGCTGAGGCAGGAGAATCGCTTGAACCCGGGAGGCAGAGGTTGCAGTGACCTGAGATCACACCACTGCACTCCAGCCTGGGAGACAGAGTGAGATTCTGTCTCAAAAAAGATAAAAAATAAAAAAAGAAAATTTTAAGAATCTGGCTATATATATGAGATTCTTTGACTATAAGGTAATCAAGTTAAAATGGATAATAAAACAATATCAACAGCCATACATTTGAAAGGCAAAAAATATGCTGCTACATAATGTATAGATTAATTAAGAAATTATAAAGGAAATTAGCAAATGTTAATACTAAACAATAATGAAAATATCCAAAACTTGTGGAGTGGAGTGATATGATGCCTAGAGGAAAATATATCTCTCTAAATAAAATCAGTTCGAGACCAGCCTGACCAGTATTAGAAAACTGGAAAGATAATAAATGGCTTCCTGAAAGAATCATTAAATATTATGTGCCAGCTACCTGGGCGCCACGTGGGTCATGGGGTACCATGCCCCCATCTATATGCTCAACTGCATCATAAGGTTGCAGGCAGTCCTAGAAATTATAAAGAAATTATAACCAGTGAAACATCGAGGGCACTAGATTTACTAGCAATACAAGCAACACAAATGAGAAATGCTATATATCAAAATAGATTGGCTTTAGATTACCTCTTAGTCTCAGAAGGAGGAGTATGTGGAAAATTTAGTTTAACCAACCTTTGCCTAGAAATCAATAATGATGGCCGAGCTGTCATGGAAATCACAGCTAAAATGTGCAAGCTGGCCCATGTCCAAGTTCAGACTTGGTCCGGGTGGTCCCCGGATTCCTTGTTTGGAGGATGGTTGTCAACCTCTGGAAAATTCAAAACCCTCATTGGTGGGTTCTTACTTATTCTTGGCATCTGCCTCATCCTCCCTTGCCTTTTACTCCTGCTTATGAAGAGTATTCAGTCAACTATAGAGGCAATAGTAACCTGACTCACTACCGCGCAGCTGATGGCATTAACCAAATATCAGCCACTGCCAGTAGAAGAAACAGCTCAGCTCCGCGAAGAGGTGGCAAATAGTGGTGCTTTCTATTAACACCTTTGTTATAAAAAGCACCAAAGGTGGGAAAATGAAACAGGAATTAAAAGAAATTAAAGAATGTGTAAGCAAAAACTCAGTTACATATAAGAAAACCCAGTTCCCCCTGAGAAAGAGAAAGAGCTGGAGTCCTTTAAAAATTAACTGCCTGTTTTTCTGTGGCTAGGGAGCCTTATCTCTTCCCCTTTCCCAGGCATTGTGAAGACCCTGTTTCTCTAGCTGTGCAGCTGCAAGGTCACTAGACAGATAAACTCAAGTTGTAAAACATGTTTTTCCTTGAAAAGTAAGAAATGATGTAATGCATGTCTCAGTTAATTAAATAACTGTCTTTGTTTCTTGCTTCTGTAATATGCTTCCCCCTGCACAGATCTACCTTAAAAGGTAACTTAACTCTTTATTCAGGGCTCAGTCCTTTGGATATTAATCCAACTGGGCCAGTACACCTAAATAATAAATATCCTTCTCAACCCCATCGGTCTCTCTGATTCCTTATCAATCCCGCTACAGTATGGTGAAATCACACCTCTACTAAAAATACAAAAATTAGCTGGGCATGGTGGCACACACCTGTAATCCCAGCTACTCGGGAGGCTGAAGCAGGAGAATCACTTGAACCCAGGAGGCAGAGTTTGCAGTGAGCCGAGATTGCGCCACTGCATTCCAGCCTGGGTGACAGAGTGAAACTCCATCTCAAAAAAAAAAAACAAAAATTAGCCAGGCATGGTGGTGTGTGCCTGTAATCCCAGCTACTTGGGAGGCTGAGACAAGAGAATTGCCTGAACCTGGGAGGTGGAGGTTGCAGTGAGCTGAGATCATGCCACTGCACTCCCGCCTGGGTGACAAAGCAAGACTGTCTCAAAAAAAAAAGAAAAAGAAAAAGAAAAAGAACACATCAGGCCAGGCACTGTGGCTCATGCCTGTAATCCCAGCACTTCAGGAGGCCAAGGCAGGCAGATCACCTGAGGTCAGGAATTCGACACCAGCCTGGCCAACATGATGAAACCACGCCTCTACTGAAAATACAAAACTTATCCTGCCGTGGTGGCAGGCACCTGTAATCCCAGCTACTTGGGAGGCTGTGGCAGGAGAATCGCTTGAATCTGGGAGGCTAAGTTTGCAGTGAACTAAGACCGTGCCACTGCACTCCAGCCTGAGTGACAAGAGTAAGATTCTGTCTCAAAAAAAAAAATAAAATAAAAAAAAATAAGAAAAAGAAAACATCAAAGAACTACAATTAATTGTAAACAATAAGATGATTTTAAAAAGCTACAGAGTAAATCTAAGAAAATAAAGGAATAATTACAGCAAAAATATATGAAACAGAGAACAAAGCATAAGAGATAAGATCAACAAAATAGATGGTTCTTTTTTTTTTCCAGAGACAAAGTCTTGCTCTGTTGCCCAGGCTGGATTGCAGTGGCTCAGCCTCAGCCCACTGCAACCTCTGCCTCCTGGGTTCAAGCAATTCTCCTGCCTCAGCCTCCCGAGTAGCTGGGATTACAGGCACCGCCACCATGCTAGGCTAATTTTTGTATTTTTTTTAGTAGAGATGGGGTTTTGCCATGTTAGCCAGGCTGGTCTTGAACTCCTGACCTCAGGCGATCACCTGCCTCTGCCTCTCACAGTGCTGGGACCAATATTGGCCAACATCTGGCAAGGCTGATTAGGAAAAAAATAACTATACACAATGTATATGTATCAAATCATCACATGGCTCATCTTGACTATATTCAATCTTTTATTTGTAAATCCAGTTTTTAAAAATGAAAAATAGTAAAAAACAACAAAACCAAAATAACTAATCGATAATAGGACATCATAATAGCTACAGTCAAAATGTTTAAAGGGAAAGAGAATTCTGTAAGTAACTGAATACATTTGAAAACTTAGAACACATTGGTAAATTTCCCAGGGAAGTGTTTATCTTACAAAATTTAACACAGGAAGAAACAGAGAGCCTGAATTGACATCTGGCCGTTTAAAAAATTGCACCAAGGCCGGGCACTGTGGCTCAGGCCTGTAATCCCAGCACTTTGGGAGGCTGAGGCAGGAGGATCTCTTGAGCTCGAGAGTTTGGAACCAGCCTGAGTAACATAGTGAGACCCTGCCTCTACAAAAAAGCAAATGAGCTGCACGTGGTGATGCATGGCTGTAGTCCCAGGTACTTGGGAGGCTGAGGCAAGAGAATTGCTTGGACCTGGGAGGCAGAGGTTGCAGTGAGCTGAGATCATGCCACTGCACTCCAGCGAGGTTATGGAGACCAAGATTTTATCATGCAGATGAATCCTCCAGGTAGCAGGCTTGAAAGAGAATAGATTGTGAATGTTTCTTACCAGACTTAAGAGTGTGTTCTATCAGTAAGTCCAAAAGGGAGGAGGGTATAATGAGGCATGTCTGGCCCCTGCTTCCCGTCTTGTCCTCAAATAGTTTTTCAGGTTAAGGTTAGAATGCCCTTGGCTGAGAGGAGGGGTCAATTTAGATGGTTGGGGGTTTTGGAATTTTATTCTGGTTTATTGTCTTCCCCTTCTGGCCAAGATTTGCCAGAGGCAACATCAATGGCCACCAAAACTTTTATTTTGTCCCCTGGCATTGCCAGGGCAGCAAGACTGCCTGCCCCAGGTCCATCCTGTCCCTTGGTGGGACTACTTATGGCCAAGGGACATAGAGTCAAAGATTTATAGCCAATTTAAATGTTCTAGGAAAGATGGATGTGAACAGGCATTCATTAACCCCCCCCCCCTTTTATTTTTTTTTTTGAGATGAGGTCTCACTCTGTCACCCAGGCTGGAGTGCAGTAGCACGGTCTCAGCTCACTGCAACTTCTGCCTCCCAGGCTCAAGAAATCCTCCCACTTCAGCCTCCCAAGTACCTGGGACCACAGGCGTGCACCACCATGCCTGGATAATTTTTTTGTACAAACAAAAAGCCAAAGGTGAGTTACAAAATTGACTTTATGTAGGGAGACCCCCTGAAACTATTGCTACGGAATAAAAGATGAAATGCTCCTGATTATTGTAAATACAAAGTTGCATGCAGGATTGTGTAAAGACAATGCCAGGTTAGACTGCCGGAACGAGCCAACAGCCTGTGATGTGCTTCCCCCTGCAGAGAGCCTATGAATGGAAGTGCAGTCAGGGAGGTTTCACATCACCAAGATTCCTATTCCAGAAAAGCAGATGTTCATAGCTCTGGGAATGGAATACAACCCTTGTGGAGAGCCTATAAACGGACGCATGAGGGGCACCTGTTCATATGGATAAGATATGGCTATAAATGCCCTCATCCTGCCACGGCTCTTCTAGGCCTCTTTAGGGTTAAGGCATACTCCCTTCTGAGAATTTCTGGTCTAACCGGTTGTCTAGCTTCACGTCCTGTTTCTATGGAATGTTTGTAATCAGCTTTTGCTGCAACTGTTACTGCTGATTAATATCTTGCTAATCATAGGTTATGGAAAGACTGTGTTTCTGTTTTCAGGCTCTGTTAGAAATTACTGATGCACACACTATATTGTAAATTCTTATCTCTGTATACTGTACTTCTGCATACAGATGTTATGTTAAAGAATTACTTCATCCCCATGTGACCATCTCACCTCATAATCAAATGACCCTAAATCCCTCACTAACCTACCCCCACCCTCACTAAACTTAATAATAAATGCTGGTATATCCAGTGCATTGTTGGCACCGCAGGACCAGAAGGCAGTGACCCCCCTGGACCCAGCTTTCACTATCTAGTGTGTGTCTTTTATTTCTCGACCTGCCGATCTGCCTGGGAACAAAGAGAGAGCCCCATTGCATTGCAGGCTGCTGGCCAGATCCCGCAATCACTTTATCTATCTTTAATTTTTATGTGTTGAGCTACTGTAATCTTGGTTTTAGTTATAGGCTTATAGCAATTAACTATACAAAACATAAGCATTATTATAACCTTTTAACTAAGGAATTCAGATACTTTTGTGGTGCTACAGTGCTTTTTGTGGCCTTTTAGTAATTTGTTCTAAGATGGCTGGTAAAACTTTTAAAAATATATATCTATCTGCATAAATCTCATAACTGGGAATATTATACCCAGGAGGCTTTGTCCAGGAGGATCTTTGTATCCTCTCAGTAAAAATTGTCTTTTAATTCTACAGGAAGCAGAAAATTCCTTATGGTTGGGAATGGATAAAAAAGTGCCTGTATGGTTTGGCTGTGTCCCCACCCAAATCTCATCTTGAACTGTGGTTCCCATAATCCCCATGACCTGGTGGGAGGTAATAGAATTATGGGGGCAGTTTTCCCCATGCTAATCTCGTGATAGTGAGTAATTTCTCACAAGATCTGATGGTTTTATAAGGGGCTTCCCTCTGCCCAGCTCTCATTTTTCCCCTTCCTGCCACCATGTGAAGAAGGATGTGGTTGCTTCCCCTTCCACCATAACTGTAAGTTTCCTGAGGCCTCCCTAGCCACGCGAAACTGTGAGTCAATTAAACCTCTTTCCTTTATAAATTACCCAGTCTCAGGTATGTCTTTATTAGCAGTGTGAGAACAGGCTAATACAGTGCCACACATTGGCTCAGAAGGCAAAAGTCCCTTTGTCCTTTGCCCAGCTGTTTAGGCATTTGTGTACCCATCCTTGATTTGGAGGATCTGAGCTAACACTATCCCTCAAACCTTGCCCTTACAATGTCATGTGCCCACCTCTTCCACAACAGTCCCTGGGCCCAGAGGGAGGGTGCTTGTATAGTTTCAGCAGCAGGGCATTTGTGGTAAAAAGCAAGTTGGGCCCAGTGGGGTGCCCAATGAGGGAGGTTAGCATCTCTAATCTTCAGAATGCCATGATTCTGGTTTCCTTGGAGGTAAAACAAGGAGAAACAAATAACATTAATAATTTGACAATTGGCCAGGTGTGGTGGCTCACATCTGTAATCCTAGAACTTTGGGAAGCCGAGGCAGGTGGATCACTTGAGCCCAGGAGTTTGAGACCAGCCTTGGCAACATGGCAAAACCCTGTCTCTAAAAAAAATACAAAAATTAGCAGAGCCTGGTGGTGTGTGCCTGTAGTCTCAGCTACTCAGGAGGCTGAGGTTGGAGGATTGTTTGAGGCCATGAGGCAGAGGTGGCAGTGAGCCAAGATCATGCCACTGCACTCCAGCCTGGGTGACAGATACTCTGTCTCAATAATAATGATAATAATTTGACAATTAAAAGAGTATTTGTGTGTCAGAACAGAAAAAGGAACCTATTCCATCAGGGCACCAACTAAAAATATGAAGAAAAATTATAATCTGGTATTCTTTTCTTTTTGAGATGGAGTCTCACTCTGTCACCCAGGCTGGAATGCAGTAGCATGATCTTGGCTCACTACAAGCTCCACCTCCCTGGTTCAAGTGATTCTCCTGCCTCAGCCTCCTGAGTAGCTGGGATTACAGGCGCACGCCACCACGCCTGGCTGATTTTTGTATTTTTAGTAGAGATGGGGTTTCATCATGTTGGTCAGGCTGATCTCGAACTCCTGACCTGGTGATCCGCCCACCTCGGCCTCCCAGAGTGCTGGGATTACAGGCATGAGACACCACGCCGGCCTCTAATCTGGTTCTTTAGAGGCTTATTGTAGCCAAGAAATAATTCATGATCCAATCTGCACTCAAAAACAAAAGTCAGGGCTGGAATCTAGTAATAAGTGTTATAATTTTCATTTGAAAGAATTTCTCTTTCTAGCCCTCCTTTTGTACCAGAGAGAAATTATAGTAAGACCAATTTATGTGCAAAATAAGTTTTAGGCTTATTATACTTGGCCTGATTTTTTTGCATAAAATGCAGCAAGATTTGATTGGTCATATAAGCTCTTATTAATTTGGCTTTGCCATACTTTACCTAAAAATATGTTACTCGAGTCAAACTCTTTGTTAAAAAAAAAGAAAAGAAAGAAAACTAGTGTCTCCAATTGCCCTGTTTTAAAAGAAAAGACTCTTTCTAAACTTCTGCAAATAACTATATATTGTCATAAAATCATGGTTTTCAAATTTTGGAGAACTCAGATAGAGAGAAAGCTAAATTTGCTCACAAAACCATATTTTACCCAAATGTTCTAAACTGTAAACAACTCAAAAGAAAACTATTTCCTTGACTCTTCCTTAAGCAGAGCAGCAGCTTCTGAACAAGCTGTTGTATCTTCACCTTGGAACTATCATTCACGGCCCTTGCCGAATGAGAGCTGTTTATCGGGCACTGTAGAATCTAGCAGGTCCTCATATAGTTAGAGTCAGTCCTAGGGAAAAAAAGAGACTTCCTGCTCATAAGAATCTCCTCCTTACATCCCCAGGTGGTAAGATCCTGTGCAAACCATTTTTATTTTTCCACGAAACTCTTTTGGGCACCATTATTTCCATTAGCATAGGGGTAACTTCAGTTAACATCCCACAGTAAGGCAGTAAATGCCCCTCAAGAGGAAATTCTCCAGTCCAAAATCTCAGCAGTTGTCATTGGGAAATGCCCACAGGTTTTTGCCATAAGCCCCAATAAATGCTCCACAAAGGGCTATGAGGTGGAGGGTTTGTTTTGACTCACACTCCAGCTTCTACCCTATATTCTGTGGGCTCAGGAAATCTTACTAGTTCCCATTTAGCATGTCCAATTAACATTTCTCCAAGGGCAGATTTACATGCCTTCCATTTTGTAGTACTAGGTAGGAGAAACAGTCCCCAGTCAGAGACAATGACCATTTTCATAAGACACATAAAGCCTGTCTAAATATCTTAGATTTCATCATTCTATCAACCCGTACATTTTTGTGATCTGGTCCCCAAACCTTTTCTTTCTTTTTTTTTGAGACAGAGTCTTGCTCTGTCACCCAGGCTGGAGTGCAGTGGTGCCATCTTGGCTCACTGCAGTCTCCACCTCCCAGGCTCAGGCGATTCTCCTGCCTCAGCCTCCTGAGCAGCTGGGATTACAGGTGTGTTCCACCACACTCAGCTAATTTTTGTATTTTTTAGCAGAGATGGGGTTTTGCCATGTTGGTCAGGCTGGTCTCGAACTCCTGACCTCAAGTGATCTGCCCGCCTTGGCCTCCCAAAATGCTGGGATTACAGGCATGAGCCACCCCACCTGGCCGATCTTTTCTTTTCTACCCCCAGATCATCTTACCTTTTCTGGTGAAAAAGAATTTGGGTTCCCAGCATAGAACTAAGCCAAGGGACTCGTGCCCTTTTGTGAATCTTTATCTTAATTTGCCTCAGCATTGCCCCAGGCAATGTCAGCTTTCTCATTATAATCTTTATCTTTTGATTTTTCTTAAATTTCCCCAATCTGGGGCAAATGCAGAAAACTGATGTGGAGCCCTTTAATGTTGGGGGACCAGCACGGGCTCCTTTTAGTCCACCCAACATTTGATGGTGTTGCAGAGACCTTTGTTTTAGCTCCATTAATTTTCATTTTATTTATTTCATTTCTTAACCATCCAAAAATTTCAACCACCCTTCTGGGGTGAGTCCTTTGAACTCTTTTTGCCTTTCCCTTTTTTTTTTTTTTTGTTGCTAATTACCCAAATGTTTTATTTTTATTGATTGATTTTTTTTTTTTTTTTTTTTTTTTTTTTTTTTTTTGTTTTTTTTTTTTTTTTTTTTTTTTTTTTGAGACGGAGTCTTGCTCTGTCACCCAGGCTGGAGTGCAGTGGTGCAATCTCGGCTCACTGCAAGCTCCGCCTCCCGGGTTCATGCCATTCTCCTGCCTCAGCTTCTCGAGTAGCTGGGACTACAGGCACCTGCTACCACGCCTGGCTAATTTTTTGTATTTTTAGTAGAGACGGGGTTTCACTGTGTTAGCCAGGATGGTCTTCATCTCCTGACCTAGTGATCTTCCCGCTTCGGCCTCCCAAAGTGCTGGGATTACAGGCGTGAGCCACCGTGCCTGGCTTTGTTTTTTTCTTTTTTTTCTTTTGAGGTGGAGTCTCGCTCTGTCACCCAGACTGGAGTGCTGTGGTGCGATCTCAGCTCACTGCAACCTCCACCTCCCAGATTTAAGTAATTCTCCTGCCTCAGCCTCCCAGGTAGCTGGGATTACAGGTGCACGCCACCGTGCCTGGCTAATTTTTATATTTTTAGTAGAGATGGGGTTTCATCATGTTGGTTAGGCTGGTTTTGAACTCCCGACTTCAAGTGATCCATCCCCCTCAGCCTTCCAAAGTGCTGGAATTACAGATGTGAGCCACTGCGCCTGGCCCCTAATTTTTTTTCCATAAGTTGTTGGGATACAGGTGGTATTTGGTTACATGAGTAAGTTCTTTAGTGGTGATTTGTGAGATCCTGGTGCAGCCATCACCTGAGCAGTATACACTGCACCATATTTGTTGTCTTTTATCTCTCACCCCCCTCCCACTCTTCCCTCCAAGTCCCCAAAGTCCATTGTATCTTTTTTTCTTTTTTTTGAGACGGAGTCTCACTCTGTTGCCCAGGCTGGAGTGCAGTGGCACAATCTCAGCTCACTGCAAGCTCCATCTCCCGGGTTCACGCCATTCTCCTGCCTCAGCCTCCCGAGTAGCTGGGACTACAGGCGCCCGCCACCACGCCCGGCTAATTTTTTGTATTTTTTTTTTTTTTTTTAGTAGAGACGAAGTTTCACTGTGTTAGCCAGGATGGTCTCGATCTCCTGACCTCATGATCCACCCGCTTCGGCCTCCCAAAGTGCTGGGATTACAGGCGTGAGCCACCGCGCCCGGCCATTGTATCATTCTTACTCTTTGCTTCCTCATAGCTTAGCTCCTACATATCAGTGAAAACATACAATGTTTGGTTTTCCATTCCTGAGTTACTTCACTTAGAATAATAGTCTCCAATCTCATCCAGATCATCACAAATGCTGTTAAATCATTTCTTTTTATAGCTGAGTAGTATTCCAACATATATATATATCATTAGTGTATATATATATATCATAGTGTGTATATATACCATAGTATGTATATATACCATATATATACACCATAGTGTGTATATATATACACCATAGTATATATATACCATAGTGTGTATATATATATATATATATATATATATATGCCATAGTATATATATACACCATAGTGTGTGTGTGTGTATATATATATCATAGTTTCTTTATCCGCTTGTTGATTGATGGGCATTTGGGTTGGTTCCACGATTTTGCAGTTGTGAATTGTGCTGCTACAAACATGCGTGTGCAAGTATCTTTTTCGTATAATGTCTTATTTTCCTCTGGGTATATACCCAGTAGTGGGAATGCCGGATCAAATGATAGTTCTTCTTTTAGTTCTTTAAGGAATCTCCACACTGTTTTCCATAGCAGCTGTACTAGTTTACATTCCCACCGGCAGTGTAGAAGTGTTCCCTGATCGCTGCATCCATGCCAACATCTACTATATGGCCATTCTTGCAGGAGTAAGGTGCTATCGCATTGTGGTTTTGATTTGCATTTCCCTGATCATTAGTGATGTTGAGCATTTTTCATATGTTTATTGGCCATTTGTATATCTTGTTTTGAGAACTGTCTATTCACGTCCTTACCCCACTTTTTGATGGGATTTTTTTTTTCTTACTGATTTGTTTGAGTTCGTTGAAGATTCTGGGTATTAGTCCTTTGTCAGATGTATAGATTGTGGAGATTTTCTCCCACTCTGTGGGTTGTCTGCTTACTCTGCTGACTGTTCCTTTTGCCATGCAAAAGCTCTTAATTTAATTAGGTTCCAGCTATTTATCTTTGTTTTTATTGGATTTGCTTTTGGGTTTTTGGTCATGAAATCCTTGCCTAAGCCAATGTCTAGAAGGGTTTTTCCAATGTCATCTTCTAGAATTTGTACAGTTTCAGCTCTTGGGTTTAAGTCCTTAACTCATCCTGAGTTGATTTTTGTGTAAGGTGAGAGATGAGGATCCAGCTGCATTCTCCTACATGTGGCTAGCCAGTTATCCCAGGACCATTTGTTGAAAAGGGTGTCCTCTCCCCACTTTATGTTTTTGTTTATTTGTTGAAGATCAGCTGCCTGTAAGTATTTGGGTTTATTTCTGGGTTCTCTATTCTGCTCCATTGGTCTATGTGCCTATTTTTATACAAATACGTCACTGTTTTGGTGACTATGGCCTTAGAGTATAGTTTGAAATCAGGTAGTATGATGCCTCCAGATTTGTTCTTTTGGCTTAGTCTTGCTTTGGCTATGCAGGCTCTTTTTTGGTTCCATATGAATTTTAGAATTGTTTTTTCTAACTCTGTGAAGAAAGATGGTGATATTTTGATGGAGATAGTGTTGAATTTGTAGATTGCTTTTGGCAGTATGGCCATCTTCACAATACTGATTCTACCCACCCATGAGCATGGGATGTGTTTCCATTTGTTTGTGTCATCTATGATTTCTTTTAGCAGTGTTTTGTAGTTTTCCTGTAGAGGTCTTTCGACTTGTTAGGTATATTCTAAAGTTTTTTTTTTTTTTTTTTTTTGCTATTGTCAAAGGGGTTGAGTTCTTGATTTGATTCTCTGCTTGGTCACTGTTGGTGGATAGAAAAGCTACTGATTTGTGTACATTAATTTTGTGTCCAAAAACTTTGCTGAATTCTTTTATCAGTTTTAGGATCTTTCTGGAAGAGTCCTTAGGGTTTTCAAGGTAAACAATTATATCATCAGCAAACAGGGACAGTTTGACTTCCTCTTTATCGATTTTGGTGCCCCTATTTCTTTTTCTTGTCTGATTGCTCTGGCTAGGACTGCCAGTAATATATTGAAGAGCAGTGGTGAGAGTGGGCATCCTTGTCTTGTTCCAGTTCTCTGAGGGAATGCTTTCAACTTTTTCCCATTCAGTATTATGTTGGCTGTGGTTTTGTCATAGATGGCTTTTATTACATTAAGATATGTCCTTTGTATACTGATTTTGCTGAGGGTTTTAATCATAAAAGGATGCCGGATTTTGTCAAATGCTTTTTCTGCATCTATTGAGATGATCATGTGATTTTCATTTTTAATTCTGGTTATGTGATGTATCACATATATTGACTTGCCTACGTTAAACCACCCCTGCATCTCTGGTATGAAACCCACTTGATCATGGAGGATTATCTTTTTGATATGGTGTTGAATTCGGTTAGCTAGTATTGTGTTAAGGATTTTAGCATCTATGTTCATCAAGGATATCAGCCTGTCATTTCCTTTTTTGGTTGTGTCCTTTCCTGGTTTTGGTATTAGGATGATGCTGGCTTCATAGAATGAATTAGGGAGGGCTCCTTCTTTCTCTATCTTGTGGAATAGTGTCAAAAAGATTGGTACCAATTCTTCTTTGACTGTCTGGTAAAATTCTGCTGTGAATCTTTCCGGTCCTGGACTTTTTTTTGTTGGTAATTTTAAAATTACCACTTCAATCCCACTGCTTCTTATTGGCCTGTTCAGGGTATCTAATTCTTCCTGATTTAAACTAGGAGGGTTGTATTTTTCCAAGAATGTATCCATCGCTTCTAGGTTTTCTAGTTTATGTGTGTAAAGGTGTTCACTGTAGCCTTGAATGCTCTTTTGCATTTCAGTGGTGTCGGTTGTAATATCTCCTGTTTCATTTCTTAGTGAGGTTATTTGGATTTTCTCTCTTCTTTTCTTGGTTAATCTTGCTAATGGTCTATCAATTTTATTTATCTTTTCAAAGAACAAGCTTTTTGTTTCATTTACCCTTTGTATTGTTTTTCTGTTTCAATTTCATTTAGTTCTGCTCTAATCTTGGTTATTTCCTTTCTTCTGCTTGGTTTGGGTTTGGATTGTTCTTGTTCCTCTGTTCCTTGAGGTGTGACCTTAGATTGTCTGTGCTCTTTCAGACTTTTTGATGTAGGCATTTTAGGGCTATGAACTTTCCTCTTAGCACAGCCTTAGCTGTATCCCAGAGGTTTTGATAGGTTGTGTCACTATTGTCATTCAATTTGAAGAATTTTTAAATTTCCATCTTGATTTTGTTTTTGACCAATGCTCATTCAAGAGCAGGTTATTTAATTTCCAGTTATTTGTGTGGTTTTGAAGATTCTTTTTGGAGTTGATTTCCAGTTTTATTCCACTGTGGTCTAAGAGCATGCCTGATATAATTTCATTTTTCTCTTGTTGCCCCGGCTGGAGTGCAATGGTGTGATCTCAGCTCACTGCAACCTCTGCCTCCCAGGTTCCAGCAACTCTCCTGCCTCAGCCTCCCGAGTAGCTGGGATTACAGGCACATGCCACCACGCCCAGCTAATTTTTTGTATTTTTAGTAGAGACGGGGTTTCACCATGTTGGCCAGGCTGGTCTGGAATTCCTAACCTCAAGTGATCCACCAGCCTCGGCCTCCCAAAGTGCTGGGATTACAGGCATGAGCCACTGCACACGGCCTATTTTACATTTTAACAATTGCTACTAGGTTGAGTATATTTTAATTCATTTATAGCCTATTCAGGCTTCTTGTCAGTTCCGTTTAACAAAACAAAACAGCTTATTGAGATAGCATTCACATCCCATACAACTCACCCATTTACAGTGTAAAATTCAGTGGTTTGGAGGCAGTGGGCCTCCCCAGTGGCCATAACCCATCTGCTGCTCTTAGATGGGCCCTAGCATTCTGCCCTGCATCCCCTTCCCCATCCCAAGGTCCCTTCTTGGTGTCACATTGGCATTTACATCTTTAGCTACTGAAGATTCCGGGGCCAGGGCTTGGTCACAGGCTGTGGCCTCCACTGGGCTGGCTCCAGTCACAACCAAGGGTTATCTCAGACGTCCCTTCTGCCCACAGGGCTGCACGCTTTGCCAAGAGACTCTCTACAGCCCTCAGCAGGGCGTGTCCTTGGTCTCAGGCTCGGGGGAAGGTGGGTGGGGACAGAGTCAGGCCATCCATGAAGGGCGGTGGCAGTGTGTCCAGAATTGGTGGGTTCTTGGTCTCACTGACTTCAAGAATGAAGCCGCGGACCCTTGCGGTGAGTGTTAATGCAGCTCTTAAGGTGGTGCATCTGGAGTTGTTCGTTCCTTCTGATGTTTGGATGTGTTCGGAGTTTCTTCATTCTGGTGGGTTCGTGGTCTCGCTGGCTCAGGAGTGAAGCTGCAGACCTTCGTGGTGAGTGTTACAGCTCTTAAGGTGGCACGTCTGGAGTCGTTCGTTCCTCCTGGTGGGCTCGTGGTCTCCCTGGCTTCAGGAGTGAAGCTGCAGACCTTCGCGGTGAGTGTTACAGCTCATAAAAGCAGTGTGGACCCAAAGAGTGAGCGGTAGCAAGATTTATTGCAAAGAGCGAAAGAACAAAGCTTCCACAGTGTGGAAGGGGACCCGAGTGTGTTGCCACTGCTGGCTCCGGCAGCCTGCTTTTATTCTCTTATCTGGCCCCACCCATATCCTGCTGATTGGTAGAGCCGAGTGGTCTGTTTTGACAGGGCGCTGATTGGTGCGTTTACAATCCCTGAGCTAGACACAAAGGTTCTCCAAGGCCCCACCAGGGTAGCTAGATACAGAGTGCCCATTGGTACATTCACAAATCCTGAGCTAGACACAGGGTGCTGATTGGTGTGTTTACAAACCTTGAGCTAGATACAGAGTGCCGATTGGTGTATTTACAATCCCTGAGCTAGACATAAAGGTTCTCCACATCCCCACCAGACTCAGGAGCCCAGCTGGCTTCCCCCAGTGGATCCCACATCGGGGCTGCAGGTGGAGCTGTCTGCCAGTCCTGCGCCGTGCACCCGCACTCCTCAGCCCTTGGGTGGTTGATGGGACTAGGCACCATGGAGCAGGGGGCGGTGCTCACTGGGGAGGCTCAGGCTGCACAGGGGCCCACGGAGCGGGTGGGAGGCTCAGGCATGGCAGGCTGCAGGTCCTGAGCCCTGCCCTGCGGGAAGGCAGCTAAGGCCCGCGAGAATTGAGCACAGCGCCAGTGGGCTGGTACTGCTGGGGGACCCGTATACCCTCTGCAGCCGCTGGCCCGGGTGCTAAGCCCCTCATTGCCCGGGGCCGGCCGGCTGCTCTGAGTGAGGGGCCCGCCAAGCCCACGCCCACCTGGAATTCCAGCTGGCCTGAAAGCGCCACGTGCAGCCCCATTTCCCACTCACACCTCTCCCTCCACACCTCCCTGCAAGCTGAGGGAGCCAGCTCCGGTCTTGGCCAGCCCAGAAAAGGGCTCCCACAATGCAGTGGTGGGTTGAAGGACTCCTCAAGTGCCGCCAAAGTGGGAACCCAAGCAGAGGAGGCGCCGAGAGCGAGTGAGGGCTGTGAGGGCTGCCAGCACGCTGTCACCTCTCAGCGGGACCTGAGCTCATTCTGCTCCCTGGAACCTAGAAGGTGCTCAGCAAATACTTGTGGAAACATTAGCAGGGAACGTTGAGGGGCACTGATTTTGTGCCAGGAGCTGTGATCTGCCTTTTCCATTCTCACGTCTCCCTCTGGGACCCTCTCAAGAACCATGGCAATTAGGTGTTATTGTTACTTCTGAAAGGCTCAGAGACGTTAAGTAACCTACCCACGGTTACACAGTAAATAAATAAACAAACCAATGAACAATGCAGGATCCTAGAGCTACAGATGCTCATCTTGACCTGTGAAGCCTGAAGAGTGAGGAGAGGAGAGGAAGAGGATGAAGATTTAGCATAGGTGGGGCCATGGGGGGCATGGGTCCACTGTGGCTGGGGCCTGGGAGGACTTCCTGGAGAAGGCAGCATTTGCCACCAGGATCCTGCTGATATTTTCATCCTGTGACCTTCCCCTGGGGGTCTTTTTTCCTGATCAGGTAACTCCCTGCTAGCCCATTCCAGGAAACACAGAGCAAAGCCTCAGACAGCCTTGACTTGTCTAACCTGTTCCCAAGCCGGCTGTGCAGGGTGATCCCTGGGGGCAGGGCCCTGGAAGAACAGGGCAGACACAGAGCAGCTGTAGGGTAGGCGTGGGAATTAGGAGGTGCAGCCCTGCCCCACGCCTATTGGGTAACACTGAGTATCACCCCATTGATTACCCCATTGCCAGGCATGGGCATGGGAGTTGGTTTGGGAGCTGCCAGGCTCCTGGGAGGATCGCAGTCAGCAGAGCAGGGCTGAAGGCTGGGGTTAGGAGCAGAGCCTGCGCATCTGGAGGCAGCATGTCCAGGAAAGGGAGTGGAGGTGCAGCGAAGGAGCCAGGGGCAGAGACCACGCCTGGGTATGTGGGGCCACAGGGGTGAGGGCCAGGCAGAGGGAGCTCAGGGTAAAGGGCACTGGTGGGAACCAGGGGCATGGAGGGAAGGGGATGTGTGCCCATGGCATGTGGGTCCGAGGGCGAGCCCACCAAAGGGCCTATGGCTGCAGGGGTCATGGGCACAGGGCTTGCTCAGGGGAGGGAGGTGGGCCCTGGTGTCTTTTGAGCCTCACTTTGCCCTGTGGCAGGCTCCTGGGAAGCACCTACAGAAATGATGCCTGTTCCCCAGGATCCCCAGGGATGGGGACAGAGCCCGTCCTCCGTTTGAGGAGCTCCCAGGTTAGAGGAGAAGGCAGCTTTGTGGACAGACAAGGACTCGGTCAGGGGCACCAGGGCTGTGATCAGGAGATGCTGGAGAATCGGGGATTGGAAGCAGAGAGATTCTTGGGAGTTGAGGCGAAAGTCGGATCTTTGGTTTCAGATGTTAAAAGCAACATGCATTGCTTGTTTCTGGTTCTAGAAATACTACATTCGCATTTAGAAAGTCTGGAAGCTGCAGGAAGATGTTGAGAAGACAGTGAAAGGCGCGAGGCACACATTGGCACGTGGTCACAGGGCTGGTGTGAGAAGAGGGGTTGGGGGGCCTCCCTCCTCGCACTGAGGTTGTGAGGAGGGCAAATCAGGTCATCTCTCAGAGCCTCGGTTTCCCTGTCCTTCCAACTGGGTAATAATAGTAGCTGTGAGGCTTAAATGAGATGTGCATGCCAGCTGCCTGGCCCCAGATGCCAGCTCTGACTTCCTTCTGGACCCTGCACCAGGCGTGGCCACTGCCAAGGGAATGAGTCCCCTCTCCATATGACAGGTCCCATCAGGCCTCCACCTTCCTCTCTGTCTTATTTCTCAGCATCTGCCCCCACAGGGCTTTTGCACACGTTGGTCCTTCTGTCCAGATCACCTGCCTTCCAAGAGGCCCTCCTCTACGGCTTCCCCGCGGCAGTCAGAGCCAGGGGTGGGTCTGGCCGCCTCTAGAAGAAGCCCAGGCCGCACCGATCATGTTTGTAATGATGTCATTGTTCCATGTGTGGACTGTGAGCTCTGCGAGGGCTGGCCAAGTCTGCAGTGGTCACCTATGGGAACCAGGTCCTGTCAGGAACTGCCTGGTGAGCAGCCAGGAGTCCCCAGTGCAAACGCAGAAAATCTGAGACAGGTCTCAGTTAATTTAGAGTTTATCTTGCCTGTAATCCCAGCACTTTGGGAGGCCGAGGCGAGAGGTTCATGAGGTCAGGAGATCGAGACCATCCTGGCTAACACGGTGAAACCCCGTCTCTACTAAAAATACAAAAAATAAGCTGGGTGTGGTGGCGGGTGCCTGTAGTCCCAGCTACTTGAGAGGCTGAGACAGGAGAATGGCGTGAACCAGGGAGGCAGAGTTTGCAGTGAGCAAAGATCGCGCCACTGCACTCCAGCCTGGGCAACAGAGTGAGACTCCATCAAAAACAAAAAAAAAGAAAGTTCATTTTGTGGCCAGGCATGGTGGCTCACGCCTGTAATCCCAGCACTTTATGAGGCTGAGTCGGGTGGATCACTTAAGGACAGGAGTTTGAAACCAGCCTGGCCAACATGGTGAAATCCTGTCCCTACTAAAAATTATAAAAATTAGCTGGGCATGGGGATGCATGCCTATAATCCCAGCTACTCGGGAGGCTGAGGCAGGAGAATCATTTGAACCTGGGAGGCAGAGGTGGCAGTGAGCTGAGATCATGCCAGTTGCACTCCAGCCTGGGTGACAGAACGAGACTCCATCTTAAAAAAAAAAAAAAGAAAAAGTGAATTTTGCCAAGGTTGAGGACGTGCACCTGTGACACAGCCTGGGGATGTCCTGACGGCATGTGCCCAAGGTGGTTGGGGCACAGCTTGGTTTACACATTTTAGGGAGACAGGAGACAGCAATCAATATATGTTAGAAGGCCAGGCGTGGTGGCTCACGCCTGTAATCCCAGCACTTTGGGAGGCCGAGGTGGGTGGATCACCTGAGGTCGGGAGTTTGAGACCAGCCTGACCAACATGGTGAAACCCCATCTCTACTAAAAATACAAAATTAGCCGGGCATGGTGGCGGGCACCTATAATCCCAGCTACTTGGGAGGCTGAGGCAGAGAATCGCTTGAATCCAGGAGGCTGAGGTTGCAGTGAGCCGAGATCGTGCCACTGCACTCCAGCCTAGGCAACAAGAGAGAAAGTCTGTCTCAAAAAAAAAAAAAATATATATATATATATATATATATAAAATATATACACACACATAAAATACATATATATATATACACACACACACACACACATACATACATATATGTATGTATATGTATGGGGTGGGGGTGAGGGTTGGGGGAACTTCCAGATCACAGGTAGGTGAGAGGCTGCATTCTTTTTTTTTTGTTTTTTTTTTTTTTTTTTTTTTTTTTTATATTTAGGTTTTAGGTACATGTGCACAATTGCAGTTTGTTACATATGTATCATGTGCCATGTTGATTTCCTGCACCCATTAACTCGTCATTTAGCATTAGGTGAGAGGCTGCATTCTTTTGAGTTTCTGATGAGCCTTTCCAAAGGAGGCAATCAGAATATGCATCTATCTCGGTGAGCAGAGGCCAGCGCGGTGGCTCACACCTGTAATCCTGGCACTTTGGGAGGCCAAGGTGGGTGGATCACCTGCGGTCAGGAGTTCGAGACCAGTTGCAACATGGAGAAACCCCGTCTCTACTAAAAATACAAAATTATCTGGGTGTGATGGTGCATGCCTGTAATCCCAGCTACTCGGGAGGCTGAGGCAGGAGAATTGCTTGAACCTGGGAGGCAGAGGTTTCGGTGAGCCGAGATCGCACCATTGCACTCCAGCCTGGGCAACAAGAGTGAAACTCTGTCACAAAAAAAATAAAGGAGGGCGGGGAGGCAGGTTGGCCCTGATCAGTTTCCAGCTTGAATTTTCCTTTTGCTTACTGATTTTGGGGGTCCAAGATATTTTCCTTTCACACCAGTCAGCTCTGCCCCAGCAAGCGCCCGGACCCCTGCCCTGCAGCAGGTGGGCGAGACAAGAAAGCACCTTGGATGAGAGGCAGGGCTCAGGTCCAGCTCCAGCCCCCATCTGTTTCCTCATCCTTCAGGCAGATGCTGCTGGCTCTGTGATTATTTCACTGAGCACCAGATGCGCACACGTGAGGACAGGCGATGACTGCCCAGAAAGGGCAGGGGTTCCTCTGCCCCACCTGCCTCACCTGGGAAAGCTGTGACCACGCTGAGGCCAGGTTCCTGGGATGAACATCAGAACACCTGTGTGCCATAGCTCATCCCAGACTCCTCCAATCTGGGTCTTGATTCAGGGCGGAGGCAGTCATCCCTCCAAAGGCACCAGGGAGCCATGGAAGAGGTTAGAGCTGAGCTGATGTGACCAGGAGCTGCTTGGGCGCCAGGTGGAGGCTGCTGATGCTCGCATTCCAGGCAGAGCTTTGGGGCAGGGCCCTGGAACCTGGGACCTGGAAGCGCTCCAGTCCAATACTGCCCGCTACCAGAGAAGGGCCCAGGCCCCACCCAGGTTCTAGCCCAAGACAGGGCTTGAGCAAAGACAGCAGATGAATATTTGTGGAGCTCTGTATGCTGCGTCCTCCTCCAGGCCCTCATGCGGGGGCGCCGCACACTGAGTGTGGGGGTCCTGTGCCAGGAATGTGACCATGCTGCGCAGGGGAGGGAGGCTGCATCTGCAGGTGTGGCCGGGAAGGTGCCCAGAATGGCTTCCTGTCTCCCCAAATTCTTCAGCTGGGACCTGAGCCGGGCAGGGGCTGCTCTCCTCATCTTGTCATTCATAAGGATATGGACTTCTGCCATTGGTTCAGCTGGCTCTGTCCATGGGCGAGCACTGTCCCTGCATCACATACGACAAGAGTGCCTGGTGTGGTGCAAGTGCAGATGGGGCCACTGGCCTCCAGGACACTCACTGGGGATGCCAAGGCCCTGCTCACCACTCACCCCCACTGCCCTCAGCAATGCGGGTCTGAGGCAGCAGCCCTGGGCACAGCCCTGTGACCTGCAGCTGAGGGCTGAGATAACCCAAGTCCACACGCAGACACACACATGACACACATGGACACAGACACCCATACACACAAAGACACACAGGGACACACAGACACCCATACACATACAGACACCCATACACACACAGACACACACAGACACCCATAGACACACAGACACCATACATACACACACATGACACACAGACACCCATACACACACAGACTACATGGCACACACACCCATACACACAGACACACGTGGACACAGATACCCATACACACACAGACACCCATACACAAAAGACACAAAAACAGACACACACAAGCCATACACATGGACACAGACACCCAAACACACAGACACCCACACAGACACACAGACTCACAAAGACACACAGACACCCATACACCAGAGACACAGACATCCACACACACAAAGAACACGACACCCATAACACATACACACACAGACCATACACACCAGACACACAGCACCCATACACACACACAGACACCATACACACACAGAAACACACACAGACACCCATACACACAGACACACACACAAACACCAAACACCCATACAAACACAGACACACACACAGACACACACACACACCCATAAACACACAGAGACACACAGACACCCATACACACAAAGACACACAGCACCCATACATACACAGACACACACAGACACCCATACACCCACAAAGACACACAGACAGCCATACACACACAGACACACACATAGACACACAAAGACACAAAGCTATACAAAGACAGACACAAAGACACACACAGACACATGGATACACAAAGACACAGGATTTGCTCACATTCTTGAGCCTCTGGGCTGGGATGCTTAGAATCCTGTTGCTAAGTGCCTGGCAATCCTCCTGAGTGTCCCCCTGGGCCCCTTCCCCCACCCCCAGGGTCCTGATCCTTCCTTCTCTCCAGACCCCACCGGGGTTCCCTTGGGCCCTCAGGCTAAAGCCCAGAGGGGTTCATGCCCTGGGGCAGTCTCAGCTTTGCCAACCTACCCCCACCTGCCACCTGTGCCCACCCATACCAGCCCCGGAGCTCTCTCCTCTGCTTCTGCTTCCTTCTACGACCAGCCGAGTGCCACCCTCTCCCCAGAGCAGGTGCCAAACCCTCCTCCACGCTAGGGCATGCCTATGGCTTCAGTTTTCCCCATCTGCGACCTCAAAGCTCTGTGATCTCTTAAGCAAAGAACCCTCTGAGTCTCTCGTTTAGTCCCAGAAGGGAGGGAGGCCCAGGGGAGAGCCCTGTTCCATCTGAGTGGTCTGGGTGGAGGGGTGGCCAGGTGCCAACGTGGGTGGGTGTGTGTCTGCGCAAGGAAGGGAAATGCAGGGAAGAGCTGGGATGGTGGGCAGCAGGGTCACCCAAGGTGGGTGTGTTGGGCTTCCAGGGCGCCCAGGAGGGGGATCCCCTCCCTGGAGTGGGGGAAGTCAAGCCCAGGGCCCTCCCTCATGGGCACACCTGGGAGGCAGGTGAGTTGGAGGGGGGTGCAGGCAGCCCCTGCCCCTTGGGGTCATTTGAGTGGGTCTGTGTGTGTATGAGGTGGGGTGTCTGTGAGCCCCCATAGGTGCAGGTGGGGCAAGGGTGTGCAGACCCTGGGGTGGCTGGAGGGTGCCCGTGAAGGAGAGGCAGCCCTGGCCACCCAGTTCACGCCGCCCCATCCGGCAGGATGGACCCCTTTGAGGACACGCTGCGGCGGCTGCGTGAGGCCTTCAACTCAGGGCGCACTCGGCCGGCTGAGTTCCGGGCTGCGCAGCTCCAGGGCCTGGGCCGCTTCCTTCAAGAAAACAAGCAGCTTCTGTGCAACGTGCTGGCCCAGGACCTACATAAGGTGGGCCGTGGAGGGTGGGCCCAGGCAGGGGCTGGAGCAGCATCCCTGTCCTCTTTCAGGAGGGTCCATGCCCCCTAGTGACTGGCTATGTCCCTAGTTTTATTCCTGTTTGTCTAACAGACCCCCCCCCTGGCATGTGGAGTGTGGCAGGCACCTGACCTTCACTCCTGAACATTCACAGCCACCCTGTGATGCAGGCTCCATGGCTGTCCCCATGTTGCAAATGAGGAAACTGAGGCACTCAGGGGTTAACATCGCTTGCCCAAGGCCACACAACCAGGAAGTCACAGATCAGAATTGCAGCCATGCACAGTTCCCAGGGGACTGCAGTGCCTCCCATAGGAGCTGTCTTTATATGTCCGGTGGTGGTGGTGCTTGCGTGTGCCCTCCTCAAATTCTAGACCCCTCCTGGCCCAGGTCTGGGCTTGACCACTCTGAATTCCACCTCCACCACAGTCAGCTTTCGAGGCAGACGTATCTGAGCTCATCCTTTGCCAGAACGAGGTCGACTACGCTCTCAAGAACCTGCAGGCCTGGATGAAGGACGAGCCGCGGTCCACGAACCTGGTGAGGCCTGCTGGCAGGTGGCGGGAGGGCAGGGCAGGGCACCGGGCAGCTCTGGCCCAGGCCCGCTTCTGCCCCTGAGGCCCCGGGCGAGTCACTGATTTTCTCATCTCTCCTGGGATTCCATCGCACAGGGAGCTGAGGCCCCAAGTGTGCAGTGGGTGGGCTTTGGGGTGGCCCTTGGCAGGGCCTCACCGTCTGCCCTGTGCCTCAGTTCACGAAGCTGGACTCGGTCTTCATCCGGAAGGAACCCTTTGGCCTGGTCCTCATCATCGCACCCTGGAACTACCCCGTGAACCTGACCCTGGTGCCCCTGGTGGGCGCCCTCGCTGCAGGTGAGGAGGGGTTCCGAACCCCGTGCTCTCCCCGCCCAGTAGCCCCTCCCAAAGAGGCCCCTGGAATCCTGATATGAGGCACCCTGGGCCTCACATGCCCTCTGAGCCCAGCCCCTGGTTGGGCATGGGGACCCGCGCTCCCCCAATGACGTCCCCATCTGCCCCTGCAGGGAATTGCGTGGTGCTGAAGCCGTCAGAAATCAGCCAGGGCACAGAGAAGGTCCTGGCTGAGGTGCTGCCCCAGTACCTGGATCAGGTGAGGGTGGCCCTGCTCCAGTAGTGCCCGATGTCCCCATACCTCACCCCTGCGGGCTGAGGAGGCCCAGCTGGCCCCTGAGCCCGCCCCCAAGCCGCCCCCGAGCCGCTCATCCTGCCTTGCAGAGCTGCTTTGCCGTGGTGCTAGGCGGACCCCAGGAGACAGGGCAGCTGCTGGAGCACAAGTTCGACTACATCTTCTTCACGGGTGAGGGGGCCAGGCCAGGGTCCCAGAGTAGGCGGAGGGGATCAGCAGGAGAGAGGGTGGAAGGGTTGTGGAGGGAGGAGGCTGGGGCCAGCAGTGGGGGCACATGGGGAGCTGGAGCTGGCACAGAGGCCGTCTGCCTGCACAGGTCAGGCCCTGGGCACATTGGAGCAATTGGATCCAGGGGTGGCCAGCCTGGAGGCAGGTCCCACTGGGTGAGCCAGACCGGCCAGGAGAAGGGTGAGGCAGGCCAGGACTTTCTATGAAGGAAATGGGCAAGAGTCAGGTGCCTGGAGCTTGTGGTCAAGGCCAGCTGAGGATGGGGTCTCCTCACCGTGTCCCTAGGAAGCCCACTGACTCCAACACCTCTCCCGGGAGGAGCAGGCTCTGGGCTGGGCCATCCTGCCTGGTCCCGGTCACTGACTGGCCACTCTGGCTTCCTTCCACGCTCAGGGAGCCCTCGTGTGGGCAAGATTGTCATGACCGCTGCCGCCAAGCACCTGACACCTGTCACCCTGGAGCTGGGGGGCAAGAACCCTTGCTACGTGGACGACAACTGCGACCCCCAGACCGTGGCCAACCGCGTGGCCTGGTTCCGCTACTTCAACGCCGGCCAGACCTGCGTGGCCCCCGACTACGTCCTGTGCAGCCCCGAGATGCAGGAGAGGCTGCTGCCTGCCCTGCAGAGCACCATCACCCGTTTCTATGGCGACGACCCCCAGAGCTCCCCAAACCTGGGCCGCATCATCAACCAGAAACAGTTCCAGCGGCTGCGGGCATTGCTGGGCTGCGGCCGGGTGGCCATTGGGGGCCAGAGTGACGAGAGCGATCGCTACATCGGTGAGTCCTGCGGCCCCTACCACAGCCCACCTGGGCCAAGACCCCTCCTCACCGGAGGGCCCACAGCTGGGCCACGAGTCTGGACTCGCACCTGAAACCTGGCCCCACTGCCAGAGCCCGGCCTTGAGCCACGGCTCCGGTGCCATGATTCCGTCTCTGTGCTTCTGAGCCTGTGGCCCCATGAGGCCAAACTCTGGTCCCTCAGCCTTGGATTCGCTGAGCTCAGATCCCAGGGCTCCAGGGCCCAGGGTGCTAAGATGAACTCTCATCCCACCACCAGCTGTCCTGAAAGGCCGTAACCTCCGATTCTCCGAGCCCATGATCCTCAGGTTCTAAATTCCAATGGCCCCATCCTGAGCCCCCAGTCTCCTGGGCCGTACGACTCGGCAGCTCACGGGACACTGCAGCTCCAACATTCTGGGACGCTGTTGCCTCATGAACTCCAAGGCTCTAAGATCCCATCACCCCTGACTGTGAGACCAAGGTCGGAGGATTCTCTGAGCCCCACAGGCCCTGAGTAGGCTGGGGAAGCCCTAGGGTCCCTTCTGGGGGGCTGTGGGGAGACTTTCTTCCCTAAACACTCCAAAGCCTGAAGCCCTGGGAAGTCAGACCTTGGGATCCTGGCCTGGAGCCCTGGCCCGTGGCCCTGTCCCCACCTCTACCCCCACCCCTGGGGGCGGTCCTGACTGTGGCCCCGGGGCTGAGCCGTCTCTGGTGCCCGCAGCCCCCACGGTGCTGGTGGATGTGCAGGAGACGGAGCCTGTGATGCAGGAGGAGATCTTCGGGCCCATCCTGCCCATCGTGAACGTGCGGAGCGTGGACGAGGCCATCGAGTTCATCAACCGGCGGGAGAAGCCCCTGGCCCTGTACGCCTTCTCCAACAGCAGCCAGGTGGGGGTGCGGCCGGGTTGGGGGCAATGGAGGGGCTGAAAGGGGCACAGACTGGCACATTTCCTTTTACAGCCCTTCCCAGCAGGGCTTTAGAGCAGCAGATGCCTCAAGGGTGTCTATATCTAGGCCACCTGGTACCACTGCATCCGGCGCAAGGATGCCCGGCAGAGAGGACAGGGTCAAAACCCACCAGACACGTAGCGGGCCCGTCCTCTGCCCTGGCCAGAGCAGCCTGCACTTGGACTGTGCAAAGGTTCTGCATGGGCAAGCAGAGGCCCCGAATGGAGGTCAGGGACAGAGCAGAGCAGGGGCCTGATAGAGCCCAGTGGGTCGCGGTAGGGCCTGCATACCACACTGCAGCATCCTAACCTCACCGTTATGACTCCAGGCTGCCGGCTCCCCGTGGTCCCACAGGGCTTCCTGGTCTTTGCGCCATGGTGGTAATCACCCCCATGGCACCCCGACCATCACTGAGAGGGTGCTGTGTCCAGAAGATGCTTAGAGCAGAGATTACTGCCCATTAGAGGGTGGAGGGGCAGATGAGGATGAGGCTCACCTCCGCTGTGGAATGTGCGGGGCTCAAGCCCTCTTCCCATGACTGGAGCCCAACACCCACCTTCCCACTCCCTGGCAGGTTGTGAACCAGATGCTGGAGCGGACCAGCAGCGGCAGCTTTGGAGGCAACGAGGGCTTCACCTACACGACTCTGCTGTCCGTGCCGTTCGGGGGAGTCGGTGGGTCCCTGCCCATTTCCACCCCTAGGGAAGCTTGGCTTTGGTACCCCAGACCTAGGAAGTCCCTTCACTCACTGTTCCGGGCCCTGGGCCTCTCAAGGCCTCAGTTTCCCTATCTGTAAAATGGCTCTGTGAGTGGCCTGGCTCTCTCTGAGCTCCCTGCCAGCTGTGTGCCCCTGGCCGGGGCAGTGGGCTACTGCTGGGGCTGCATGGGCTGCCTGGCCTCAGGCCCTTGCTCTCTGTGCCCACACAGGCCACAGTGGGATGGGCCAGTACCATGGCAAGTTCACCTTCGACACCTTCTCCCACCACCGCACCTGCCTGCTCGCCCCCTCCGGCCTGGAGAAGTTAAAGGAGATCCGCTACCCGCCCTATACCGACTGGAACCAGCAGCTGTTAAGCTGGGGCATGGGCTCCCAGAGCTGCACCCTCCTGTGAGCGTCCTACCCGCCTCCAACGGGTCACATGAGGGGCTGAGTCTAGCCATGAGGGGCTTATGCTCCCAACTCACATTGTTCCTCCAGACCGCAGGCTCCCCCAGCCTCAGGTTGCTGGAGCTGTCACATGACTGCATCCTGCCTGCCAGGGTTGCAAAGCAAGGTCTTGCTTCTATCTGGGGGACGCTGTTCGAGAGAGGCCAAGAGACCGCAGAACGTGCCAAGTGTCCTCACTCACCCCACCCTCCCCAATTCCAGCCCTTTGCCCTCTCGGTCAGGGTTGGCCAGGCCCAGTCCCAGGGGCAGCGTCACCCTGGAAAACACAGTGCCCTGCCTTCTTATGGGCATCAGCCCTGAACAGTTGAGAGCGTGGAGCCCTCCAGGCCTTTGCTCTCTCCTCTAGGCACACACGCACTTCCACCTCTGCCCCATCCCAACTGCACCAGCACTGCCTCCCCCAGGAATCCTCTCACATCCCACACTGGTCTCTGCACCACCGCTGTGGTTCACACCGCACCCTGCACTCACCCACAGCAGCTCCATCCACCGGGAAAACTGGGGTTTGCATCACTCCACTGCACAGCGTTACTGGGACCTGTGGGCAAGTCCCTTGACTTCTCTGAGCCTCAGTTTCCTAAGTGAAAGTTGCTGGAACCAAAATGGAGTCACTTATGCCAAACTCTAATAAAATGGAGTCAGTGGGCCACAAAGAAGCCCTCACACACACATGCCCGTAACAGGATTTATCACAAGACACTCCTGCATGTAGACCAGACACAGGGCGTATCGAAAGCACGTCCTCAAGACTGTAGTATTCCAGATGAGCTGCAGATGCTTACCTACCATGGCCGTCTCCACCAGAAAACCATCGCCAACTCCTGTGATCAGCTCGTGACCTACAAACTTTGTTTAAAAGCAGCTTACATGGACTTCTGTCCTTTAAAAGCTTCCCCTTGGCTGTGGCCCTCTGTGTATGCCTGGGATCCTTCCTAGCACTCATAGCCCAGATAGGAATCCTCTGGTCTTCCCAAATAAATTCATCTGTTCTGGAGAGCCTGTCTCTCTGAGGTTGACACTTATCTTGTAGAATGGGGTTCCCACCCATCTTTGATCATAAAGGAAATTTCAGATTTAGAACTATGTTGCCCAGGCTGCTCTTGAACTCCTGGGCTCAAGCAGTCTACCTCAGCCTCCCAGAATGCTGGGATTACAGGTGTGAGCCACCATTCCCAGCCCACATTTCTTAAAAATGGTGTTTCAGTCCAAACCTTGGTAATACAATCGATGTTTCTAATTGTGTCCTGCTTACAGGGACCAGGGTTTTTCGTTTTTGTTTTTTGTTTTTTGAGGTGGCATCTCACTCTGTAGCCCAGGCTGAAGTACAGAGGTGCAATCTCGGCTCACTGCAACCTCTGCCTCCCGGGTTCAAGTGATTCTCCTGCCTCAGCCTCCCTAGTAGCTGGGATTACAGGTGCCCGCCACCATGCCCAGCTAATTTGTTGTATTTTCAGTAGAGATGAGGTTTCACCATGTTGGCCAGGCTGGTCTTGAAATTCTGACCTCAGGTGATCCTCCCGCCTTGGCCTCTGAAAGTGCTGGGATTATAGGCGTGAGCCATTGCGCCCAGCCCTGAGAGCAGGGTTTTTGTATGTTTGTTTTTGTTTGTTTGTTTTACTATATATAAATAAGAATATTCATGAATAGTTTCTGAATTTTGTAGGAATCAAGTAGGGAGAAAAAGTGAATAACTTCCACCTTTGTTCACAAAGGACACTTGATCAAATTATTGCAAATGTCGATCAAAAGAGTCAAACTCTACAATATTTAAGAGATTTATTCTGAGCCAAAGATGAATGACCATGGCCTGTGACACAGCCCTTAGGAGATCCTGAGAACGTGTACCCAAGACTGTCAGGTCACAGCTTGGATTTATACATTTTAGGAAGACGTGAGGCATCAATCAATATGTGCAAGATATACGTTGGTTTGGTCCAGAAAGATGGGACAACTCAAAGCAGGGGCTTCCAGGCTATAGGTAAATTTAACATTTTTCTGGTTGACAATTGGTTGTGTTTATCTGAAGACCTGGGATCAATAGAAAGGAAATGTTCAGGTTAAGATAAAGGATTGTGGAGACCAAGTTTTATTGTGCAGAGGAAATTCTCAGATAGCAGGCTTCAGAGACTAGGTTGTAAAATGTTTCTTTTTTTTTTTTTTTGAGATGGGATCTTGCTGTGTTGCCTAGGCTGGAGTGCAGTGGAGTGATCTCGGCTCACTGCAACCTCTGCTTCCTGTGTTCAAGTGATTCTCCTGCCTCAGCCTCCTGAGCAGCTGGGATTACAGGCGCCCACCACCACACCTGGCAAATTTTTGTATTTTTGTAGAGACAGGGTTTCATCACGTTGGCCAGTCTGGTCTTGAACTCCTGACCTCAAGTGATCCACATGTCTCAGCCACCCAAAGAGCTGGGATTACAGGTGTGAGCCACCACACCAGCCTAAAATGTTTCTTATCTAACATAAAGAGGTGCCTGGCTCTTAGATGATTATCTCCTGGATCTGGAAAGAAGTTAGAAAAAGGGGAAAATGGGATTCTCTACAGAATGTAGATTTTTTCCACAGGAGACAACTTTGCAGGGCAGTTTCACGATATGGCAAGGAAATATATTTGGGGTTAAAGTATTTTGATTTCTTCTCTTATTTGTTATGTGAGGTTATGCCAGAGTTAGGTCAGAAAGCAGACCACGCTATAGGGTTAAAATTAAAGCCTCTCTGATGAGACTTTATGGTTTGTAGGGTGTGACTCCCCAGGCCCCTTAGGGAGGAATTTGAGCAAAATAAGAACAAAAAAATCAGAGTTTAGTCCTCCAAAACTATAGGCAGGTTATGACAGAAAATTTCCTTGAATCTGCCAAACAAAGTGAGGTGATAGTCTCACATTTAAGTCATAAAAACATTATTCATATCAATTACTTAATTTCATGTAATTATTTTTGTTTTGCTCAATCTTTTTATTTTTTTTAAGACAGAGTCTCGCTCCATCACCCAGGCTGGAGGGCAATGGTGCAATCTTGGGTCACTGCAACCTCCACCTCCCAGGTTCAAGCGATTCTCCTGCCTCAGCCTCCTGAGTAGCTGGGATTACAGGTGCCCGCCACCACACCAGGCTAATTTTTTTGTATTTTTAGTAGAGGCGGGGTTTTACCTTGTTGGCCAGGCTGGTCTCAAACTCCTGGCCTCAAGTGATCCGTCCACCTCGGCCTCCCCAAGTGCTGAGATTACAGGTGTGGATGGCAAGCCACCCAGGTGCCAAGGCAAGAGACCGAGGGCACAAGCTGTTCCAGTATAATAAAGAAAATATATAGAATAAGAATAGTTATACTAGAAATAGATTATAGATATGATTGTATATGAATATCATTAATCATTAGTTTGTAGCATCACTCTTTATTCCAATATTATAATAATCTTTGTTCTATAATTATAACCTAGGAAAAACCAGGCCATACAGAGATAGGAGCTGAAGGGGCACGGTGAGAAGTGACCAGAAGATGAGTGTGAGCCCTCTGTTAAGCCTGGACAGGGCCACCAGAGGGCTCCCTGGTCTAGCAGTAACACCAGCACCTGGGAAGGGACCCATTACCTAGCGGACCTTGGTCTAGGGGTAGCATCAGTGCCTGGGGAAGGCACCCGTTACTTAGCAGACTGGGAAAGGGAGTCTCCCTTTTCCTGGGGGAGTTAGAGAAGACTCTGCTCCACCACCTCTTGTGGAAGGCCTGACATCAGTCAGGCCCGCCCACAGCCATCCGGTGGCCTGTCTTCCTGTGATGCTGTGCTTCAGCAGTCACGCTCCTGTTTCACGTTCATGTTATGCTCTGTACACCTGGCTCTGCCTTCTAGATAGTAGTAGCAGAATTAGTGAAAGTATTAAAGTCTTTGATCTTTCTGAGAAGAGCATAGAAGAAATAATGATGTAAGCTGTCCTCTGTCTCTCCGCCTCGGCTACCTAAAAGGAAAGGCCCGCTGTCTGGTGGACACGTGACTCGCGTGACTTTATCAATCATTGGAGACGACTCACACGCCTTACCCTGCCCCTTTTGCCTTGTATCCAATAAATAACAGTGTGGTCAGACATTCGGGGCCACTACCGGTCTCTGCACCTTGGTGGTAGTGGTCCCCTGGGCCCAGCTGTGTTTTCTTCTATCTCTTTGTCTTGTGTCTTTATTTCTACCATCTCTCATCTCCACACACGAAGAGAAAAAACCCACAGATCCTGTAGGGCTAGACCCTACAACAAGCGTGAGCCACTGCACCTGGCCAGTTTTGCTTGTTTTGCTCAATCTTAATTAGCAATTTTGGACCATAGCCAATTGTGAATGCTTCCAGAGCAGAATTTAAAACAACTGTGGGTGGCAGGGTGTGGTGGCTCACGCCTGTAATCCTAGCATTTTGGGAAGCCAAGATGGGAGAATCACTTGAGCTCAGGAGTTTGAGATGAGCCTGGGCAACATAATGAGACCTTGTCCCTATAAAAAAATAAAGACAATTAGCTGGGCACAGTGGAGCACCCCTGTAGTCCCAGCTTCTCAGGAGGCTGAGGTGGGAGGATCACTTGAGCTTGAGAGGTGGAGGCTGAAGTCAGCTGTGATCACGCCACTGTACTCCCGCCTGGGCAATAGAGTGAGACCCTGACTCAAAAATAAAAATTAACTGTGGGTGACAAAAGCCCAGAGCAGTCAGTCAGAGATCTGATGACAATTTACA
This sequence comes from Nomascus leucogenys, assembly GCF_006542625.1. Lineage (NCBI taxonomy): Eukaryota > Metazoa > Chordata > Mammalia > Primates > Hylobatidae > Nomascus > Nomascus leucogenys. Next base: position 87,236,764 of record NC_044384.1, on the reverse strand, counting down.
ATTGACAGGAAATTTCAGCATTTCTTTTTTTTCTTTTTTCTTTTTGAGATGGAGACTCACTCTGTCACCCAGGCTGGAGTGCAGTGGCGTGATCTTGGCTCACTGCAAGCTCCGCCTCCCAGGTTCACACCATTCTCCTGTCTCAGCCTCCCGAGTAGCTGGGACTACAGGTGCCGGCCACCATGCCCGGCTAATTTTTTGTATTTTTCGTAAAGATGGGGTTTCACCGTGTTAGCCAGGATGGTCTCAATCTCCTGACCTCATGATCCACCCGCCTCGGCCTCCCAAAGTGCTGGGGTTACAGACATGAGCCACCGCGCCTGGCCAGAAATTTCAGCATTTCTGTGGCATAAAACCATGTGACACAATCATCATAGTCATGACACATATCTTGGCATATCAGAGTTTTAGGAATTTCAAACCATTTCCCATGTGTTAGTGACACACTTACACAAACATTACTTAAAGGAAGTTAAACACCATTTCTATTTGACAATGCTTCCCATATTATTTACCAAGTAAGCCTGATCATTTAATATCTCCAAAAGATGAGAGACACAACCTTTAAGGCTTGCTCCAGGAGGCCCTTCTGGAAGAATCTCAAAGTTGATTTTAGTCAAGATGGCTTAATTTAGGATTTGGATCCTGGGGAATTCTGCCAAAGATGTCAAGAAGTTCAAATGGCTTCCTTCAACAGAATCAGAGATCACTGCCAAATAATAGTTACTCATTTAACCACAGTGACAATCAAAAGACTTCAAAAGCAACACAGAAAGTTACACACATGGAAAAACCTTAACACTTTGAAGCTCAGTCTCCCTAAGCAATCTGTGTTTCCTAGGCCGGTGAGCAGGGGAATACATTAGTAATACTATGGGAAGTCCTGGTTACATGAAACAATTCAGACATATTAAGAAAATCCAAGAACACAGAATCAGTTTATACTGGCATAAAACTGCTTTTCTAGACCTTTGAGATAAACTTGAAACCAAAGAAATTAGACTGATCTTAAGAAGGAATATGACAGAAACAAACTAATTTGTAACTCAGAGAATGGCTATTAACGAAGCAGGTTTTAGAAATAAATATCAAAACCTCTTGGAACTTTACTAAGAGTAAATTAATGTCTTAAGAAACTGCTGTTTTTTGTTTGTTTGTTTTTAAGATGGAGTCTCGCTCTGTCACCCAAGCTGAAATGCAGTGGTGCGATCTCGGCTCACTGCAAGCTCCGCCCGGGTTCATGCCATTCTCCTGCCTCAGCCTGCCGAGTAGCTGGAACTACAGGCGTCCACCCCCATGCCCGGGTAGTTTTTTGTATTTTTAGTAGAGATGGGGTTTCACCGTGTTAGCCAAGATGGTCTCGATCTCCTGACCTCATGATCCACCTGCCTCGGCCTCCCAAAGTGCTGGGATTACAGGCATGAGCCACTGCGCTCAGCCAAAACTGCTGTTGTTTTAACAAAGAGGACTAAAATTGTAAGTTATGTGTCATGTGTTTTAACATCCAAATTCATTCTCTAGAAAAACTGTTACAGGCCAGTCATGGTGGCTCATGCCTGTAATCCCAGCATGTTGGGAGGCCAGGATCACCTGAGGTCAGGAGTTCAAGACCAGCCTGGCCAACATGGTGAAACCCCATCTCTACTAAATATACCAAAATTAGCCAGGCATGGTGGTTCACACCTGTAATCCCAGCTACTCAGGAGGCTGAAGCAGGAGACTCACTTGAACCCAGGAGACGGAAGTTGCAGTGTGGCAAGATCGAACCACTGCACTCCAGCCTCAGCAAATGAGTGAGACAGCAAGACTCCATCTCAAAAAAAAAAAACTATTACAAATCATTTCGTTTAATTACAGCTAATTTAATCACACCCCACATTTCCATCATAAGTTCCCATTCACAAGCCTTATCATGACTTACTCAGACACCTGTGGCATGCTTGGACTTGCCCTGTACTTCCTCTTTCTTAAATGTCTAGTCATTTTAGTCTAAGACAGAGATTGACCACACAAGGTTCTTTCCTATACAAAATTACTCTCATTGCTTCACATCTGTAATTTTCTTTACATCTCTGTCTCATCTACTTACTGGTTCCTTTTAATCTTTTTTCTATTTCTTTCCTAAATCCATATTTTAAAACTCCCTTTAAATAACTGCTAAATTAGACAAATTACTTTTTTTCTCAATAAAGAATATATTTTATACCTTTCTTATTGTTTTCTTATTAAGTGCTCCTTACTTTTGGCACACTTCCTATATAGAATTGTGTATTAGGATTTTTAAAAACCCTTAGTACTCTTAAATTTTTGTTTTTAATTATCTTTTTTCTTTTTTTGAAACAAGGTCTTGCTCCATCACTCAGGCTGGAGTGCAGTGGCATTGATTTTGGCTTACTGCAGTCTTGACCTCCCTGGCTCAAGTGAACCCCCCACCTCAGCCTCCTGAGTAACTGGGACTACAGTAGGCATGTGCCACCACCCCTGGCTAATTTTTTTTTTTCTGGTAGAGACAGAGTATCACCATGTTGCCCAGGCTGGTCTGGACCTCCTGATCTCAAACGATCCTCCTGCTTCAGCTTCCGAAAGTGCTGGAATTACAGGCATGAGCCACAGTGCCCATCCAGTTCCCTTAAATTTTGTTGAAAACATAGGAAGCACAAAATCTTGAACTGCCTATCACATATTGGTATTTTATGGGGAAGAGCCATTTTGAAATTGTTAGAGAAACATATTTTCCTATGGCATAATTTTTATACATATTTATAGTCCCAAACATATTTAGTCTTTATATTAAATTTAAGAGACCAAGGGCAAACATATTTATGGTCAGCAATTTGTTCCAGTTTTTGTCTTATTTGGAAATAACTCACATAGTTAATGAGTATCCATCACTTAATAGAGGATTTCAAATTACATTAAAAAGTCGATAGATACTTATCCCATTTACCTTTACATACTTTACTTATTTTTAGCAGTTTACCAGTATTACTTATGAGAACTGATACATTAGACAAAGCTAGTCATCATTTCAAATTATTTATCTGTTAATTACCTTTATATAGCTGCATGTCAGGCAACTATCATAAAAGTAAGAACCTTTAAGGCTGGGTGTGGTGGCTCATGCCTGTAATCCCAGCACTTTAGGAGGCTGAGGCAGGCAGATCACGAGGTCAGGAGATCAAGACCATCCTGGCTAACATGGTGAAACCCCACCTCTACTAAAAATAAAAATAAAAAAATTAGGTGGGCGTGATGGCAGGCACCTGTAGTCCCAGCTACTCGGGAGGCTGAGGCAGGAGAATGGTGTGAACCCGGGAGGCGGAGCTTGCAGTGAGCTGAGATCACGCCACTGCACTCCAGCCTGGGTGACAGAGCGAGACTCCGTCTCAAAAAAAAAAAAAAAGTAAGAACCTGTAAGTTACATTTCAGAAGGCACACCATTCCCATCAAACCAACAATTTTAGACTAGTTCCATCCACCAAAAGATTACCATCATGTGAACTTGAAAAGCACTTGGTCTTATTTGCTTAGTTTATGAGTACTCATTTCTTTATAAGCCAATTTGGTACCACAGACAAATATAACCGGACCTGTACATACTACCAGATACAAATAACGATCTTGTAGTTTTAACTTTTAAAAGTTTAGCCATGGGTCAGGTAAAATTCACTACTTAAAAGACAGATTCCAACTCTGTCTCCGTCCAACTAACAATTTTAGCTAAAATTTATCTGTCCCATACTGCAGAAGCCCTTTCCTAAATTTTAGGAAGAACATGGTAGAAAGGAGACAGGCAAAAATTTGGCTCTAGTGTCAGTTAGAAAACCCATGAGTCTCTCCCACAGCAATTGTTACCTGATCTAGGGGTTCCTAGATCATAGAGGAGTCCCCGAGTCCCATCACTTCTGGTCACTATTAGCAAACTGCAGCATCTGGTGGGCTGATTGATGGAGAAGTTTCTTTCCCTACCCACTGGGGACAGTTAGGACTCTCTAGTACCCAATGGCCCTCTTGTTTACAATATGCACACTGTTGCGGTCTCAAGGGCGGGAGGCCCTTTGGCCAGGCAGTGGGGTCCCTAGGGATCTTACTTATGGCTGATCATCTCCAGTGAAATGTTTTGTTTTTTTTTGTTTTTTGTTTTTTTCAAGAAAGAGTTTTGCTCTTGTCGCACAGGCTAGAGTGCAATGGCGCTATATCAGCTCACAACCTCCGCTTCCTGGGTTGAAGCAATTCTCCTGCCTCAGCCTCCTGAGTAGCTGGGATTACAAGCGCCCACCACCATGCCTGGCTAATTTTTTTGTATTTTTGGTAGAGACAGGGTTAGCCATGTTGGCCATGCTGGTCTTTATCTCCTGACCTCAGGTGATCCGCCCGCCTCAGCCTCCCAAAGTGCTGGGATTACAGACATGAGCCACCACGCCCAGACGCAGTGAACTGTTTCTTATGTACTGGCTGGTTGTAGCCAAGAGACTCGGTAGCTTCTTGTCTTGTGTGGCCTTGTTGGTTTTATTTGCCCTTCCTGGACCTGGCCACAGTTGCTCAATACCTTAAGGGCAATCTCAACCAATTGAGATGTCAGCATCCCCAGTGTCCCTTCTGCTTTTTGTAGTTTATCCGCATGGCTTGTGCCACTGGAGTCCTGCTACAATTACTGTTTTCCCATATTGCCCACCCAGCAGCTTAGAGGCAGGATTGGTGGTGACACAGATCCCACAACTCTTGGCCCACGCTCAACTAGTTTAAAAAAAAATTGGTGGGGAGGGGCGGGCATGGTGGCTCATGCCTATAATCACCACACTTTGGGAGGCCGAGGTGGGTGGACCACTTGAGCTTAGGAGTTCAAGACCAACCTAGGTAAGATGGTGAAACCCTGTCTCTATAATATTAGGTTGGTTCAAAAGTAACCGCTGTTTTTGCCATTGAAAGTAATGGCAAAAACTGCAATTACTTTTGTACCAATCTAATTTTTAAAAAATTAATTAATTAAAAAAAATTGGAAAGCATAGATTTCACTTGGCAAGGCAGGAAATCTTGTGACTGCTCTACACTGTGGCTCTGCCAACCGCCCGGCGCTGCTCCAGCAGATGCAAACTGCCCGAGATTTTGATGAATTCACTGAAGGCAATAAAGACATTGCGTTTAAAAACACAGCAGAAAGTTTGGGTGTGGTGGCTCACACCTGTAATCTCAGCACTTTAGGAGGCTGAAGGGGGTGGATCACTTGAGCTCAGGAGTTTGAGACCAGACTGGACAACATAGCAAGACCCCATCTACAAAAAAAACCATTAGCTGGGCACGTGCCTGTAGTTTCAGCTACTCGGGAGGCTGAGATGGGAGGACTGCTTGAACCTGGAAGTTGGAGGTTGCAGTGAGCCACAGTTGGGCCATTGCACTACAGCCTGGGTGACAGAGCCGGACCTTGTCTCAAAATAAAAAAAAACCCACTGCAGAAGACCTTCAGAATTGCTTGCCTCTAGAAACCATACTTTCCTCAGAACATCTAACCCTTCAAAAACTACAGCAGCAGCCAGAACCCACCATTCACGCTGACGCATTCCTTTGTGATGAAGACTTCATTGATTCATTATATGACAAAGGGAAAATGAGTAGAAACTACTGGGTGGTTCACACCAAACAGAACCTTTAGACTGATTGCTCATTCCTTCTCCCTCATGGAATTGAAGTTCATTTATCTTCATGCACTCCCTGATCAATCGGGAGACCTTGTGGCTGACGTCAGCTCCAGGCTCAGCACAGTCTTTATGGGGTGATCTTATAGTTTAGCAGTGCAACTCTGTGGATTAGAACTGAATGGAGACTTTTGCCAGTTGCAAGAAATGGTCATTAAAAAATACCAGTTTACTCACAGAATAAAGGTGCTTCATGCAGACGTCTGTCCCCAGGGTTTCTTCTGCAAAATGCTGATGCTATTATCATGAATAATGTCTTCAAATATTCTCTTAATGAGGCAGAACAGGCCAGAGCTGGGAATACATTTGTCATAACATAAGGAATCAGATCATCATTAGTGACAGTGCCAAGTCTTGAAGATTCTCTCCTGGGTCTTCAGACAAATACACATGTATCTCCTTGGGTTGAAGAAGTACTGTGGGACTATGATGTATACCCGCAAAAGGATATTGACAAAGAAGCTCTTTATTTATTTATTTATTTATTTTCTTTTGAGACAAGGTCTCACTCACTCTGTTGTCTAGCCTGGAATGCAGGGGTACAATAACAGCTCACTGTATGCACGGTACAATTACCTCCAATTCCCTGTGCTCAAGTGATCCTCCTGCCTCAGCCTCCTGAGTAGCTGGGTCCACAGCTGTGTGTGCCACCACCTGGCTAATCTTTTTTTTTTTTTTTTTTTTTTGAGACAGAGTTTCGCTCTTGTCGCCCAGGCTGTAGTGCAATGGTGTGATCTCAGCTCACTGCAACCTCTGCCTCATGGCTTAGCCTCCCGAGTAGCTGGCATTACAGGCACCCACCACCATGCCTGGCTAAATTTTGTATTTTTAGTAGAGACGGGGTTTCGCCATGTTGGCCAGGCTGGTCTTAAACTTCTGACATCAGGTGATCTGCTCGCCTCAGCCTCCCAAAGTGCTGGGATTACAGGTGTGAGCCACCTCGCCCACACTAATTTTTTTTTTTTTTTTGGTAGAGACAGGGTCTCCCTATGTTGCCCAGGCTGGTCTTGAACACCTAGGCTCAAGCGATCTGCCCCCCTTGGCCTCCCAAAGTGTTGGGGTTACAGGTGTGAGCCACTGCATCCAGCTGACAAAGAAGCTCTTGAACAAATTCATTTAATGAGATTCTCTAGCACTAAAATAGTCCTACCTCATTGTAATGTTTTGTAGAGTATCTTATAAAATAATGAAAAAAAACCGCAGTATTTTAATACATATTTTTCTGTATATTTCCTTCTAGCCTTTGTACATAATGATCACATGTTTGTAAAAAGTTGTATGTGTATATATACAACTTTACCTGCTTTGTGTGATAATATAATAAAAACATTTATCTGAAAAAAATATTTTTTTCATCAAATGGCAGAGCTCCTGTTTCTGGTAACCTGGGGTATGGCAAGCGGGGGCTCTGGGAGATGGAGCAGCTCAGCCTCCTGTGAAAAATTCTGTTTCTCTAAAAAAGAACAAATTCCCGTGCTGGGCGCGGTGGCTCACGCCTGTAATCCCAGCACTTTGGGAGGCCGAGGCGGGCGGATCACGAGATCAGGAGACAGAGACCATCCTGGCTAAGACGGTGAAACCCCTTCTCTACTAAAAATACAAAAAATTAGCCGGGCGCGGTGGCGGGCGCCTGTGGTCCCAGCTACTCAGGAGGCTGAGGCAGGAGAATGGTGTGAACCCAGGAGGCGGGGCTTGCAGTGAGCCGAGATCGCGCCACTGCACTCCAGCCTGGGTGACAGAGCCAGACTGTGTCTCAAAAAAAAAAAAAAAAAAAAAAAAAAGAAAGAATTCCCCAAACTAGTCCCACTGTTGTCTGCCCAGCTCCGGGTTGCCCTTGGCCTGGCCGGAGATGCCTCTCAATCCCCCAGGACACGCAGAGCCAGAGACAGAAACCGAAAGCAGAGGTGCCCTGCGCTGAAGTCTAGAGATCTCACTGCTAGATCCAGAGAATTTACCCTTTCAGTCAACCCACGGGACAAAGTCCACTTTTTTCCCTGAAGGAGCAGCGCCGAACAAAAGCTCCAGGCAGCTGCTTCCTCTGTTTCGGGGGTAGGGCCGAGTGACAGCCCCACGGGCCGCGCAGCAAGCAGAAGATCCCCAGAAGTCCCCCTCAACCCTCTGGGGCCACGTGGGTGAGTTTGCCCGGGGGAGGTGCCCACTGCTTCACCTTAGTGAGCCTCAAGGAGTTAGGATCAGAATCGCAGTAGGCCCCATCTGGGTCGCCAGAGTTTTGTTACCCACACGACGGGTGGGCTCAGTTGCTTGGCGGGTGTCAACTAAAGAGGATTTAACAGGGGATTTTATTTCTTGCAACAAGTGAGGAGAACACCGAGACAGCTCCCAAAGCAGTGTCTCCCCGAGCTGAGGGCTGGGGCAGATTTTATAAGCATAGGGTAATGAGGCGTGATCTGATTGCATCTTGCAATGAGGTGATGCTGGGAGGCAATGATCTAATTGGATGATGACACAGGGGACACCACAGCTCTGACCCCTCTCTGGGTCTCAGTTTCCCCAACTGCAGTGAGGAAATTGGCCCCAGTGATGATGCCCATGACACCACCATCCTCTGCCCTCACTCATGCTGGGGTCTCCATGTGCCCATTTTCAAGCTTGTGCCCGCCCTTTGTTCCTCACTCCCCACAGCTGCCCTTGGCCAGGACTTTCGCAGGGTGGAGCCAAGGCCCAGAGAGGGCACTGAATCTCTCCAGGTCACACAGCCTGTCAGGGAGGTGGGGTCAGAGCCAGGTCACACGTGTGCACACAACACACACACACACACACATGCTCACACACAGGCATACATGCACACACATATGCACACGCTCTCATGTACACATGCACACATGTACACACACAGGCACACAATACTCTCATGCACATGCACACACATATGCACACACATGCTCTCACGCCCACGTGCACACACACACATGCTCTCATGCACACGCACACGTGTACAGATGCACACATGCATGCACACACATTCACACACATGCACACATGCACACACACTGCCGGGACTGGGGGCTGCTGTTTCTGAGAGCTCCTGCATGGGCTCCTGGCCCCCGTCTGTTCCATAAACACTCACTGAAATGCAGAAGCTGGACCCCAGCCAAGGGAAGTGAAACTTTCCAGCACCCCTACTCTGTTCTCCCCAAAGTTGGGGGCCCAGCACCTCGTGGCAGAAAGCACCCTGGTCCCCAGAAGCCCCCAAAACAGCTAGGTCTGCCAAGCAGGCCCTTCCTTCCTGAGAGGCACCACACCAAGTCAGCAGGATCCCAGCCTCTGTGGGGGTAGGGGGGGCCTTCCAACAAAGACCATGGCCTGGGACTCATAAAGCAGCGTGGGGGTCCCTGAGACCCCTACCCCAAGCAAGAAGGGAGCAGACCCAGGCCAACAGGCTCCTCTGCTGACCCCCTCTCCCACCATCTGCCAAGGACTCAGTCAAGTCACCCAACCCCTAGAGCTTCAGTCCACACCTGCAAAATGGAGCCAGTGACAGCTGCCCCCAGGGCTGGGCCGGTTACAGGAGTCGATGGCATGGTATGGCCCCCTAATGGCAGTCTCTGCCCTCCCTTTGCTGAGGCTCCAGGTGCCAGGAGGAGTGGCCCCTGGAGGGGGCTCATAGGGAGCCCCGGCCCGCTGGGGGCTCAGCCTCACACTCCATCCACCCCTCTTGACACCCTGTCAAGGTCCCAGCTGCCCTGATGGGAACCAGGATGACAAATCCCCTGTCTCCACAATCACCATGCTCTGAGCTCACGGAGACCTGGGTGTGGAGGGCAGGAGAGCCCAGGCCACAAAGAGTTGAGTGTGATCTGGGGCAGCTTCCGAGAGGGTGTAACTTAGAGGGTGCTGGCCACCCAGAGCCCCCCAGGCTGGTAGGCCTGGCATCTGGAGCAGGGCTGGACTGGCCCGGGGAGACCCAGTGTGGTGGTAAAGAAGGCCTAGGATCAGATGCCTGGGGGAAGCTCCAGCTCAGGGTCCCAGCACCTGGCATCCAGCAGGCCCTGGCGAAGTGGCTTGCCTCACTCCCCAGTGACTTCTGGACTGGCCTCAGCTCCTCCCAGCAGACAGCTGAGGCTGGTGGGAGGTAGAGGCCCCAGGGCTGAGTGCAGGGGACCTCACCTTCATCCCTCCCCACTTTGCTCTTGAGAGGCAGCAGGAGGGGATGGAGCCAGACTGGACGCCCTGAGTGCCACCTGCAGCCCACCTCTGGGGCTCTGTGTGCCTGTGGGCAGCCCGCCCCAGGGTTCTGTGTGCCACCTGCAGCCCACCTCTAGGGCTCTGTGTCCCCTTGAACAGCAACACCCCCGCCCCTAGGGTTCTGTGTGTCACCTGCAGTCTGCCTCTAGGGCTCTGTGTGACCCGCTTCTAGGGTTCTGTGTGCCCCTGGGCAGACCACCTCTAGGGTTCTGTGTGCCTGTGGGCAGCCGGCCTCTAGGGCTCTGTGTACCCCTGGACAGCCTGCCCCTAGGGCTCTGTGTGCCACCTGCAGCCTGCCCCTAGGGCTCTGTGTGCCACCTGCAGCCTGCCTCTAGGGCTCTGTGTGCCTGCAGACATCTCTCTGAGCCTCAGTTTTCACATCTATAAAATGAGCCTGAGGGTCGTTTCCAAAACAGAGCAAAGTGAGTCATCTGAGTTACACTGTCCTTGAAAATGACCGAAATCCCAGATCAAACATTTTGAAATTTTGCTTAAAGCAACAAAGAGCTGTAAAACTGGGGCTCCACATGGCACCTTTGGGTAAGGGTGACTCGGGAGTGACCACAGCCCTCTGGGGGCTGCAAGGACAGAGGCATGTTGCCAAGGTGGTAAAGGAGGGGCAGCTTGTCATCTTGGTGGCCATCAAGGTGACACGTCTATAGTAACTTTCAATAGCCTGCTCTGGTGGTGACCAAAACCAAGTCACCACCCCACTGCAGGTGAACCTCTTAGTAGTGTTAAGGAAGGTGGCCCCTCTGGGGCCCAGCAGAAGGACGAAGGGCAGGGGCAGGAACTTGCCCGCAGGACCTGGACTCGTTGGGCCATGGCAGCACAAGTAGCAGAGTGGGGCGGGTGGGGCAGGGGCAGTGGAGCAGACCCCAGCACTCCGACCTTTGGCTGCGTGAACCTCAGCCCGTCCCACCCACCCCCTGCTGTCTGCCAGCTTGCCACAGAACTTCCCGTCTGTGGATCTCCAGGCCCATAAATACCAGCCTGTCTGCGAGTTAGACGCCAGTCCTGGTGGCCCAGGAAGCCCAGATCCGCATCAGCAGGTAAGTACCCCCTGCCCTGAGACCCCTGCACCAGCTCGGAGGAGCAAACAGGAGGGGCAGGAAGGCAAGGCTGTTGCCTAGAACCCAGACACTCCAGAGTGAACTCTGGTGACACTTTCAACTCCCCATGCTGTGCCTCAGTTTCCCTGTCTATAAAAAGGAGCGCAGTCCTCTTCCTATAGGGAGTGTGCCTTGGTGAACCCATCTTCCTGAACAGTTGGGCCCCTCTTCTCAATTTAGGAAAAAGAAACTTCTTTTCTCCAAAGGAGCAGGAAAATTGTCTCCTCAGAGAAATGGCCACTGGGGGTGCAGGTGGGACACAGCTGAGACACTCCCAGCCGGCCACACCTCTTGACAGGCAGCTGCCCTGTGGGGTCTCCCACCGCCATCCCTGCTCTGAGCCCGGGTCCCTTGCATCGGGGCCGGGGTCTCCTAAGTATGCCCACTCCCAGGTTCTGCACCCCACACCAGCATGTGCTCACTGCCTGTGCCCCGGGAGCCCCTGCGTCGCGTGGCTGTGACTGGGGGCACACATGGCAACGAGATGTCGGGCATCTACCTGGCCCGGCACTGGCTGCGGGCCCCCGCAGAGCTGCAGAGACCCAGCTTCTCCGCTGTGCCTGTGCTGGCCAACCCGGCAGCCACAGCTGGCTGCCGCCGCTACGTGGACCACGACCTCAACCGCACCTTCACCAGCAGCTTCCTCAAGTGAGTGCTCTTGCTGCCAGGTTGGCCCAGGCAGTTGGGCACCGAGTCCCCACCACAAACCTTCCCTCCAGCCACCAGCAGGGCCCTCCCTGCCTTCACTCCTGCTTCCCCTCAGCCTATGTGGCCCATTCCTCCAAGGGGACAAACCGAACATTTAGAGAAACCGAGATTGATGTTACCTCCTCCAGGAAGCCCTTCCTGACTGCAAGTTGGTTCAGGACCTCTTCTGGGCATCCCAGACCTAGCGCTTCCCTCAGATTAGCACCACAGGCCATGTTTACTGGTCGTGTGCCCTGACCACTGTTCATGCCTCCTTCCAATGAATAGTCACTGAGTCCTATCTCCAGGCCAGGCTCTGGCCAGCTCAGGTGAGAGAATGGGGAATAGGACCAAGGTGTTGGCTTCAAGCTTAATGGGGAGACAGAGGAAGAACCAGGCAACCATAACCCGGGAGGCTAAAGGCAGGGCCGGGGGCTACACAAAGCAGCTAATCTGGCTGAGAGCAGTCGGGAAAGGCTTCCTGGAGGCGATGGTATCTCAGCCAAGCCCCAAAGGCTGAGTAAAAGCTAGCCAGGGGAAGAGAGGTGAGAGGGAGTTTCCAGGGGAGGGCCAAGCACAGCACAGGCCTGGGGGTGAGACCAGCATGGTGCTCAGGCAGCGTGGCTGGAGTGAGGGCATGAGAGGCAGGCAAGTGGGCAGGCAGGCGGGAGGGCGGGCCAGGCTGAGGGCTTGGATTTTACCGGGAAGTGCAGAGCCGAGAGGGCCATGGGCAGGGGTGGACACAGCCACAACGGCTGAAGGGAAAGCCCTCGAGCTGCTCAGAGTGGCTCCTGCAGGGCCCCTGCCCCTTCCCCCTTAAACCACTGAAGACTGACTGAGACTGTGGGGGTCGGTGTCCCCCATTCCCGTCTCCACAGTTCCAGGCCCACCCCGGACGACCCATACGAGGTGACAAGAGCCCGAGAGCTGAACCAGCTGCTGGGGCCCAAGGCCTCGGGCCGGGCGTTTGACTTTGTCCTTGACCTGCACAACACCACGGCCAACGTGGGCACCTGCTTAATCGCGAAGTCCTCCCACGAAGTCTTTGCCATGCACCTGTGCCGCCATCTGCAGGTGGCCCCGGCCCCCAGCACACAGCCCCCCAGAGGGGAGAGGGAGGGAGGGAGGGCAGGTGGGTCAATGCTGGAACCTCCTTTGCTTAGCCCCTCTTCCCCGGGCCTAGTTTCCCCTGGGCTCCAGTCCCTGGGGTCTGCCACTTGCCAGCACTCCAGGCCCCCAGTACCCCCTCCACCACCCTGCCAGAGGGTAGAGGGAGACCTGGCCAAGGAGAGTGGTGCCCTGTGTTTCCTCCACGCAACACCTTCCCATCTCAGTTTCCCTTCCCAAGTAGGCCTGCGCCCCTAACCTGCCTCTCTCGCCCTCAGCTGCAGTACCCCGAGCTGTCCTGCCAGGTCTTCCTGTACCAGCGGTCTGGGGAGGAGAGCTACAACCTGGACTCCGTGGCCAAAAATGGATTGGGTGGGTCGCAGCCTTCCGAGAAGTGGGCGGGGCCAGGAGGGTTGGAGGGGCGGGGCCAGGCACCAAGGGGCGGGGCCTCTTCATGGAGTATACGGGTCCTGCACCTGCCTAACCCCTTGCTTCCTGGTCCCCAGGTCTGGAGCTGGGCCCCCAGCCACAGGGTGTGCTGCGGGCTGACATTTTCTCTAGGATGAGGACCCTGGTGGCCACAGTTCTGGACTTCATCGAACTCTTCAACCAGGGTGAGACCCCGGGGGACTTTCGGGAAACAGGTCTGGGGAAGAGCAGGCCTGGCTCAGGGATTGGGGAGCCAGGCCCACAGGCGGGCTGGGATCTAGCCCTGAGGTCCCCCCACGGCCCAGTCTGTCCCCTAGCCTGGAGGGAGGAATGGGCTCACACACCCAGCCTCCCACACAGGTACGGCCTTTCCTGCCTTTGAGATGGAAGCCTATAGACCCGTGGGCGTCGTGGACTTCCCCCGCACTGAGGCCGGGAACCTGGCAGGCACTGTGCATCCTCAGCTGCAGGTGTGTGTGTGTGTGGTGGGGGGTGATTGCTGGGGCCACAGCCTTGGGGAGGAGGATTGTCAAGGAAAACTGAATCCCAGAGGGTGCAGCCAAACCTCCCACAAGCTCACCAGTATCTTGGGTGGAGGAGCAGGATGGGAGGCTGGGCTCTACCATCCCACTTCCCCTGGCCCTGCTGCCTTCCCTGGAACCCCACACTCAGGCCTAGCACAAGAGGCCACAGTGATCCCCATAGCTCCTGTGGAGGGCATGATGGAGACAACCCTACCCTGGCTGTAAAAGGCAGAGGGAGGGGACGTGGAGCAAGCATGACTCAATTCACCTGCTTGGAGGTGCAAATACAAAACTCTCTTCTGATTTTCAATTGGTTCCTCGAGCATCCCCATGCCTGTTGGCAGTATGTCTCTCTGCAGGCCTTACCTTCCTGAATGTTCCAGGATTGGGCAATCCTGCTTCCACACCTTTCCCTTGGGTTCCTGGGAAGAACCCACTGGCTGCTGCTCTGCTTGCTGCCACAAGGGGTCATTGTTGAATAGGTTCTGGTGCAGTCTTGTGGCCTTTTGTGCCCTGAAGTTTCATTTTGAGGAGTTACCTTCTTACAAATGGAGACAGCACCATCCTGTCCATGTTTAGGGCTAGACGGTCTTAATCCAGCCATGCCTAGCTACCTTGCAGATGTTAAGTCATAACAGTCAATTTGGGTGGCTCCTCCTACAATTTTAAAATTTATTTTATTTTTTATTTTTTATTATTATTTTTTGAGACAGAATCTTGCTTCATCACCCAGGCTGGAGTGCAGTGGTACAATCTCAACTCACTGTGACCTCTGCCTCCTGGGTTCAAGCAATTCTCCTGCCTCAGCCTCCCCAGTAGCTGGGATTACAGGCACTCACCACCACACCCAGCTAATTTTTGTATTTTCAGTAGAGATGGGGTTTCACCATGTTGGCCAGGCTGGTCTCAAACTCCTGACCTCAAGTGATCTGCCCACCTTGACCTCCCAAAGTGCTGAGATTACAGGCCACTGAGATTATGAGCCACTGTGCCTGACCTTATTTATTTATTTATTTATTTGAGACAGAGTCTTGCTCTGTTGCCCAGGCTGGAGTACAGTGGCATAATATTGGCTCAGTGCAACCTCCGCCTCCTGAGTTCAAGTGATTCTCCTGCCTCAACTTCCCAAGTAGCTGGGATTACAGGTGCTCACCACCTCACCTGGCTAATTTTTGTATTTTTAGTAGAGAGAAATTTCACCATGTTGGCCAGGCTGCTCTTGAACTCCTGACCTCATGATCCACCCACCTTGGCCTCCCAAAGTGCTGGGATTACAGGCGTGAGCCACTGCACCCAGCCAAAATTTATTTAATAAAGAATCATATTGTACTTACTGTGTGCCAGACACTGCTTTAAGCACTATTAACCTGTTTAGTCTAAACTTCAGAATGATAGGAGGAGATATTGTAATCCTTATTTTACAGACAAGAAAGCTGAAAAACAGAGGTTAAGTGACTTGCTCACAGTCACACAGCTAGCAAGGATTTGAACTCCAGCTTCCATACCTGTGCCCGTATCCATGAGGGTCCACTTCCACATGGGCACATGCCTCCCCAAGGTGACCTGTGTCTTCATTTCTAGACACACAGCAGACTGGTATCTCACCAGACCTGCCATCATATGGATTAAGGAAGTGAAGCATGGGTGGGAAAGGCCATGAATGAGGGGCATCTTTTGGGTGCCAAGCTGGGGTCGCCCCCCTCTGGGGCCGGGGCAGAGGTGGCCCCAGCAATCTTGGCCTTTGGCTCTCCTCCCAGGACCGAGACTTCCAGCCACTGCAGCCCGGTGCTCCCATCTTCCAGATGTTCAGTGGGGAGGACCTGCTCTATGAGGGGGAGTCCACGGTGTACCCCATGTTCATTAACGAGGCTGCCTACTATGAGAAGGGCGTTGCTTTTGTCCAGACTGAGAAGTTCACATTCACCGTGCCTGCCATGCCCGCGCTGACCCCTGACCCGAGCCCAGCTTCCTAACCCAAGCCACACCTCCCCAACCTCAGTCTTCCCATCTGAACTATGGGTCCTGAGGCACAGCTCTGAGCACAAAGGTCCCTTTTGCCACCTACCATGCACCATGTTCCTTGCCAGGCCTCCCCAACCCCTGGCCTCAGTTTCCCAGTCTATAAAATGGAAGATGTCCAGAGGTCCATGGTTTGTGTCCTCTGTCCTGCACGGCTCCTCTCTGGCTGGGGAAGTGGATGGAGGAAGGGAGGTTGACCACAGGATCTGGGGGAGGTCTGGCAAGTGCAGCCTTGGACACGCAAGTGTCTTGGGGCCAGTGGTGGCTGCCTCTGTGCCCACAGCTGTCCATCCATGCCCGGGGGAGGATTCCAGAGCATAGGAGGAGAACCTGGAGGATTGCTCTGGATCCAGCAGAGAGGCTTCCAGAAGAGGCCACAACCCAGAGGGGGACCCCCAACCCTTCTACAGTCCTGGGGCCAGAGGGTGAGTGTGGGGAGCGCAGAGCCGGGCCCATGTCTGTGCACACATGTGTGTTTGTCTGTGCGTGGCGCCTGCCCTGGGTGCTCTTTGGCGTGTGTGTCTGTGCGTTTCCCACACACACGTGTTTCCAAGAGCCTCAGTTCCTTGGGCGTTCTAAGGGGATCCCTATGTGGCCAGATGTGCATTTTCAAGTGTGTAATGAGCCCGGTGCCCATGGCGGCTCAAGCAGGGAGTCAGGGCTGGGGTAAGGGCCACAGCAGGACAAGGCTGTCCCCATGCAGGGCAGCTTGTCCAACTGCAGAGATGCAGGGAGGAGGTGGCTTGGGTTGGGGCAGAGGGACTTCCCAGCTCTAATTGGGAAGCCACCATTCCCGCCATCCCCAGGACACCGCACACTGATGTCGGGCAAGCTGGCATGAGGCCCACTGCTGAGGGCCCCTCTGTCCTGATGCTGGTACCCTTCAGGGTGTCACGGCAGGACAAATAGTCAGGGCTCCATGCGACCTGGCTGCAGCCTCACTGCCCACACCTGCCTAAGCCTAATGGACTCTTGTTTGACAGCTGGGGCTGCTGGAGTCCAGAGTCCCCTCGCAGTGCCACTCCCCCAGCCCTCTACACCCCCGCCCGGCCCATCCATTTCCCTGGGGCCACGGCTGCCACGCCACCTCCTGGTATTGAGCAGTGAGATGAGAAGGTGTGAAGGATACGGGGGCACCAGGGACAGGCTGGCAGGCAAGATGGATGAAGGGGCAGGGGGCCAGCAGGCGCCTCGGGCAGGCACGGCGGGCCAGCCGGGGAGGGATGTGCAGGGAGGCCTGCCTGTGTGTGTGTGCATGCTGTGTGGTAAGTCCATGTGCACAGAAGCTGTACGTATGTGTACCATGTGGCGAGTCAGCGGGCTCTGAGCTCATCCGTGTGTCTGCGTGCATGCGGGTTAGCATGTCAGTGTGCTCGTGTGTGTGTGCGGGGGAGGGGGTTGTTTCCCATCACACAGATCAACATCGCACACACACACGTATCACGGGCCACTACAATCCCAGCCTGGCCCTCCCCTGGGTGTCTCGGTGAAGGGGAGCCACCAGTACTGGAATGGATCCCCCAACTCCTTCCATCATCCTCCCACTTCCCACCCACCATGCCATGGCCAGGGCAGATGACTACACCTTGTTGTGTAGCCCCAAGGGGCTGCTGGGACCCTCCATCTCACACAGAGCACTCCCATCTTGCCTGGCAGCAGCTCCAGAGCGCTAGCAGCCTTCTCTCACACAGCTGGGCATAGGGTTGGGCCAGGGGCCAGCCCTCCTCCTTTTACATCCCCCAGAGCCAGCCTACCGTCTTTGTGTGGGGTTCCATCCAGCTCTGCAGGCTGAGATCTGAGACACAAGGGATTGAGCCACAGGCATCCCTGAGCTGCAGGGAGGAGGGCCTAGAACGCAGTGCTCAGGGAGAAGCAGCCCTGCCACCCCCCCAGCCCCTCCGTGCCCCCTCTTAGGAATCAAGGCCACTGCCAACCCAGCATCCCCAAGACAGGATCCTGGAGGAGGCATGGGGGGCTCCAGCCAGACGACCCACTCTGTGCCATTCGGCAAGAGTCAAAAGGCCAACGTGCACTCTCAACCAAGGAACTGGCAGCAGCTCAGGGGGACCTCCGGGTTCTGCCTCCCTGCAGAGTGATCCATGTGTCCCCTGAATGCCCAGCACAGGCTGCAGACAGCCTGGAGAGGGTGCCCGGTCAGGCCAGAGAGAACAGACAGACCCACAGGCAGAGTGGACGCCCACTTCTCACCTGGGCCAGCCTCACCGTTTCCACTCATGCCTAGATGGGGCCTCTGTGGGCACCATCAGCCAGGGCAGCGCCCCCAGTTCCAGGAGGGATGGGCGCCAGTTCCAGGAGGGCGCTCTCCAGGTTGGGCTAGACCATCACAGGCAGAAGAGATTATGTGCTTAGGTTAACTGGGGAGACTGAGGCATGGAGACTCTCGGACCTGCCAGTGTTGCTCAGCTCCCTGAGTTCATCCATGTGTCTGTGCATGTGGGTTCACTTGCCACAGGACCTGGGCTTCCCACCACCCAGTCTGGGGCTCCATGCTGACTGCACTCATTGCTGCTGCCCCCTTACGTTTCCTGCTCACACAGCTCCTGAAAATTGCGCATCTGCCGGCCGGCTGGGGCCTGCCTCAGGTCAGGGGTCTGGGTCTTGGTGGGAGGGCACCTCCTCCACCATTCGGCCCGTGATCTGCTGCTCCTACTGTGCCTCCCAACCCCCGGGGCCCCAGCCCCTCCAGTCAGCCAGGCCTGGACCCCTGCAGATGCCCAGCCGTCCTCAAGAACCACCCTCCCACCCCCTCACCCCTGCCACGCCTGGGCGCATCGATCAGGAATGGCTGGGGGGCTCTTAGCTGGGGAAGGGAGGGACCTGAAGAGGGAGGATGAGGAGGGAGGAAGGGGGGCTCTGCAACGTCAGAACCTTCCCACCTGCCCTCCTCCCGCACAGCCTTGGACAGCACAGCCCAAGAGTGGCTTGGAGAAGGGCTCCTGCATGCCCCAGAGCCTGCATCTCGCCTTCGGAGACCAGGGATCCAGCTCGAGTGGGAAGACCACGACCTCGGGACGTGGACGAAGGGCGATCGAGGAGGCAAGGACAGTCCTGCCGAGAGACTACAGCCTGTGTGAGCACCTGAGGGCTGAGCTGAGGTGCCGAGTGGACGAGTGGTGACCACCCCTTCCAGCAGGCAGGGTCCCCTTGGGTGGCAGCTGCAGCCCAGCCCCAGCCAAGCAGAGTTTCTCCAGGAGCCGGACAGCCGCTCTGTCTCCATGGCAGGTAGGCTACGTGAAGCAGAGGTGGCCTCATGGGTCAGGCTCAGGTTCCAGGGTGGGTGGGCAGGGTGGGAACCAAGGCAGCCCTGCTGAACCCAGGTCCTTCACAAGAGGGTGGGGCAGGGGCACCCCAGGCTAAGGTCTGAGATCCCAACGGGACAGGGCTCACGGCTGCCCAAGTGCCATTATGGGAGATGCCAGGGACCAGGCTGTTCCGGGAGATGAGCGACTCACTGGGCACGTGTGAGCTCGGACCTCTCCCTGAGCCCCAGCTCCTTGAGCACCAAAGTTGGGGGCTAGACAAGAAGCCTTAGCTTCCCTTCCAGACTTGATACTCGATGCTTCCGGCAAGCTGTCATCTCTGGGCCTTGAGTGCTGGCTTCTAGAGGGACTGAGCAAAGGACAGGCTCCCTCCCTAGAGTCCCTGAAAGTGTTGAGGGGCAGCACGTTGGCTGCGATGGGCAGCGGGTGAGCCCCTAGAGGACTTGGGAGCCAGTGACCACCGGCAAAGCCTCCAGGCCCAGTGAAATCATGAGCCCCCCACTTGGGACCCATCGCCATGGACCCAGGGCAGGCTGGCATCACCTGGATGACGTACCCGCCCCGGCAGGGCAGCCGGGCGACAAGCAGTTACCCTTCTGATGGACTGGCCACAGGGGCAGGGGGACATCAGCCCATCTATCCATCCTGCCCAGCGTCCTCAAACCTGATGTGACCCATCGCTGTCACAAAGACATCCCCTCCCCCGAGAGGCTGCAGAAATCCCAGGGGCTTTGCACGCAGCTCTCAGGGCTGCTGAGGACGTGGCTATGGCCCTGGGCTCCACATTCTCCCCAGGCACCTACTAAGAGCTCACCCTGGCCAGGTGCTGTCCACCTGGTACCTCAGCAGATGCTATGCCACCATGGGAGCTTCCGTTACCCGCCTGTCTGCCAGTTCTTCCATCTCTCCAACACCCAGCATCCCCCCCCTCTGCTCCAGGCATCCCATAGTCTTACAGTCGTGTAAATATCCCAAAGCCACTCGGGTGGGGACACAGCTGGGAATAAAACCTTGTCCTCTGACTCCCAGCCACTGTGGCTTCCATGACCCTTCCAGCTTCTCAGCCCCTTATGGGGCTGCTATAAAATAATAGTTCTGTTTTTCAGGATTTTTTTTCCATTTAAAACATTTTAATTGTAAAATACACATGACACAATTTACCATCTTAACCTTTTTATTTATTTATTTATTTATTTATTTTGAGACAGAGTCTCGCTCTGTCACCCAGGCTGGAGTGAAGTGGTGCTATCTTGGCTCACTGCAACCTCCACCCCCTTGGGTTCAAGCGACTCTTGTGTCTCAGCCTCCCGAATAGTTGGGATTACAGGCGCCCGCCAGCACTCCTGGCTAATTTTTGTATTTTTAGTAGAGATGGGGTTTGCCAGGATGGCCAGGCTGGTCTCAAACTCCTGACCTCAAGTGACCCACCCGCCTTGGCCTCCCAAAGTGCTGGGATTACAGGCACGAACCACTGCGCCCAGCCCACCTTAACCATTTTTAAATGCACAGTTTTGTGGCATTAATTACATTCACATTGTAAAAAGTAAAGTAGAGGTTCCTCTTCAAAGACTTTCCTGCCATCTAATTAGGAATAAATAATAACTTCTCTTAGAAGCAAAATTTATTCAAAGATCTGTACTAACATTCTTAAATATCTGCTAGCAATAATAAAAAAAATCAATATACTTTATGTTCTTAGCTCCCACAATTTAGCCTAAATATTTGCCCTGGCATGCTTATACTGGTCCAAGCAAACATTAGGTTATAGCCTGTTCCTCCTCCTTATTTGAAGGTGTTTTTACCTTTCTCAGCATTCTACAAGTTACTTCCTCCTTCCTTTGTTCTCTTCTGCCTTTGCCTCTTTTAAAAGTTCTAAGTTGCTAGCCAATCAGAACAAACACACAATGTGAGGTCCCGTTCCAGCCAATGGGAACCGGACACAGCAGTAGGGTGGACACGTCAGGTTATAAATGACCCTGTCTCCTTTGTTCGGTGTACTCTCGTGGCAAAACTGCTTGCGAGTGTACCCTTTCTGCAAAAAGTAAAAAAAATGGCCTTGCTGAGGAAATTAAATTTATGTTCAAGTGCTATTTCTTTACGGCACCAGAAAACAAGCATTTCTAACAACATTGTTGTGCAACCGTCATTAGCATCCATCTCTAGAACATTCTGCATCTTGCAGAACTGATATTCTATCCTTACGAAACAACAACTCTCCATTTCCTCCTCCCCAGCCCCTGGCAACCACCATTCTACTTTCTGTTTCTATGATTTGGCCTCACCAGGTACCGCCTATGAGTAGAATCATATGGTATTTGTCCTTTGGTGTCTGGCTCATTTCGCGTAACAGTGTCTTCAGGACTCATCCATGTTGTAGCATGTGTCAGAACGTTCTTTCCTGTTAAGGCTGGATGGATACTATTCCCTTGCACGGATGGACCCCATTTTGTTCATCCATTCATTCTCCGATGGACACTGGGTTGCTTCCACTTCTTGGCTATTGTGAATAATGCTTATACGAACATGGGTGTGCAAATATCTGTTTGAGTTCCTTCTTTCAATTCTTTCTGGTATAGACCCAGAAGTGGAATTGCTGGATCATATGGTAATTCTAGGCTGGACATGGTGGCTCACACCTGTAACCCCAGCACTTTGGGAGGCTGAGGTGGGCAAATCACCTGAGGTCAGGAGTTCGAGACCAGCCTAGACAACATGGTGAAACCCCGTCTCTAATAAAAATACAAAAATTAGCCAAGTATGATGATGCATGCCTGTAATCCCAGCTACTCAGGAGGCTGAGGCAGGAGAATCTTTTGAACCAGGGAGGCGGAGGTTGCAGTGAGCCGAGATCGTGTCCATCCAGCCTGGGTGACAGAGCAAGACTCCGTCTCAAAAAAAAAAAAAAAGAAAAAAAAATATATATATAGTAATTCTAGTTTTAATTTTTTGAGGAGCTACCATGCTGTTTTCCCCAGCAGCTGCACCATTTTACATTCCCACCAGCAGTGCACAAGAGTTCCAATTTCTTGAGGCCAGGCATACTGGCTCATACCTGTAATCCCAACACTTTAGGAGGCTGAGGTGGGAGGATCACTTGAGCTCAAGAATTCAAGACCAGCCTGGGCAACATAGGGAGATCCCATCTCTACAAAAAAAAAAAAAGTAGCCGTGTGGTGGTGTGCGCCTATAGTCCCAGCTACTTGTAAGGCTGATATGGGAGGATTACTTGAGGCCAGGCGGTCGAGGCTGCAGTGAGCTATGACAGAGCTGCCACTGTACTCCAGCCTGGGCAACAGAGTGAGACCCTGCTTCAAAAAAAAAAAAAAAGGGGGGGGAGTTCTAATTTTTCCATCTCCTTACCAACACTTTCTATTTTCTGGTTTCTTTTCTTTTCTAATAGCCATCTTAATGGGTATAAAATGGTATCTTATTTAGCTAAGATTTTTTTTAATTGGAGGGGTGAAGGGTGACAAAGCATTTGGCCAAGACTTGTGCCAGGATTGCAGATCAAAAGACAAGATGTTTAGAAAAGAGTGCAGAGACCAGAGAAAAAGACGGTAGGATGGGTTTCTGGAGGAAGGCTCTGGGCGGGTTGTCAAGGTCAGGGATAGGTAATTGGTGCTGAATGGGGGGCTCTTCTTGGCTCAGCTCTCCTTCAGCAGCACCGGGAGGCAGGGTCCCACAGAGCTGGGGAAGACCCCGCCCCCTCCCCACACACACACATATCATCTAGAACAGGTGCTGTTTGTGAAGGGCCCCCTGTGCACCAGCCCCTGTGCGTGGTCACTAATCCTCACATCAGCCTTGTGAGGCAGGTATTAAGAACCCCTTCCAACAGATGTGGAAACTGAGGGTCCAGGAGGTGAAACAATTTGCTTGAGGCCACATAGACACAAGATGGCCCAAACATTCTCTGGGGAGCAAGACAGGCCCTGACGCTACCCTCAAGGAGCTTGCTGGCAAAAAAGACTTTAAGTGAGCATTTATCTCACAGAGTGATGCTGAGTGGGGGATCCTGTGAGAACACAGCCCTGGCAGTCAGGGAGGGCTTCCTGGAGGAAGAGGCATGTAGGTGCAGCCTGAAGGATAAGAGCTGGCTGGGTAATGCGTGGGGCCCACACTTCCATCCTCTCTCCACAGCCTTCCTGTCTGCTGGCCTCGGCATACTTGCACCCTCAGAGACCTACCCCCTACCCACAACCAGCTCTGGCTGGGAGCCCCAGCTGGGGTCGCCATTCCCATCAGGCCCTTGCACCAGCTCTACTGGGGCCCAAGCTGTGGCCGAGCCCACTGGGCAGGGCCCCAAGAACCCACGCGTGTCCAGTGTGACGGTTCAGCTGGAGATGAAGCCTCTGTGGGAGGAATTCAACCAGCTGGGCACTGAGATGATCGTCACCAAGGCAGGCAGGTGTGAGCAGCGGGGGCGGGGTGGGGCAGGGGCCAGGGCTGGAGCCGCATCCGGCTGCTGAGCACCTCCCTCCCGCAGGAGGATGTTCCCCCCCTTCCAGGTGAAGATCCTGGGCATGGACTGCCTGGCCGACTACGCCCTGCTCATGGACTTCATCCCCCTGGACGACAAGAGATACAGGTGCGGGGACCGGCCTGGGGCACAGGCTCAGGCCTCAGGTGCTGAGACCAGGAATTAGACCCTTCCTGCACCCCAAGGTGAGGCAGGGGCCTGTCCAAACAATGCCAGGGAGGTCCAGCCTAAGGGCAGGACGACAGACAGGCAACAACAGCCTGAGGGCAGGAGGGAGCCCAGCTCAGGGTACCCAGCAGACTTCCATGGGCTGTGGGCTAGCCTCGGGCAGGCAGAGAGGTTATCCTATCATCCACCAGCCAGATGCAACCACAGAGAGAGAGCTCAGGTCTCAACAGGATTCTCTGAGCCTTGGGTTCCTTAGCAAGGTGCCCATCAGGTGGGGTGAGCAGTGTTGGAGTCAGCAGCAGCCCCTTCACCCCGCCTGTATTGCTCAGGTGTGACTGGTTGGGGCAGCCCTCACTACCTCGCTGTGCTCCCCAGGTATGCCTTCCACAGCTCGGCCTGGCTGGTGGCAGGCAAGGCAGACCCAGCCACACCTGGCCGCGTGCACTTCCACCCTGACTCGCCGGCCAAGGGTGCCCAGTGGATGCGCCAGATTGTGTCCTTCGACAAGCTCAAGCTGACGAACAACCTGCTGGATGACAATGGCCACGTGAGGCCCGGGCCACGGCGGGGACGGAAGGGCCTGGGGTTAGGGTTGTTAGGGCCTTTGGTGGCCAATGGCCTTGGTGCCCAGGACCTCTGCCTGCTGCTGATGGCCAAGGCGGGGCGGGGAGCGGGGGTGGCGAGCTCACCTGGCTGGGGGTGGCACAGCAGGGAGGGTTGTCCAGGCAGGTGGAAAAGGGGGTGTGGGCGGGGGAATGTTCCAGCATGCATTGTCCCCTGTAAGGAGAGGGAGGACAAGGTATGGAACGCCCAGCCTAGGCCGGGCCCGCTTTATGTGCGGACACAGCATCATTGACACTTGATCAAACAGCCAATGATCCCCGCCCTCACAGAGGTCACTTCCTGGGGCAGAGGCAGGGTCCAGAAGACACTGTGTCCAGCGTCTCATATAGGGACAAATGCCAGAGAGAAAGCAGAGGTACGGAAGGGGGGCAGAGAAAGGGTGCCGCTGTTCTCAGGGGGCTCAGGGAGCTGAAGACCTGAAGGAGGTGGGGGATGGAGGGGCCCATGCCCGTCAGAGGAGGCAGCAGGTGCAAAGGCCCTGAGGCCAGAGAATCCTGGGCCGGCAGAATTGCAAGATGCATCCATGGGGCCAGAGTGGAGCCAGGAGGGGAAGCCAACGAGGCGAATGCCTGAGGAGCCGGGCTGACTGCGGGGGACTATGGCTTTTACCGTGTAGGGTGGAAGTCGCTGGAAGGTTAGGAGCAGGGGGCTATGTGATGTGGCTTCCCGGGCAGCTGTGTGGAGAAGGAACAGAGGGGTACGGCAGGGACAGGGAACAGGCCAGGAGGCAACCGAGGAAACCGGTGAACGTGACAGTGGTGGGCCGGCACACAGGCAGTGGGTGGCAGCTGGGAAGTGGGGTGTGAGAGGACATGGAGGAAAGGATCCACGATCCAAAGGGGCCTTTGACACGGAACCGCAGCCTCTCCAGCTCAGACCCTGCACTGCCTTGAAAGGAACAGGGTGGCAGGCCTGGGGTAGGCTCCCGGCTTGGAGGGAAGGACTCCAGCCTCAGGGAGTCCCCTGTAGTCCACCTCACCCCTGTACCCCTGCTCTGTCCCTTCCACAGATCATTCTCAACTCCATGCATCGCTACCAGCCCCGTTTCCACGTGGTCTTCGTGGACCCACGCAAGGACAGTGAGCGCTATGCCCAGGAGAACTTCAAGTCCTTCATCTTCACGGAGACCCAGTTCACAGCCGTGACAGCCTATCAGAACCACAGGGTGGGTGAACCAGCTCGGGAGCACCCGCTGCACGCCCATTTCACAGGGGTGGAGACTGAGCCCTGAGGCTTGCAGCCCTCACTGGCACAGACTACTGCCTTCCCCACTTGCCCTGAGTATCTGCTGTCAGTCAAGGCCCTGCCCGCACTCCTATCAGCTCAGAGTTCCTGGGCCAAGGGGCCCAGGTGCCAGGGCCTCCTGACTGCGGGTTCCCGGGAGGACAAGGTGGCTGAGCCTGGCTCCTGGCCAGCCCACAATGCACTTTGTCTCCCGCAGATCACCCAGCTGAAAATCGCCAGCAACCCTTTTGCCAAGGGCTTTAGAGAGAGTGACCTGGACTCCTGGTACTGTCTGACCCTGACCCTAGCCCCTCACCCCCACCCCAGGCATATCCTAAAGCCTCAGTTCCTGACCGTTGTTTCAGGATCACACCCTCTGACCCATCCTGGGGCCCCACCATCTGCATCTGGCCATGATCCCTGGCCCGGGTTCTTCCCCTTGATCCCCTCCCCCCATTCTTGCTTGCTCTATCTTCAGGCCTATGGCCCCACGGCCCCTGCTCAGTGTCCCAGCCCGGAGTCACAGCAGCCTCAGTCCCTGTGTGCTGAAGGGCACCACAGACAGGGAAAAAGGTAAGGCCCCAGGCCTGCAGACATCATGGGACTAAGGCATACAAGGTGGGCGGGAGGCAAAGGGACAGGACCTCCAGGAAGGGGCTTCAGCAGCTCAGCAAACCCACAGGGCCCCTGTGTTGACACACAGAGGGGGATGCAGACATGCCTAAGACAATATGGGGCTCAGGGCAGAGAGCACAGGCAGGTGGTGCCAGGCAGGCTTCCTGCAGGAGGTGGCTCTCAAGCTGGGCCTTGGAGGACTGGGAAGGGTTTGGACAGAGGGAGAAGGTGAAGAAGAAATTCCAGGCAGAGGGAAAAGCAAAGGCAAAGGCTGAGAGGTAGGTAACTTGGGAAGGAGGAGCAGGAAGGGACCAGGGCAGGCCTGGGATGAGGGATGAGGATGTGATGGGAGGCCCAGAGTCCACTCAGACCATTTCCTCCCTCAGACCCCAACAAAGCTTCAGCTTCCACCTCCAAGACCCCTGCTCGGCTCCATCATCAGCTGCTGCCCCCACCTGAGGCCCTGCTGGCCCCGGCCACCTGCAGGCCTGTCACCTATCAGAGCCTGTACTCTGGGGCCCTGAGCCACCTAGGGATCCCAAGGACCCGACCAGCACCATACTCCCTCCCCAACATCCGGGCTGATAGGGATCAAGGAGGCCTGCCTCTCCCAGCTGGGCTGGGGCTCCTGTCCCCCACTGTGGTGTGCCTGGGGCCTGGCCAGGACTCCCAGTGATGGCAGAAGCCCTGTGGGGAAGCCCTGCTACCCTGGACCTTACACCTGGTGTGGGAATCAGCCTCTGCCCCGCCCCCTCCAGCCCCACCTCTGTCTCAAGGAAAGCAGGGTAGGTGAAAGTCTAGAGAAAGAGGCTACCTGCCCAGGGTCACAGCAAGCCTGGGACTATGGCAAGCTTGGAACCAGGTCTTCTACCTCCCAACCCCAGCAGCCTGAATACTGTGCCCTCTTGCTTTGGGGGTAACTCCCGAAAACCCTGCCTTACCTCTCCCTTCCCCCTAACATTAAACTATTTGGCATGAGTGGTCAGAGCACTTCTGTCCTCGTGGTCAGGGTGGGTGGGGGCCTCAGGAACTCCCAGACCCATCACAGTCCCCACACCAGCCTTGTAGGCATCCCGAAGCTCTGCCCAGTGCCGTCCGCATCCCTGGGAGCACGCAGTAATATTAAAAGTGGTGATTCCAGCCCAGTGGCAGGGCTGCACTTGCCCAGATGAGGATCGAAACTGGCGCTCAGAGAGGCGCGGGACCTGCTCAAGATCACACAGCAGAGCATGGCGGACACCCGCCACCCTACGTTTAAATGCTGTGTGCAAGGCTGGGGTCATCTGGTACCCAAGCCCAGGGTCTGGTGGAAGGGCGCAGAACCACGGTGGTCAGTGACCACAGGCGCCGAGGTAGGAACGGGGGAGGGATTTGGGAATCCGGTCAAGACTGAAGGCAGGAAGGGAGAAGAGCTCTGGACGCTGGGACAAGGAGGTCAAAGGCCTGCGGCTGAAGTCCTACGGAGCCACAGGGGAAGACAAGACTGGGGGCGGCGCGCGCCACCCAGCGGCATCGGGAGGGAGGACCGGAGGGAAGGCTGGGCCGGACGCTCCTCTCGCGCACCGATCGACCTCGGGCTCCTAGAGGGGCGTCCCCGTGGGATCCCAGCTCCGTACATCCTGGAGCCCCTAGGGGAGGGACGGAGCAGCGGGGGCCGGCGGGGCCTCATCAGACACCCCAACGCCAGGACCCAACGGGACCGAGAACGGTCGCCGGGCGCTTCACGGTTCACGCGGTTCCAGGATCTTGGAGGACACAACCGGCAGGTCCTCCAGCTCCGCGCCCATCTCCCTCCCCGCGGCCACGCCCCCGGCCCGGCCCTGCCGGAAGCACAGTCCGCCTGGCCACGCCCCCCGGTCCTTCGTAGCAAAAGCTCCGGTCCAGGCCCCGCCCCGAGCCCGCCGCAGCCTCGATTGCCTACTAGGCCCCGCCGCCCTTTCGCAGTAACGTCCGGGTCCGGCTCCCGCGCAGGCCCCGCCCCGCCGCCCTCCCTCCGTCCCATCCGGGGGACTCAACGCGTCCCACCGAGGCCTCGCCTTCAAGCAGGCCCCGCCCCCTAACAGACCCCGTCCCACCGAGGCCCCGCCTTCAAACAGGCCCCGCCCCCGAGCAGACCCAGTCCCACCGAGGCCCCGTCTCCGGGCAGGACCCGCCCACGAACAGACCCACCCCACCGTGGTCCCCCGACACCGCTGCCGCTCCGCAGCCCCCCGTGCGGGACGCATCGGGCGAGCTGCCCCTCTCCCTCTCAGCTTCCGGAGGGACCCGGGCTGAGCGCCCCGCCCCGCCCCGCCCCGCCTCTTCCCTCGCCCGACCCCGCGCCCTCAGTGTCCCGGCCGCGCCAGACTCGACATGCTGCCCGACTGCCTGTCGGCCGAGGGCGAGCTGCGCTGCCGCCGGCTGCTGGCGGGGGCCACGGCCCGGCTCCGCGCGCGGCCCGCGTCGGCCGCGGTGCTCGTGCCGCTCTGCTCAGTGCGTGGGGTCCCGGCGCTGTTGTACACGCTGCGGTCCAGCCGCCTGACCGGGAGGCACAAGGGCGACGTCAGGTACAGCGGCCGGGAACTCCTCGCCCTTTGCTGGAGGCCACAGGAGCCCGGGGCTGGCGGGGACCTCCGGCAGGGCCCTTAGCCCCTTCGAGCCTCGGTTTCCGCCTCCGTAAAATGGGTCTGGGGAGAGTCCCTCCGCCCAAGGGCTGCGGCGAGAGGTCAGCGATCCGTGTCCGTCGGCCCCGGTGCACCTGCCCGGGCGCCACGTCCTCTCCGCGTGGGCCCCTCGCGCACGCCTGGGCCCGGGACACCCCTTTGAGCTGTTTCCCGCTAAGAGGGCGGACGCCGCCCCCTGCCGGCGACTACGGAGAGGTTCGGGCCCCGCCCGGCGAGAATTAAGAACATCCTGAGGACAACGTCAGTGTTACTGGGGCCACCATAGGCCGAATTTGGGTATCTGAGCCCCAGGATCTTCTTGCCCGTGCTACAGACCCTCTTATCCTGCGCTGCCCCGGGCCTCTCTTCCTTATCCCCATTGCTCAGGGAGGTAAACTGGCCTCCAGGGGTCGCGTGGCTTGCCTGGGGCCTTCCAGTAAACTAGGGGCAGAGGCAGGCGATACTTCGGTGGGCCACTGGCCCCCCCGCACTGCCGACACCCCGACCTCTCCATGGCCCCAAGAGTCCAAGGACCAGACTCCTTGTGTCTGTTTAGTTTCCCAGGTGGCAAGTGCGACCCGGCTGACCAAGACGTGGTGCACACGGCCCTGCGGGAAACCCGGGAGGAGCTGGGCCTGGCAGTGCCCGAGGAGCACGTGTGGGGCCTGCTGCGGCCTGTGTATGATCCGGTGAGCCACCTGGCTGAGGTCACCCCACCCTATTCACTCACTCTGTGCCTGCCCTGGAGCTGGGCTCCCAGGGACCAGGAGAGTGGTCATGGACCCCCACAGGCACAAAGTGTGGAGGGGTGGCCCTAACCTGCCTGGTCACATGCGCCACCCCACACACCCCCTCGAGAAGGGATTGGGAAGGCTCTGGTGTCCTGAGTAGAGGTGGCCCAGGGTGATGGGGTGGGCCAGCTCCGCTCAGCTTGGTGGATTAGGATCAGGGAAGCTTCATGGGGTAGGCAGGGATTGAACCCAGGCTTGAATGCCAAGTGGGAGATTGTCCTAAGCAGAGGGAACAGGTCTAGTGCATTTGAGGGGACCTGAGTCAGCATGGCTGGAGGACACAGGCAGGTGGACCCGAACAGGACTACCAAAGGCCTATGCATGGCAAAGGGGGTCTTCCTCTCTCCCCTCCCCAGCCTTCAAACCCAGCCAAGGCCATGCTTCCCTGATCACCTGCCCTCTTCCCCAGAAAAAGGCCACTGTGGTGCCAGTGCTTGCTGGTGTAGGCCCACTGGATCCCCAGAGCCTCAGGCCCAACTCGGAGGAGGTGAGCTGGGGGATGTGAGGGGGTTGGGCTGTTCCAGTCCTCTGTCTACCCTCTCTGCCTCCTGCCTGCAGGTAGATGAGGTGTTTGCACTGCCGCTGGCCCACTTCCTGCAGACGAAGAATCAGGGCTATACCCACTTCTGCCAGGGTGGCCACTTCCGCTACACACTACCCGTCTTCCTGCATGGACCACACCGGGTCTGGGGCCTCACAGCTGTCATCACCGAGTTTGCTCTGCAGCTGCTGGCACCTGGTACCTACCAGCCCCGCCTGGCTGGCCTGAGCTGCTCAGGGGCTGAGGGTCTGGCCCACCCTAAACAGCCTCTGGCTTCACCCTGCCAGGCCAGCTCCACTCCAGGACTGAATAAAGGTCTTTGACAGCTCTAGAGCTCCTGCTTCTGCTGTACTGGGGCCTTGACCTTGGGCAGACCACTCCAGGTTGCTGGTTGGGGCTCCTCCTTCCAGTCACGCCATGCCCCACAGCAGTGGACACTTCCTGGGTGCCAAGTACTTAGAGTCAATTCATCTCACCCTCACAACAGCCCATAAGGCGGGGCCAACACTGTCTGGCTGGTGAGACTGCTTTCAGGGAAGAGGGACACCTTGCCTAAGGGCCCCAGGCTGGGATTGGAACCAGAGCTGTCAGACTCCACAGCCCAGACTCTTAGGCACTGCACGACCCATGTCTCAGCCTGCACCTCCTGTTCTCTCTGCTCTTCCTGGCTGACCCTGTGCTGGGCTCCGGGATCCCAGAGAGGAGTAAGGCACACCCATGCCCCTGGGTGTGCAGGGGTCTAACACACAGAGCCCCTGTGTGTGCCAGCTGCTGTGTGGGGGCCACAGCTGTGGACCAGTCAGATGCTCACCTGCCCTCCAGAGGGGGTGCTCAGTCTAGGGGAGACCTCAGACCAGGTCACACAGATAATCATGTGGTTCCACATTAATTAATCACAGATAATAGTGGAATTCTATAAGACATCAACTAGGTGGACCAGGGTTCTGTGCAAGAGTTGAGGGAGCGGGTGGTCTGAGCTTGCTGTGGCAGGATGGCTGGATCCAGGGGCTCAGGGGCTCCCCTCTTGCTGTGCTTTGCGCTGTGCTGGCCTCAGCTCCGGGGAGGTTGTCTCTAATGCAGAGTGTGAGAGGTTGAGGAGAGGGCAGCAGCGTCCATCAACAGAAAACATGTCTGCTCCTTCCTGGCCAGTCTAACCCAGAAGTGCACTTCACTGGCCTGCCTTGAGTCACATGTCCTTCCCTGAGCCTGTCACATGGCCGGTTGGATTTACAATACATTGATGGATAGAGTCTGGGATGCTTGCCTGGGTAGGAGGGGGAACTCCCTGGACTGAGAAGCAGTGGTTCCCAAAGAACAATTGAGGTTCCCACTTTAGACAAAAATCAACTCAAAATGGCCTGTAAAAACCTGAAGTGAGCCAGACGTCGTGGCTCATGCCTGTAATCCCAGCACTTTGGTTGGCCAAGGCGGACCACCGTGACTTCAGGAGTTCAAGACCAGCCTGGCCAATGTAGTGAAACCCCGTCTGTACAGAAATACAAAAAAATTAGCCAGGCATGGTGGTGCACGCTGTAGTCCCAGCTACTTAAGAAGCTGAGGTGGGAAGATCACTTGAGCCCAGGAGGCAGAGGCTGCAGTGAACTGAGATTGTGCCACTGCACTCCAGCCTGGGCGACAGAGTGAGATCCTATCTTAAAGGAAAAAAAAAACAAAAACCTGCAATGGTAACACTACTTGAAGGAAACATATGGGGAAAGTTCTAGCCTGGGCAATGATTTCTTGGATAGGACCCCAAAAGCAAAGGCATCAAAAGCAAAAACAGACAAATGGGATGGCACCCGACTAAAAAGCTTCTGCACAGCAAAAGAAACAACAAAGTGAAGAGAGAGACTATAGGATGGGAGAAAATCTTTGTAAACCATACATCTGATAAGGGGGCTAATATCCAAAAGAAACAAGGAACTCAAGAAACAAATATCCCAATTTAAACATGGGCAAAGGACCTGAACATACATTTCTCAAAAGACACGTGAAAAAATGCTCAATATCGCTAATTGTGCAGGAAATACAAGTTAAAATCTCAATGAGATACCACCTCACACCTGTTAGAAAAGCTACTACCAAACCATGGGAAGTAACAAATGCTCGTGAGGATGTGGAGGAAAGGGAAGCCTTATGTGCTGTTGGTGGGAAGGTAAATGAACACAGACATTTTGGAAAATCATATGGCAGTCCCTTAGAACACTAAAAATAGAGCTACCGTGTGATCCAGCAACCCCACTTGTGGGTAGTATCCACAGGAATTGAAGTCAGCATGCTGAAGAGGTGTCTGCCTCCATGTTCACTGCAGTGCCATTCATAGCAGCTAAGACACGGCAGCAACCCGACTGCCCAGCATCAGACGGATGGATAGGATGGTCTGTCTACACTGTTCAGCCTTAACAAAGATGGACATTCTATCATTTGTGACAACATGGATGAACCCAGAGGACGATATGCTAAGTGAAATAAGCTAGGCACAGAAAGAAGAATACTATACGGTCTGATTTTTATGTGGAATCTGAAAAAGTTGAACTCCTAGAAGCAGAGAGAATGGTGGTCGCCAGGGGCTGGAGAGTGAGGGACTAGAGATGGGGAGAGGGGAGACATTGCTCTTAGGGTACAAAGTTCCAGTCAGGAAGAGTAAGCTGAAGGCCCTGTTGCACAGCATGACAAACATCCCTAACAATAGCGCCTTGTGTATTTCACAGTTGCCTGAAGAGTACATTTTAAGTGTTCTTTTTTTCATTAGCCTGACTGACCCCTTCTACAATGCATATTGCAGAAATCGCATTTCTACACATATCACATCAGAACACCATATTGTACCCCATACACACCTATGGTTATGTTGATTAAAAATTAAAAGAATAACTGGGGAGAAGAGAGGAGAGGGAATGCTGGATGGTTAAAACCAGCCAAGATCCCCTGCAGGAGGTGACCCAGAAACCAAAGGTGAGTAGGAGTGGTCAGGTCAAAGGGCAGGGAGGGTGGCCCAGTTTGGGAGGGGAGCGGGCCGTTACTGTGAGATGCCAAGGGGACACTCCTTGGTGAGGTGAAAAGGGGCCGTGCCTCACCAAAGGGTTCGGATTTTATTCCAAGCAGGGGTGGAGGCGGGATGATCTGGTTCATGTTTCAGAGTGTAAACTGGCCACCCCCACAGGGCTCCATCACAGGGGCCCCCTCCTGTGGCTCCCCTCCTCTCCTCCCCAGACCTCCCTCCCCTCCCACCTTCCCATGCACCCCCTCCCCTCCTCCTATGCGCTCCCTCCTTCCCACAAACCACTTATCACCTCCACAGCCCTCTGTTACCTCCGGCCCTCCAGCCTCCTCACCTGGGAGCAGGGCCACATGATGGTGGTAAAAATAACTCCCTTTGACAAAGTGTGAAGGGGGCAGAGGGAGGAGGGAAGCTGAGCCCCAGTGCTAGGAAGGAGCTCTGGGAGGGTTCTGAGCTCTGGGTCACCCTCATTCACGGGACACAGCAGTCATGGGCTCTGCCCCCAAGAGTGCACATCCACTGCCAGTAGCAGCGACTCACACTGGGTGAAGTAGCTCCCAGAGCAGTAAGGACCGGGAGCTGGACTGACTCCCAACACACCCAGTCCCCTCCAAAGCCTGCCACGACCCTCCAGGCTGGGGACTCCCCCGGCCGCTCCCTCGCTCCCTCAACCCTGCGCTCTGTCCTCAGGTCCCCACATGGTATCGGCGATGCTTCTTCACCCCTTCTCCGAGGCCGGGTGTGTTCCCGCCAGCCCCAGTCCTCAGGCATTTCTTTGAGTCTCCGCCCCCCCGTCTGGGTCCCCATGGCGGGCACTGCGGCAGCAGGTGGGCAGCCTCCCCAGGTTAGCATGCAGGAGCACATGGCCATCAATGTGAGCCCGGGCCCCACCCGGCCCATCCGCCTCATCTCCCACTACTTCCTGCACTTTTACCCTTTTGCGGAGCCTGCCCCCGCAGCGGCGTCCACCATCTGCTCTGCACCCCAGCTGCAGCCCGACCCAGAGCCAGAAGGAGACTCAGACGACAGCAGTGAGTGGGGCAGGAAGGGGGGGACACCCTGAGCTCAGCCCAGCCAGGAGAGGGAGTGGGGTGTCCCTACCATCTGGCCGTGGAGGGGCAAGGCAGGAGGCACGTGCCATGGGTGGGGGCAGACTGAGCTGAGGTAGGAGGTGACCCTGCCTGCCACCTGCCTCTAGCTGCCCTGGGCACCCTGGAGTTCACACTTCTTTTTGATGCGGACAACAGTGCCCTGCACTGCAGGGCTCATCGTGCCAAGGTGAGGATGGGGGTGGGTGTTCCTGGGACAGAGGGCTGGGCCACGGGCCTGTCTCATACCCACTGTCTGTTCCCAGGGCCTCAAGCCATTGGCCTCAGGCTCCGTGGACGCCTATGTCAAAGCCAATCTGCTGCCAGGGGCCAGCAAGGTGAGGGCAAGCCCCAGGCCCCCACTGCTGCCCTCTGGTGGAACATCCAGCCTGGGGCACCCACTTGGCTCTGCTTGGCTCCTCCCCACCCCGCAAGGCCTAAGTCTCAGTTGCTGGGATGTGCAAATAGTGGGCGGTCCTACCAGGGAGGTAGGGTAGGGGGTTGCAGAACAGTCCTAGCCCTAGGAGGCCCTGACCCACCCTGCTTGGGCCCTAGGCCAGCCAGCTTCGGACACGCACCGTTCGGGGCATGAGGATACCTGTCTGGGAGGAGACACTCACCTATCACGGCTTCACCCACCAGGATGCTGCATGCAACACCCTTAGGTGAGGATCCGGCCTGGGCCACCTGGCGGTGGAGCAGAGGGATGGGGCTGGCCTGGCCAGGTCCGACCTGGGCGGCCACCAGGCTGTGTGTGTGCGAGGACCCATGGCTGCGGTGACGGCGGCAGGTGCCTCCCCTGGGGGAGCTGCGGGTGCCCCTGAGGAAGCTGGTGCCAAACCGAGCCAGGAGCTTCAACATCTGTCTGGAGAAGCGGAGGCTGGTGAGTGGGGCTGGAGCACAGGGTGGGACCGCAGAGGCCAGAAACCTTGTGATGGGGGGAGCTGGAGGGGAGGAACAGGGAGGGGGACCTGGGCAGCATCTGGCCAGGATGACTGGGCCCTCTGCCCTTTCAGGCCAAGAGGCCCAAGAGCCTGGACACAGCCCGCGGCATGTCCCTCTATGAGGTGGGTAGGACAGCTGAGCTAAGCAGGGATGAGGGGGCAGGCCTGGTGGCAGGGGCGTAGGGGACTCGGAGGAACCTGAGGCCAGCTCTCATAGGCCCTGTGAGCCCTCATTTTCACAGGGGACAGCCAGGTACCCAATGGCAAAGTGAGTGTGACTCCCTTGCCAGGATGGCCCAGAGGAGCTGTGGGGCACTGGGACAAGCAGAGCCCTTGGGGGTGCAGCTGGGCAGTGACCTACCTTGAGGCAAAGGCTGAAACTGGCGGTATTTGTCCATGGCCCGAGATGGGAGGCTAGGCGAGGTGGAAGAGAGGACAGATGGGTGGGGCTCCCTGGCTGGGGTCTGGCCTGAGGGGAGTGTGGGGGCCACTCCTGGGGCAGGCTGTCCTAGACAGGCCCTTGTCCGGAGGCAGTGAGGGTGACTGCAGGGGTTTCTTTGATGCCACTGGAGACCAAAGACCTAGTTAGAACCCCTGTGGTCGGTGGGGGAGGCAGCTGGGAGGCTGAGAGCAGGGCCCCCTACCAGCTCCTCCCCAAAGTGCCAGGTGCCCTGCCCCCTGGTGGAGCCACAAGTTGCTGCAGCTGTCGATTAGCTGAGCCCAAGTGGCTGAAGCCCAAGGTGGCATGGACAGGCCACTTCACCCAGCACCAGCCCTGTGTACCCTCCGCCCCAGATCCCAAGCACAACAGCGCCCAGAGCATGGTGGGTGCTCACAGAGCACTCCCGCATTCCTGAGAACCGCCTGTGAGCAAAGTGGTGGGGCTTTCTGCAAATGGAAACCTACTCTGCGGGTGAGAGCAGTGCATCCTCCCAGGGCTTCCTCCCTGAGCCTGTTCAGCAGCACCAGGGCCCAGAGTGTGACAAAGGACACTCAGAATCTGGTCCCCAGGGAAGTAGGGGGCGAAGAGGGTGGGGTTTTGAAGAGACCTGCTTCTCCTTGGGAAGTGAACATCCTCTCAGAGCCGCTTGCGTACAGGGGTGGCTAAGGCACTGGATGGGAGGCCACTTAGGGAGCTACTGTCATGTCAGCCAGTTCGCTTCCCCTCCATGACAGACGTATCTGACTGGTCACGTGGTCAGCAAGCCTTGCCTTTGGTCAGGCCCTGGAGGGTACGG
This sequence comes from Nomascus leucogenys, assembly GCF_006542625.1. NCBI lineage: Eukaryota > Metazoa > Chordata > Mammalia > Primates > Hylobatidae > Nomascus > Nomascus leucogenys. The sequence continues at coordinate 87,200,350 of NC_044384.1, read as the reverse complement.
CTGACCCATAGGGCCACTTCCATGGCACTGGGCAAGTGGCTGTATTGGGAAATGAAGTCATTGCCCCCGATTTCTTTGGGGCCGGGTTGAGCTTTCCTGCCCAGAGCACGGAGGCTAAAGGAGGTGGGCTTTGGGCTGGATGGGGGCTGACCTCAGCCTACACCTGCAGGAGGAGGTGGAGACAGAGGTGGCCTGGGAGGAACGTGGGCGCATCCTGCTGTCACTGTGCTACAGCTCTCAGTGGGGTGGCTTGCTGGTGGGTGTGCTGCGCTGCGCCCACCTGGCCCCCATGGATGCCAACAGTTACTCAGACCCCTTCGTGCGCCTGTGAGTGAACTGGGGTAGGCAGGCGGGAGGTGAGGACAAGGCGGTGACTCCTCACCTCTCCAGGGCCACACCTAACCCGCCAATCTTCCCTGATCAGTTTCCTGCATCCGAATGCAGGGAAGAAATCTAAATTCAAGACCAGTGTTCGTAGGAAGACCCTGAACCCTGAGTTCAATGAGGTGAGCCAGGGCCAGGCAGGTCCCAGCCAACCCTGGCCTTGACATGCTGAGCCACTACCCTACCGTGGCCTGCTTCTTAAGCTGTGGGAGAGCCGAGGCTGCCTCCTTCCCGCCTCTCTGCCCTTCTCCCTGCAGGAATTCTTTTACTCAGGCCCACGGGAGGAGCTGGCCCAAAAGACGCTGCTGGTGTCTGTGTGGGACTATGACCTAGGCACGGCTGATGACTTCATTGGTGAGTGGGAACATGAGGAGCTGGGGTGGGGGCCCAGTAGGCTCCTGGCAGTTCTTGACCCATCCCCCATGGCAGGCGGGGTGCAGCTGGGCAGCCATGCCAGTGGGGAGCGCCTGCGGCACTGGCTTGAGTGCCTGCGCCACAGCGACCACTGCCTGGAGCTGTGGCACCCGCTGGACAGCAAGCCTGTCCAGCTCAGCGACTAGCCCATGGGCCCTGACTGCCACCCCTCCACTGGTCCCCACAAAAATGGTGGAGGCTGGGGCTGCCTTACCCATCATGCCCAGCCCCAAGTCAGAGAGGTGTTTCCTCTCTCCCCGCCTTCACATTCACCCCACCCCAAATCATGGAGCCTAAATAAACATCTCCTTCAAGCCAGACGAGACCCTGTCCTTTCTCTGGCCATGGGCCAGACTGGACCCTGTTCTCCCCTCCCACCCTTGAAGATCCTGTGCTGGGTAAAGGGTAAAGAGCACAGTCACAGCAGCTGCAGCGGGAGGGTGGGCAGCACTCGCTTTATTGTCCAGCATTCCAGAAGGACAGACGTAGGACAGCAGGCCAGGGTGGTGGGCTAAGAGGCAGCCTGCCGGGCCTGATGCTGCTGGGCAAACTGCTGCATCCGCTCCTCGAGCTCCGGCCGAAAGTGGCGGATCAGACCCTAGGGTCGGTGGGGGGAGCGTGTGAAACACAGTCCAAAAATTCCCCAACACCCTGGGCCCTTGATGCCACCCACCCTCTGTGCTACGCAGAAGGGTAGTGAATACCTGCACAGGCCAGGCGGCCCCATCACCCAGAGCACAAATTGTATGGCCTTCTATCTGCTTGCTGATCTCCCACAGGGAGTCGATCTCGGCCGGCCGGGCGTCCCCCCTCACGAAACGTGCCATCACCTTGTTCATCCAGTCCACACCTGCAGCCACAGCCACAAGAGAGGGCCTGATGATCTCCCCAGCCAGGATGTGGCGCGGCGCTTGAGGGGTGCAGGCCACGTGGTGGGGTAGAGGTTAAATGAAGCCACAGCAAGCAAACCCCCAATCTGCCCGATGCTCACCCTCACGGCATGGGGTACACTGGCCACAGCTCTCGTGCTTATAGAATTCAATGAGGCGGGCGATGGCTTTCACGATGTCTGTCTGGGTGACGAGGGGCAATCAGCAGGCACCCACGGCCAGACAGAAGCCTGGGCCTCAGCCCCCTAGCAGCAGCCCCTCCACCAGTTCCAGAAGCTCTTCCCAGCCCACCCAGCGTTCTGGCCTCCTCCAGCCTCCCTGGGCCCCCTGTGCTGTCCAGACTCCGGGGTATTCTCTTCAGAGCAGCCTTCCTCCCTCCTCTTCCACCTTGCTTTATCTCAGGCTGCAGGAACTGAGACCTGAGTGCTGGCAAGAGGGTTTTCTGGGAGGCCCAGGGAGGGAGACAGCAACCAGGAGGGCAGGGACCGGGGCTGATGTGTGAACCCTTACCGAGCGGTCCATGACGATCACCGCAGCTGTGCCCAGGCCTGTCTGTGCCTGCACCAGCGCGTCGAAGTCCATCAGCACCGTCTCACACACAGACTTGGGGATCAGTGGGGTAGACGAGCCGCCAGGGATCACAGCAAGGAGGTTGTCCCAGCCGCCCGTGACACCCCCTGGGGCCCCAAATCGGTCCCCAAAGGGATGCATGGTCAGGGCTGGGGCCGGCACACCTGCCTAGTCCTGAGCCCAGGCCCTTAGTCAGCCTCTAGACCCAGCCCCATCTCCTGAGCCCTCCCGCCCAGGCTCTCTTCGTGGACACCTGCCCCCACTGTGCACCCCCCACCACCTGGCTGGCCCCAGGCCTTACCAGCATGCTTCTCAATCAGTTCTTTCAAGGGCACAGACATCTCCTCCTCCACAGTGCAAGGGTGGTTGACATGGCCAGAGATGTTAAATAGTTTGGTGCCTGAGTTGCGTTCTCTGCCAAAGCCGGCAAACCAGGTACCCCCACGGCGGCAGATTGTGGGGGACACTGCCACTGTCTCCACGTTGGCCACAGTTGTGGGGCAGCCAAACACTCCTTCAGGGAAATGGGAAGAGAACTGGTGGCTGCTAGGGGGTGGGGCAAGTTTCCTGGCAGGGAGGTGTGTCCCAGGGTCCTGCTACCATGGCAGAGCCCCTGCTCTAATATCCCCTTATCATTCTTATCCCTGCTGGACCCCAAACTCCAGAGATGCCTCATTGCCTTGTTCACCACCATGCCCTTAGCTTCAGAACAGGCACTGTGAAGGTGGAGCCACAGAGCAGCACTGGTGCGGGGGGGACCGAGGCAGGAGGAGGGACTGTAGGCGGCCCTGGGGGAGCCTGTGTGTTGTTGCCAGCCTACTCTCTATCTGGCCCCTGGCCCCAGCGGGAAGGCACTCAGAAATCCCTAAGAACAATCCAAAGTGAGCCTAGCCAGATCCTGGGTGTCACAGGACACAGTCTGACCCAGGATTACGCCAGGCCTTACCCACGTCTGCGGGGAAGGGGGGCTTCAGGCGGGGCTTGCCCTGCTTGCCCTCGATGGACTCGATGAGCGCTGTCTCCTCTCCACAGATGTAGGCCCCAGCCCCGCGCACCACAAACACGTCAAAATCATAGCCAGAGCCACAGGCATTCTTGCCAATCAGACCTGCCTCATAGGCCTCTCGGATGGCCACCTGCAGGACAAAGGTGTGAGTTTCCCAGCCCACCCCCAGCCCAGGAGTCAGCCTATAACTTCAGGAGTCATGAAGCCCTTGAAGGCTTCCCACGGTGAAGCTCCTAATGCTCCTGGTATAAAAAATTTTGCTAGCTTAGTAAAACGAATTGGAAAACTTGACTATGATCCGGAACAGATAAGCAAGAAGGAACACGTAAGTAAGCTGCTTTGTTGCCAGGAAAATAAAAACGAAGTAGCTATTATCAGGTCTCCTAACTACCCTAGTCTGTAAGGAAAAATAAAAGTCTTTATAAAATTAAAATGAAAATGTAATTGCCTATATCCTATTGCCTTAACCTATTTTATTTTTCTATATTTCCTACAGATGTAAGTATTATTCATAGTTCCAAGCAATGAACATAATGTATTTTCTCCAAATAGGAATTGTTTATATTCATAATTATTCAGCTCTCTTGCTAAACATGTAGTTCCACTTAGGTTTTTTCTTCTTGCTACTTGTTATCATAAAAAATACTATATTTTTGAAGCAAAAAAAAAAAAATTTACACCAGCAGCATTAGGAGCCCTGGAAGGAGGCTTTGGGAGCCAAGTTCCATTTGGGATGCATGCAGGACTGGCCACCACTCCCCCAGTTCAACCACCGAGAGACCAGGTACTAACACCTCAGAACAACTGTGCTGGGTGAGGGGTGTGTGAGTGCACACTGAGCACCTTCTCATCTGTCCACGTCTCTCCCTGCCCACCTGCAGATTGGAGGCCTCATTGTAGAATTCCCCTCGGATGTAGATATAGGCGGCGCGGGCGCCCATGGCCCGGCCCCCCACCAGGCAGCCTTCCACCAGCTTGTGAGGATCATGGCGTATGATCTCCCGGTCCTTGCAGGTGCCCGGCTCCCCCTCGTCTGCGTTCACCACCAGATACTTGGGCCTGCAGGGGCCCACAGGTCAGACAGGCTACAGGGCCACCAGGACTGGGTCTTCAACTCCATGCCACCCCACTCCACCCAGGGAGGCCTCAAAGATGTCTCCTCTGATAGCCAATCCTTCACTGCTCTCCCAACATGTCCCAGGGGCTCTGCTTGCTCACCACCAATGACAGGGAGCTCACTGCCTATTCTATCTTTGGGTGGCTATGACCACAAGAAAGGTCTTCATTCAGCTCATCCAAACATCTCTCCTTGTGTCTGCCCCTGAGAGCCAGATTCTACTCTTGGTGACAAAGAGCATTCCTCAAGCTCTACCATCAAAAGGAGATAAAGCAGGTGACATTTATCATTTGCTTTATGTGCCAACCAGCGTACGGGCCAAAAGCTGTATGAACATTATCTCTTTAATCCTTGCATGATATCACTGTACCTATTTACAAAAAGGAAGCTAAGGTTCACAAAGGCCGGGAAATTGCCCAAACCTCTAGGATTAGGAGGCAGAGCTAGGATTTGAACTAAGTCTGCCTGAGTCAAAATCATGTGTTGATTCTGCTACATAAGTCTCTCCTGTGGAAGTCCACAGAGTAAGTCCCATCCATTTAAGGCCTGGGAACATGTGCCCACCTCGTTCATGCTAAGTTTCTAAGGAAAGAGCCCAAAGGCCCAGGGAAACCCCAGCCACCCCCAAGGTCTCTCCCACAGCCACATCTGCCCCACCCCCCCAACACACACCTGCCATCTGAGGGCTTATTCATGAAGCTCCACTTGAGGCCAGTGGGGAAGCCAGCGCCTCCACGGCCCCGCAAACCCGATGTCTTGATCTCGCCCAGGATCCAGTCGGGCCCCTTCAGCAGGATCTCCTTTGTCTTGTACCAGTCACCTCGACTCAGGGCACCTTTCAGCCTGGACAGAATAGGGAAGGCAGTGAAGGGGACACCTTGCTCCGGGACCCTGCACACTAAGGGCACTGTCTCACCTCCAGTCATGGCGGCCGTATAGGTTGGTGAAAATCCGGTCTTCATCCTTCAGCGAGCCAAATGAGGTTTTCTTGGGTGCTGTCTAGGGAGACAAAGGGTCAGGAGGCCCAGCAGTGCTCTGGAGCCATGAGGGATTGGGCCAGAAACTATGGAATCTTGGGTCTCCCTATTTAGGAGGGGCTGGGCTAGGGCTAGGGAAGCATCTATAGCATCATAGCTACCACTGCCACTTAGTAAGCATTTTTTTTTTTTTCGAGACAGACTCTTGCTCTGTTGCCTAGGCTGGAATGCAGTGGCGTAATCTCAGCTCACTGCAACCTCCACCTCCCAGGTTCAAATAATTCTTGTGCCTCAGCCTCTGGATAGCTGGGATTACAGGCACTCACCACCACGCCCGGGTAATTTTTGCACTTTTAGTAGAGACAGGGTTTCACCATATTGGCCAGGCTGGTCTCGAACTCCTAACCTCAAGCAATCCGCCCGCCTCAGCCTCCCAAAGTGCTGGGATTACAGAAGTCAGCCACCGCGCCCGGCCATTAGTAAGCATTTTGTTTAGCAGGTACTGAATGGAAGCATTTTACATCCAAAATCCCATTTCATCCTCCTAACAACTCTGATAGGAACGATTTTCTCTATTTCACAGAGGAGAAAACTGAGGCTCGGAGCAAAAGGAACTTATGGAAAGTCTCAGTCAAAAGCAGCAAGTCCAATTTGAGCCCAGGTCTGTCAGTGGCCAAAGCCCACAGCTGCATCACGGCACCACACCGCCCCACAAGCCGAGTGTGGCGGCTTGGCCCTTTCCTGGCCTGGCTCCCCTGCTGGACCAAAACTTGGGTAGGCCAGGGGCCTTTTATATTCCTAACTCGGCCGAAGAGGCGAAATGTGTTTACTGATGGGAAAGAAATGCCTCCTTAACACACAGGTGATGGAGGGGCACACTGAGGATGAAATGAGGAGCCCCACGACCCAGTGGAGAGCGCCCCAGCTGAGGGCGACGGGATTCCCATCCGTTTAAGAGCACTTTTCAGCCACTTCAGGGCGCAGAGCAGTGGACGAGAAATCAGGAGGTGCGCATCCCTAAATGCGGCAATGACCCCTTCACGCCCTACAAGGCTGTGACAAAGAGGGAATGAAAGACTAGGGCGCTTCATAACCTGCAAACCTTCCGCCAGACCGAGGACTGTGAAACAAGGGAAGCCAGCAAGCCAGAGGGCCAAGGGAGTCGGCCCCGCATTGGGACCCGTTCCCCTACTTCAACCAGGCCGGAACGGGGGCCTTCCCGCCTGGCCTGGGGAGAAGGGCTCTCCAGAGGCCACTACAGACCCCAGGGACTGCTCGTGCACAGGCGCCGCCGCGACACCCGGCCCCGAACACGCCTGGCCCCAGCCAGGCCGGGCCTCACCGTGTCTCCGCTGAAACGCACAGATACCCGCGCGGGAAGCGACCAGCCGAGCAGCCGCCGTGCTGCCAGCATCGCGGGGGGCCAGCTGGGTCACCTCACGCTGTCACCTTCACAGCACTGAGGCTGAGGAACTGGCGCGATAGAGACGCTAGGTGGCGCGCAGGAAAGACGTCACGCGCCCGACGCCGGCACCGCGCACCGGTATCGCTGCGCCCCTTCAGCTTCGCCAGCGGCCCCGCCTCCTCGGGGGAGGACGGCGAGGCCAGTGCCTTGGCGCCGGGGCTTCTGGGAGGTGTGGTCCCGCCGGCGTGGGGCCCGCCTTCCTCCATCCGCCGGGCTGGCATTTAGCGGCAGCTGTCTCCACCGCTCTTTCGCTCCCTCCTTAGCCCGCTTCACTTCGTGGACTACGCCCGCCGGCTCCCAGCCTTTGATGCCACAAGTAAACAAACCTCGCATGTCGCCTTCTGCTGGGTCCTGGTGTGTTCCACTTTCTATAGATTCGGCGTTTAGTGTGCACCTGCGGTATGCATCCGTGTATCATGGGAGGAGGGAAAAGTCAGGCAGGTCATAGCCCGATCCTCATGACTACGTTGCAATTATTCTGCCCAGTCCGAGCCTTGCCAGACTGTGGGCTTCCCCACCCCGGGCGTCCGTGTGCTCGAGGAAGAATTGCAGACTCCAAGGCAGGGGGTTGCTCGCGGAGGTCTTCCCGGAGGGCCTGTCACGGAATCCTAGGCTGGGGTGAGGCAGAGAGGATGCAGATGGTCAGTGCACGGCACATCCTCTTGCTGGCGCCGCTGAGTTCTCTCAGCTCTTGTCAGGAGAGTCCAGCACTTCGTGCTTCTGCCCAAAATCCTGGCATGGTCCCTGCTGCCTTTGGAATCAGCCACTGGTCCAGGATTTAAGGGCTCTGCGACCCCGTCCTTCGCCAGGGTCATCACGCCCAGGCCACTGCTGTGAACCCCACCCCCGTCCCCCAAGACCCCTTTCTGCCGTCATTAGACTTTAGGGTGTTTGTGTGGCTGTCCCCCTCCCTCGGTTTTCCCCTGACCTGAGGGGGTCCCTCTGTCCTTTGCCTTCCCAGGAAGTCTTGGAAGCCTGATGAACTCGTCTTTTTCAGTTTCCTGGAACCCTGTGCTGTGGTCCTCGTGGTAAGAGTGACCTTTTTGGCCTGCTCTCCCCAGGTCTTTTCCAGTCCTCATGGGGAGGAACCATCTCTATTCTTTTGTGCTGTAATCATCCTTCCTGATCTCTCTAAAACGTGCTATTTACAAAACTCCTTTGCAGCTATTTTCTCACATACCCCACAGCAGCCCCGCAAGGTGTTCACTCCATTTTGTCCACGAAAAAACTGAGGCTGAGGGGGATTTTGTCCTTTGTCTGTGGGCATGAAGCTGCTGAGTGGTGGAGCTGGACGGGAATCTAGGCCTTTCTTCCCTTCCACAGTGCCCTGCACACAGCAAACACACAGAACAACTGACACACATGTGACAGTCACTGTGGACATCAGTGACATTCCCAAGAGAGGCACCAAGAGATCTCTTCCCTGTCTGAGGTTTCCCAGACAGATAGGGTAGTATCAGGCCCAGAGCCCAGGAGTCCTGGCTGCCAGCCCCAGGCCCCCTCTCTTGGTCAGGGAAAGAGGTTGCCTAGGCAAAGCTGGGGATTACACAGCTAATCCGGGCTCAGACCTGAGTCCTTGGATCCCTCCCTTTGGGGCAGAAGAAGGGGGGCAGGTCAGAGCCAGTGGGTGGGTTCCTTCCTCATCTCTCTCTAACTGGGTCAAAGGAATACAGGCTGAGGGAGAGGCAGATTGGGGATGCTGCGGACAGGAGATGCTGGGCATGGGGGGTATGGAAAACGGAGAGTGAGGGGAAGGATCATCTGTTCATTCAGTGCCAGGCTCTGGGCCAAGCACTTGCCTGTGTTGCCTCCTTAATCCTCCAAAACTCCAGCCTCAGGAATGATGAGCCCTGTTTTCAGAAGCAGGGTATCAGCATTGCTGAGTGGCCTGTAGGATGACACAACTGTCAGAACTCGGCCTGAGGTCTCCTAACAACAAATGCCCCACTGGTCCCCACCCACTGGAGCACCTACTTGCCAGGCTTCTCAAGCGAAGAAGGAGATCCACTCCGATGTCATCTCCAAGGAGCCTTCTCTGCAGTGTCTCAGGTCCTGGCTCTCACCTCCTTGGCACCCATCCCATCCTGTGTCACTCTGTGTATCAGCCTCCCCAGCCAGCCTCCAGGCCACAAGCCAAGAGGTATCAAGGGCTCCTCCCTGTCCCACTGGCCCCACATCCACTGTGTCTATCTGGTCAACTTTACCTTCCAAACATTCCCTGCACAGTGAGAGATGGCTGTGGCCCTGTCATCTCTCACCTGAAATTAACAATGTGTCCTTGGGGCCTCCCACCCTCACATCTTGGCTCCTCCAGCCCATTCTCTGCAAACATAGAACAGTAGGATTATTATAAATCTCAGACTCGTTTTGCCCCTTTCCTGCCTGAGAGTTTTTGTGGTTCCCCACTGCCCTCAGAACAAAGCTCAAGACCCTTTGGCCTGGCATTCAAGGTCCTTTGTGGCTGCCACCTGTCAACCTCCCCAGTTCCAGCTCCTTTGGTTTTGCCCATACAAGTTGGATCTGCACCAGAGGATCTGTCTTCCTCCCGACTTGGCCCTACTCCTCCTAGGAGCCCTTTGGACGTCACCTCCCCAGGAAGCTTTCTGCAACCACCCTACAACCGTCCCTATAAACTTTATAAAACCAATTAGGGAAGAAGTAGGGGGGAAAGATGAAAATAAACCAAGCCTGCAGCACACTCAGCATTCATCATGAGGTCAGCTCCTCTCTGACCTGCTTCCTCATGGCTAGTTGGTGCCTGTTGTCCCGGAGTCACAAAGACCCCAGATTATAGCTGCCCTTAACTGCTGTACAAATAACAACTTGGACATGAAATGTTAAATTTTCCTTTTGAAATATTCCTTCAGGTCCTGCATGCTGATAAAACTACTGACTCAACTGGTCCCCATGAGGAGCTGGCTCACCAAAGAATGAGGTTTCCAGTCCCAATTATTTCATGCCCCTTGCTTAGACAATCAACAATCCCAAATTTCCAGCCCCTTGCCCTCCACAATCTCCTTAAAAAACCCCGCCCAAAACTCCTTGCGGAGATGGATTTGAAGGTCTCCTCCCATCTCCAAACTTGGTGCCCTGCAATCATTAGACTCTTTCTCTGCTGCAAACCCTGCTATCTCAGTGTAATTGGTCTGTTACTGCATACATACGGGCATACAAACCTGTTGGTCCTACAACAACCCCATACAACTATCTTGAGCACCTATTGTCAGACCCAGTGTGAGTAAGGCCCAATCAGATCTTCCCCAACCCCCAGCACAGAGCTTCTCAAGGGAGGGACTTACTCAATATTGTAATCAAATATTATATTTGAAAAATGAAAAACATCAATTTTTTTCCTGTGTTTGAAATTGGAGAAATACCAAAAAAGCAAGAAGAACGTAATAACATATTATGACCATCCTGACAATACCTGTTACTGTTTCTAGGTGATTTTTAAAAAAATATTTATTTATTGAGATGGAGTCTCATTCTTGCCACCCAGGCCAGAGTGCAGTGGTGCAATCAACTTGCTGCAACCTCCGCCTCCTGGATTCAAGTGATTCTCCTGCCTCAGCCTCCCAAGTAGCTGGGATTACAGGTGCACACCACCACACCTGGCTAATTTTTGTATTTTTAGTAGAGACAGGGTTTCACCATGTTGACCAGGCTGGTCTCAAACTCCTGACCTCAGGTGATCCACCCACCTCAGCCTCCCAAAGTACTGGGATTATAGGCGTGAGCCACTGTGCCCAGCCGGTTTTCTAGGTGATTTTAAAACACTTCACAGTAGCATATTAATATACTGGTTCTTAAAAATTTGGACTTTTACAGGCGGGGCGTGGTGACTCACGCCTGTAATCCCAGCGCTTTGGGAGGCCGAGGCAGGCAGATCATGAGGTCAGGAGATCGAGACCATCCTGGCTAACACGGTGAAACCTCGTCTCTACTAAAAATATAAAAAATTAGCCAGGGGTAGTGGCGGGCGCCTGTAGTCCCAGCTACTCAGGAGGCTGAGGCAGGAGAATGGCGTGAACCCGGGAGGCAGAGCTTGCAGTGAGCTGAGATCACGCCACTGCACTCCAGCCTGGGCGACAGAGTGAGACTCTGTCTCAAAAAAAAAAAAAAAAAAAGAAATTTAGACCTTTACAAAAAAATTGTAAAGTCCCCTCTTACTATCTTGGAGCCAAATGCTGTTGAATCTGATATCATCTTCCAATCTTTTTAAAAAATTATTTTACATGTGTATATATTTACCCACAGAAAAATATGAGTGTTTGGTGCTTTTTATTTGCAGTAATGGCATTTTGTATGTTTGGTTTGAGACAGGTCTCGCTCTGTCACCCAGGCTGGAGTGCAGTGGCATGATCATGGCTCACTGCAGCCTTGACCTCCCGGCCTCAAGGGATCCTCCCGCCTCACCCTCCTGAGTAGCTGGAGCCAAAGGTGTGCGAAACCATACCGGGCTAGTTTTTTAAAATTTGTATATGCAAGGGCTCTCTATGTTGCCCAGGGCTGGTCTCGAACTCCTGGGCTTAAGCGATCCTCTGGTCTTTGCCTCCCAAAGTACTGGGAATACAGGCGTGAGCTGCTGCACCCAGCCTAGTATTTCGATGTAATAAGTCTACACCTTGCTTTTTTCATTCAACACGATGCTTTTGAGATTAGTCTATGTTGGCACAAATAGATTTAGAAACATGATTATCTGCAAGTGACGCCAAAGCTTCAAGGTTAAGGGCTTGGATTCAAAATCCTGCTTCTGCCACTTCCTACCAATGAGATTTTATGACCCCTGCCTCAGTTTCCTCAAGTGGAAAATGAGGATAACATATACCCTAAAGGAGTGATGGTTAGAGTTACTGAGAAAGTAAATGAGGTGCTTGTAAAGTGCTCAGAGCCATGCCTGACACACAGCAAGTGTCTCAAGAGTGTTTAACTTAGTGCCCAGAATTCTAAATGAATTCAGAGAAGAACCATGTCTTTACAATCATGCATCTTCCCACCTGGGAATGTGGTCACTCCCATTGTTTCAGATCTTTTAGCTCCTTCACTAAAGACTTAGAATTATTTTTTAAGTCTATAATTTTTTAGTGCAGGAATTTTATGTGGTATTTTGTGGTTTTATGTTTTTGTAATCCCTTTTCTGATTACATTTCTAATTGGTTGTTGCTTGTGAATGGAATATTATCGATTTACCTTTATTGATATTGTATCTAGATCACTTAATGGACTCTGCTATTATAAAAGTTTATCCAGGCCAGGTGTGCAGCTCACGCCTGTAACCCCAGAACTTTGGGAGGCTGAGGCAGGAGGATTGCTTGAGTCCAGGAGTACAAGACCAGCCCTGGCAACAGAGTGAGACCCCATCTCTACAAAAAAAAAAAAAAAGTAAAAACTTAGCCAGCCATGGTGGTGCACACCTGTAATCCCAGCTCCTTGGGATGCTAAGGCGGGAAGATGGTTTGAGCCTGGGAAGGTGAGACTGCAGTGAGCCCTGATAGCACCACTTGGGTAAGAGAGCGAGACCCTGTCTCAAAAGCAAAACAAAAAAACTAACTAAATAAATGATTTTTAAAAGGCTACATCAGTGTAGTGTGGGAAGTAAAAAATAAAATAAATAAAATTGTATCCTTTCAAGCTTTTCTTGTTTTGTTCTTGCTGTAGTTGTTGTTGTTTTTTGAGACAGGGTCTCACTCCATCACATAGGTTGGAGTACAGTGGCATGATCACAGCTCACCACAGCCTTGCCCTCCCAGGCTCAGGTGATTCTCCCACCTCAGCCTCCCAAAGTGCTGAGACTACAGGCCTGAGCCACCGCACCCGGCCTGCTTTTCTGTTTTCTCTGCTGGTGATCACACTGTTGAGAAATAGTAAGGATGGTGTCTCTTCCTTTCTAACATCAGGTGTCTCATTTCTTTTCATTATTGCACCAACTAAAAACTTCAGGATAAGGCTGAATAGTGGTGATAGCAAGCTTCCTTACCTGGGGTGTGACTTTAACGGGAATGTGTAAAGGTTTGATATTATAAACCAAAAGGAAAACTCTAAGCCCCCCACCCATCCGAGTAGACCCCTCCTCTCAGCAAGGGCTTTCCAAAGTTAACCTGAAAAGCTAGTTCAGGCCATGATGAAAAGGGGAGCCGGACATGCCTCATTACACACTCCTCTCTTTCAGAATTACTGATAGAACAGACTCTTACATCTGACAAGGAACATTGATGATCTATTCTCTCCAAAGCCTGCTACCTGGAGGCTTTATCTGCATGACAAAACCTTGGTCTCCACAACCCCTTTGTAACCTAGACATTCCTTTCTGTTGATCACTCTTTCAACTGATTGCCAATCAGAAAAATCTTTGAGTCCACCTACTACCTGGAAGCAGCCCCCAACCTGCTTCCTATTGTCTGGAATCTTACGTCTTGATTGATGTCTTATGTCTCCCTAAAATGTATAAAATTAAGTTGTGGCCCAACCACCTTGGGCACATATTCTCAGGATCTCCTGGGGGCTGTGTCACAGACCACCAGTCACTCTTATTCAACCTAGAATAAATATCGGCTGGGCACAGTGGCTCACGCCTGTAATCCCAGCACTTTGGGAAGCTGAGGCAGGCAGATCTCCTGAGGTCAGGAGTTCAAGACCAGCCTGGCCAACATGGTGAAACCCCGTCTCTACTAAAAATACAAAAAATTAGCCAGGCGTGGTGGTGCATGCCTGTAACCTCAGCTACTGGGGAGGCTGAGGCATGATAATTGCTTGAACCTGGAGGCGGAGGTTGCAGTGAGCCAAGATCACACCATTGCACTCCAGCCTGTGCAACAGAGCAAAACTCTGTCCAAAAAAATAATAAAAATACATCTCTTCAAATATTATACAGAGTTTGACTCTTTTTGTTGACAATATTGAGGTCCTCAGTTCTATTTGTTAATTTTTTTTTTATCTTTTCATATCAAATGCCTTAGGCCAGAAGTTTTCCGCTGGATGCTCAGAAACAGAATTCCTGTGTGTCGGTTTCTGATTATATTCCCCCTAATTATTAGTAGCTACTTGTGAAAAATAAGGTAAAGACAGAGTGACTGCAGAAAAGAACTGTCGATCCAGGTGCAAAGGGAGATAAAATTCTCAACAATAACACCTTAAACCTCATTAGATAAAGATGGCAGTCGGAAACATTCACCAGTCTCTAGCTTACTCTCTTCTCTGACATCTTTTTTTTTTCACACTCCCAAGTAGCTGGGATTACAGGCGCACACCACTACATCCAGCTGATTTTGTATTTTTAGTAGAGACAGGGTTTCACCATATTGATCAGGCTGGTCTCGAACTCCTGACCTCAGGTGATCCACCTGCCTTGGCCTCCCAAAGTGCTGGGATTACAGGCATAAGCCACCGTACCTGGCCTCTGACATCTTGTTATTGTCCTCTTCTGCTATGTCTTCTTCCCCAATCACCCAGAGGTTTCTTTCATGACACCCACTGCATTCTTAAGAAAGTACCTTTAGCTTCCAAATGGCTTGCTTAAAAACTGGGTGTGTAGGTTGAGCATGATGGCTCACGCCTGTAATCTCAGCACTTTGGGAGGCTGAGGCAGGCGGATCATGAGGTCAGGAGACTGAGACCATCCTGGCCAACATGGGGGAAACCCCGTCTCTACTAAAAACAGAAAAATTGGCCGGGCACGATGGCTCACACCTGTAATCCCAGCACTTTGGGAGGCCGAGACGGATGGATCAAGAGGTCAGGAGATCGATACCATCCTGGCTAACACAGTGAAACCCTGTCTCTACTGAAAATACAAAAAAATTAGCTGGGCGTGGTGGCAGGCGCCTGTAGTCCCAGCTACTTGGGAGGCTGAGGCAGGAGAATGGCGTGAACCCGGGAGGCAGAGCTTGCAGTGAGCCGAGATAGCACCACTGAACTCCAGCCTGAGAGACAGAGCGAGACTTCAACAGAAAAAAATAAAAATAAAAATTAAAATAGAAAAATTACCTGGGCGTGGTGGCGCGTGCCTGTAATCCCAGCTGCTTGGGGGGCTGAGGCAGGAGAATCACTTGAACCAGGGAGTTGGAGGTTGCAGTGAGCCGAGATCGCACCACTGCACCACAGGCTGGTGACAGAGCAAGACTCCGTCTCAAAAAAACAAAACTGAGTTGTAGGTAATTGTAGTTCAGGGCTACAAAATTCCATTTGCCCTAACTGATCTGGGTATGGCTTGCCTGGTTGCTCAGAGGCATCTTGGAAGCAGGCCTCTCCTTCTATCGGGCATGAAGGTAAAACATGCTGAGAACTCTGGCCTATTTATCTTAAAACAATTAGTATGCGTGACAGTTGTCATAGCAACCAGTAAGTATGAGGTTTGCTGAGGCTTTTGGCAGAGACCACGATTATGTTATGAAAACTCCCTTTGAGAGCACAGTTCTATCATGAAGGTGTGCTCAGTTTCATGGAAGGCTTTTTCTGCATCTGAGATGATGTTGTTTTTCTTCTTTAATCTGTGGTTAATCACATCAATCATTTTTCTAATTTGTTGACCTAACGGGGCAGCAGAGCGCAGTGGCTGAGAACACAGAAGGAGGCCTCTCTGGACTTAATTCTGGATTCTTACACTGAATCAGCTGCGTGTGATGGAGCAAGTTCCTTGCCCTCTCTCTGTTTCAAGGTGGTGTTGTGACGATTACATGTTTTAATCTCCATGTAAGTGCTTGCTATTCTTATTTTTTCCTATTCTGGGTATAAACACCAATTGGTCATGATGTAATATGATTTCACTGTCCTGCTGCATTTGTTTTGCTAACATTTTATTCAGTTTCTACACCAGTGCTCACAAGAGAGGGTAGCCTCTAGTTTTACTTTCTCCGGGGGATCTTGTTCAGTTTTGCTACAAGATTATGCTAGCCCCTTAAAATGAGGTGGGCCACTTCCCATCTTTTTCCACATATTGGAAGAGTTTGCTCAGGTTAAAAATTATCTATTTCCTGAAGCATGTCTATAACTTATTGTAAAGCTCTCTGGAGCTGGGACCTCTGCTTAGGGGTGATTGAAACACTATCTCCATTTCTTTTTCTTTCTTTTTTTTTTTTTTTGAGATGGAGTCTTGCTCCGTCACCCAGGCTGGAGTGCAGTGTGCGATCTTGGCTCACTGAAACATCCGCCTCCCGGGTTCAAGCAATTTTCCTGCCTCAGCCTCCCAAGTAGCTGGGACTATAGGCACGTGCCACCACACCTGGCTAATATTTTGTATTTTTGGTACAGATGGGGTTTCACCGTGTTAGCTAGGATGGTCTCGATCTCCTGACCTCATGATCCACCCACCTCAGCCTCACAAAGTGCTGCGATTACAGGCGTGAGCCACCGCGCCTGGCCTCCATTTCTTTTATGGTTATTTATCTATTTCCTTGAGCCAATTTTGATCACTTATAAAGAAAGTTTTCTTGATGAATTGTTAATTTTTCTATTTTATTTATTTTATTTATTTTTTTGAGACAGAGTCTTGGTCTATCACCCAGGCTGGAGTGCAGCAGTGCGATCTTGGCTCATTGCAACCTCCACCACTTAGGTTCAAGCAATTATCCTGCCTCAGCCTCCTTAGTAGCTGGGATTACAGGTGTGTGCCACCACACCTGGCTAATTTTTGTGTTTTTAGTAGAGACAGAGTTTCGCCATGTTGGCCAGGCTGGTCTCAAACTCCTGACCTCAGGTGATCCACCCACCTCGGCCTCCCAAAGTGTTGGGATTACAGGCGTGAGCCACTGCACCTGGACATACACTCTGTTTTTGTTTTCGCTTCATATTCGGGAAGGGGGATAAAGATATTAATTAGCTTTTGCTTGGACATGAAATTTAGGTATGATCTAAAAATTTAAGAGTAATCACTAAAAATAAAAGTAAAATGTGTAACTTCCAATAGTAGGGGAGAAGAGACTAGCACAAAAAAACTCAATTCAACTGAAGACAAGAAAACAGAGTAAAGGAGAAATACAGGGAAAGAATGCTAAATAGGAAATGCATGCCAGGTGCGGTGGCTCACTCCTGTAATCCCAACACTTTGGGAGGCCGAGGCGGGTGGATCACTTGAGGCCAGGAATTCGAGACCATCCTGGCTAACATGGTGAAACCTTGTCTCTGCTAAAAATACAAAAAATTAACCGGGCATGGTGGCAGGTGCCTGCAATCCCAGCTACTCGGGAGGCTGAGGCAGGAGAATTGCTTGAACCCGGGAGGCAGAGATTGCAGTGGACCGAGATTGTGCCATTGCACTCCAGCCTGGGTGACAGAGCGAGACTCCGTCTTAAAAAAAAAAAAAAAAAAGTTTTTATAGTTTTTCTTCTCTGGTCTTGATGTGTTTGAGAAAGACATAGTGGGTTTCAGGTTGTATCCTGCTGTCTTGAACCGGAAATCTTTTTTTTCCCATGAATTTAAACTGGAAAGAGTAGAGTCAATCAATCACGGCCGGTGGGGCACGCAAAGGACGAGGTGAACTTATTTAAGGCAAGCAGCACAATAAATGACGAATCAGGCCCAGGCCTCTGTCCCTGCTGGCCCAGCTTGGGGGCCATGGAATACCCTCCGTGCTGCCGTCCTGGTGTGGCCACTCTCCATCACTCTGCCAGTGTCTCAGGGTCCCTCTTTGGCATATACCATCCTGACGCATTAGACACGGTCTGCAGTTTCCATCATGGAGGACCAGGGAGGTCTTGGGCATGCACAGACCCCAGGTACCGGTATCAGTTCCCTGGGTCCAGTCCTGCTGGCGCCTCCCTGCAGCGAACTCACATCCGGAAACCCAGAAGATCAGGTCTAGGTAACGATTGTTTCTGCATTGGTCCTTTGCCCATCCCCCTGTTGTCACCTGAAGTCTTGCCTACACCCCCTTTGTCCCTTAATACAAAAGCTCTTGTCCCTTAACACAAAAGCTCTAGTCTCTTCTTTTTCACTCCTCATAGTCCTTGATGGCTATCTGGGATGACAGACACCAGGAAAAGCTTACACACCCCTTCAATGCCCCTTCTAAGCTGTGAGAAATGTGAAACTCGTCTTCCCCATTCCTCAATGGTTCAGGTTTTAGAAATGTCAGGCCTCATCTTATAAATCAGCAAAAAGAAAAAGAAAAAGACTGTTGAGTTTTTATGATCAGAAACAGGTTGAGCAGTTGTCTTCTATTACATTTTCTTCCTCCTGGGGCCACTTCGCACCTTGCAAAGACAATTTCCTCCCACTATGCAAAACTCAAAGCCACAAAGGACATTGAAGGGGACCTCTGTGGCTGCAGCCAGTCATGAGGCCATGGCCAGTATTTATGGCTTCCTTCCTTTATCGTGCACCCACAGTCCCCGCCAGTCGGCCCCTCAGCTGCTGGGAGAATGGGGGAGCCAGGCTGGTTCACAGGGCTTTCACCAGGTGGATGACTTAATATCATAAAGGTGTCACATCTTTTCAAATTAATCTATAAATTCACTGCAAATTCCCATCAAAATCCCACCAGGGCTTTTCATGGAAGTGAGAAAGCTGACACCAAAATGTATATAGAACAACAAAGGGCCAAGAATAGCCAAGACAATTTTGAAGAAGAAGATGGGGTGGGTGGTGGGTTTTGCCCTGGCAGATAGCAAGACTGATTCTAAAGCCATAGCAATCCAGTCAAGTAGACCAATAGTTCTTACATATAGTGCATCTTTATCATCATTCGCTAGATGTTCTGCAATTTTGGTTTTGATTTCTCCTTTGACAGGAGTCATTTTAAGAAAGATTTATAAATGTACAGGTGTTAGGGGGATTTTGTTTCCTGGTTTTGTTATTTTTCGTTTTATTGCCTCATAATGAAAGACTGTCATCTGTACTGTTTCTCTCCCTCTCCCCACCCCTCTTAATCCCTGGAATGTTCTAAAACTTCCTTTAAGGCATAATACATAATTATTATAGTAAATGTCCCAAGAGCAATTGAAGGGTGGTGCCTCTCTGCTTTCCTATGGCAGAGTTTGAAATCTGTTGTTTAAAACTGCCAGAGTCCTTGTCCACCTGTGAGCTTTTGTTGTATAGGTGCCCAGATATGTTACTTGGTGCATAGATGCTCTTAACTGTAGTCACTCGAGATGTCTCCCTCTTTCTTTCTTTCTTCTTCTTTTTTTTTTTTTTTTTTTTTTTTTTTTTTTGAGACAGAGTCTCACTTTGTCACCCAGGCTGGAGTACAGTGGCACCATCTTGGCTCACTGCAACCTCCACCTCCCAGGTTCAAGTGATTCTTGTGCCTCTGCCTCCCGAGTAGCTGGGATTACAGGTGCATGCCACTGGGACCGGCTAATTTTGTATTTTCAGTAGAGACAGGATTTCACCATGTTGGCCAGGCTGGTCTCAATCTCCTGACCTCAGGTAATCTGCCTGTCTCGGCCTCCCAAAGTGCTGGGAGTCTCCTACTTTCATAAGAGATAAAGTGTGTATTTGGATGGAATGCGTGTTTTGGTTTTTCATGGTCTTTGTGGCTTTTGGGGTATTCTGAAGGATTAGTGGGAATCTCAGCTCCACCATTAAAAACCACAGGTCCTCCCTCTTCCTGTCAAATGTTGCAAATATTTCCTTTATCATCTATCTGATAATCTGATAAACAATAATGGTCATTCTACAAGAGAAAACTTCAGATAAATGCATGGGTGATGGTCACACTAAATATCCTAATTTGTTTGTTTTTGAGACAGGATCTCTCTCTATTACCCAGGCTGGAGTGCAGTGATGAGAATATAGCTCACTACAGCCTTGGCCTCTTGGGCTCAAGCAATCCTCCCGCCTCAGCTCCAAAGTAGCTGGGACCACAGGCAGGAACCACCACACCCCACTAATTTTTAAGTTTTTTATAGAGATGGGGGTCTCATAATGTTGCCCAGGGGGACCTTGAACTCCTGGGCTCAAACAGTTCTTCCGCCTGGGCCTCCCAAAGTTCTGGGATGCTAGATGTGAGCCACTATGCCCAGCCTGCCTAATTTGATCATTATAAAACACATATATGTATATGGAACCACCAAATTGTACTCCATAAATATGTACAAGTACAATGTATCCATTAAAAATTTAAAAAGAGAAATCTTTTGTTTTGATATAGTTAAATTCATTCATTTAGGGGCCTTGTTTAAGAAATCTATCCCTAGCCCAAGGTCATAAGAAACTTTCTTTAATTATTTTTTCCTGGTAGTATTTTATTTTTCTCTCTCAAGTGTAGGTGAACCCTAGTGCAGGGCTTCTCACCCTTGACACTA
The DNA here is from genome assembly GCF_006542625.1 of Nomascus leucogenys. Lineage (NCBI taxonomy): Eukaryota > Metazoa > Chordata > Mammalia > Primates > Hylobatidae > Nomascus > Nomascus leucogenys. The sequence goes on along the minus strand of NC_044384.1, from coordinate 87,180,289 downwards.
TGGCCATTGGGGCTTTATTTGCTAGCTGTCCTGTGCATTGGAGGATGTTGAGCAGCATCCCTAGTTGTCAATAGCACCCCACAAGTTGGGACAACAAAAATGTCTCCAGATATTACCAAATATCCTCTGGGTGACAACATTGCCTCCTATCAAGAACCACTGATCTGTTTAGACTTTATTGTACATGGTGTGAGGAAACAGTAATTTTTCTTAATAGGTGGAATCAGTTTCACTAATGCTATCCAAATAACTTTTCTTTTCAAACTTATTTATGATACCACTGCTAGTACATACTGAGTTCCAGGATAGCCATGAATTTATTTTATTTTTTATTTTATTTTATTTTTCATTTTTAAAGCATGGGTTGGTTGTATGTGATAGAGACTAGCTAGATATCACAAACTCATTTCCTCTTCTCAGACAAAGAGCTAAACTGTTTCTCAGTCTCCTTGCATCCAAATGGGGCAGAAATGAAGTGTGTCACTTCCAGGCCTGGGCAGCCAGGAACAAGTGTGTCTTCACCTTGTTCTCTCTCTCTCTCTCCTTTTCAAGGACACCTTGAAAACATATGAATCTGGGTTGAATGGGCTCAGTTCTCGCTCAGGGAGATAACCAGAACAAACCATAAATTTAGTCTCTGAGTCCAGGGGTCAGTTAATCAAGATTCCTAGATTGAAGCTCAAAGCATATTTTCCTGATTTGTGGTTTTAATATCTCTGTTTATGGCAGAAGGCATTTCAGCAAACTCCTCGAGTGCTCCCTACAGCAGGCATGAGGGGTTTTCTCTGATGTTTAATCCAGTCGTCCATATCCTGCTTGTAGGGCTTTAGGAACAAAGCAATCCTTGTTCTTAATGATTACAAGTCAGAAAAGTGGGAGATACTTAAATTGGAGAAACCAAAAAGAATTCGGGCTCAAGCAATCCTTCCACCTCAGCCCCCTAACTAGCTAGGACTACAGGCCTGTGTCACCACACCTGGCTAACTTTTGTATTTTTTGTAGAAACGAGGTTTTGGCATATTGCTCAGGCTGGTCTCAAACTCCTGAGCTCAAGTGATCCACGTGCCTCAGCCTCCTGAAGTGCTGGGATTACAGGCACGAGCCACTATGCCTGCCCTGATAAATTTTTTTTTTAATTAGCTGGGCATGGTGGTTCATGCCTGTAGTCTCAGCTATTCAGAAGCCTGAGGCAGGAGGATTGCCTGAGCCCAGGAGCTCTGATTTTGCCACTGCACTCCAGCCTGGACAATAGAGCAATACCCCATCTCTAAAATTTATATATATATATATATCCCATTAAGAAATATATATGATTATATGTGTTCGTGTATGTGTGTGTATATATATGCATACGTATATATATGCATACGTATATATATGCATCTCTGTGTGTATTTATTATATCATATATATATGAGATAGATAAAGCCAAATGAATAAACAAAGCTGGAGAAAGAAAGACAATGAAAAACATTGTGGCCAGGCATGGTGGCTCACACCTGTAATCCCAGCACTTTGGGAGACTGAGGTGGGCAGATCACAAGGTCAGGAGTTCGAGACCAGCCTGGCCAATATGGTGAAACCCTGTCTCTACTAAAAATACAAAAATTAGCCGAGCATGGTGGCAGGTGCCTGTAGTCCCAGCTACTTCAGAGGCTGAGGCAGGAGAATCGCTTGAACCCAGGAGGCGGAAGTTGTAGTGAGCAGAGGTTGTGCCACTGCACTCTAGCCTGGGTGACAGAGCGAGACTCCATCTCAAAAAAAAAAAAAAAAGAAAAAAGAAAAAGAAAAACATTGTAAGAGAATATAAAAGGTATATAGAAACTTTATCTTGAATAGTGGTCAAAAGTGATTGAGATTAGATGGATCTGTTTGCAAGATTTTATTATAATTATTATAATTAGCTGTAGCATTAATAATACACTAATGTAAAGGTAGAATTTAGTTTTCTCTTTTAAACAAGATTTTCATGTAGTAGTAATAAGAGATAGTAAAAGATTTTTGTTTGCCTTTTGAGTAAACTGTAAAGTGAAAAAAATAAAAAAAGAGGAGAGAGTTTGCCTTATGATTCCTTCATTAGGTCTTCTGATTGTTTGGAAAACTGAGTCTCCTCTCTATCAAACAATCAAGGTTTTTGCTTTCTGAAATATTTTTTTTTTTTTAGATGGAGTTTTGCTCTTTTTGCCCAAGCTAGAATGCAATGGTGTGAACTTGGGTCAATGCAACCTCCACCCCGCCGTGTTCAAGCGATTCCCCTGCCTTAGCCTCCTGAGTAGCGGGGATTACAGGCACCTGCCACCACGCCCAATTAATTTTGTATTTTTAGGGGAGACAGGGTTTCACCATGTTGGCCAGACTGGTCTCGAACTCCTGACTTCAGGTGATCTTCCCACCTTGGCTTCCCAAAGTGCTGGGATTACAGGTGTGAGTCACCACACCCAGCTTTTCTGAAATCTTTCAGTTATCACTTTGGCTAAATGAATGACTATTATTTTGAAGTTCCCCATGATTCTATTTTGAACAAGTCTTTTAAACCTTTTCTATTTTAATATCAAGTGTTTTAAAGCTTTGGTATTTAACAAACTCCCAAAAATGAAAATTCAAATTCTAAATTAAGCCATTTTGACCTCAAACTAACTTTTCAACATTTGAAAAAGAGAAAAAAAAACCCATGTAAGTTCAAGAGAACTTGGTATTATTTGGCATGTAAAAATTACACAGCAAGCATTGTCAAAAAAGAAGTGACATTTAACTTTCTTTGAGTCATATTTATGAAATGTGTTATTAATATGTGTTCCAAAATTGTATGAGATTCCTAAAAATCTGGTATGTGTTGGTATATATTATCAGTCATTATTGTAAGTATTATGTTGAATTATAGTGATACAGAAGGAGTGCAGGGAAGTGCTGGGTAGAGGAATGCGTGGTCCCTGGCTAGGGCTCCACCCCCGGGCCTGTGCCCATGGACCTGGGTGAAGACAGGCATTTTTGTTTTCCTGCCCAAATATTGCATTTCCCAAGAGCACTCTGGCCCACCACATCCCTATCCTGTGCCTATAAAAACCCTGAGACCCTAGCAAGCAGACACACAAGCAACTGGACGTGGAGAGGAACACATTGGCAGAAGAAGACACAAGTAGCTGGACATTGAGAGGTCGTTGAGGGGTGCCAGCTCTGTCCCGCAGACCCTGGCCGACAGACGAAATGAGTACCCAGACACAGGTATGCAGTGTAAGAGCAGCTAGGTGACTGCCTGGCTCTAGTGGAAGAAGCTGGAGCTGCTTTGCTTTTATTCAGTGCAGGCACAATGTCGAAAACCTGGAGCCAACACAATCTGTAGGTAATTAATATTTATTGTTCCCCTTTCAGGGAACCTCATGTTCCCTGAAACATGATCATAGGTGATCATAGATGATCAAAGGTCAGTTCCCGGTCAACATAAGTAAACAAGCCTATTTAAGATAAAATCCCCCATACTCCCTTATACCTACTCCTTGCCCTCTGCCTCAGGGTTATAGAACAGCTGCCTTCAGTTCTTCTCCCCCAGGGCTCTGCAGAACCTTCCCACCTTTCAGAAGGTTTGCGTCCTTTCCCTATAGTTTTTCCCACCTCTCTGACGGATCCCCCACAGAAGGGAGCACGCTGGTGGAAGAGCACACGACAGACGCCGGCATGCCGGCAGGCCATCCACCTGCAGAACGAGGCAGAGTTTGGCTGGGCGGTCAAAGGAGAGCCCGAGCCGCTGAGCAGCCTGACTGACTGCTCAGTGGGAATGAAAACATTCCCACTCCATGCCCTTCTGGCTTCCTCCAACTGCTGAGAGTTACCTCCACTCAATAAAACCTTGCACTCATTCTCCAAGCCCAGGTGTGATCCTATTCTTCCAGTACACCAAGGCAAGAACCTTGGATACAGAAATCCCTCTGTCCTCGTAACAAAGCAGAGGGTCTAATTGAGCTGCTGGTTAACACAAGCTGCCTATAGATGGCAAAACTAAAAGAGTGGCCAGGCACGGTCGCTCACGCTTGTAATCCCGTTACTTTGGGAGGCCGAGGCGGGCGGATCACGAGGTCAGGAGATCGAGACCACGGTGAAACCCCGTCTCTACTAAAAAAAAAAAAAACAAAAAAATTAGCCGGGTGTGGTGGCAGGCGCCTGTAGTCCCAGCTACTCGGAGAGGCTGAGGCAGGAGAATGGCGTGAACCCGGGAGGCGGAGCTTGCAGTGAGCCGAGATTGCGCCACTGCACTCCAGCCTGGGCAACAGAGCAAGGCTCCGTCTCAAAAAACAAAAACAAAAACAAAAAAAACTAAAAGAGCACCCTGTAACACATGCCCACTGGGGCTTCAGGAGCTGTAAACATCCACCCCTAGATGCTGCCGTGGGTTGGAGCCCACAGCCTGCCCATCTGTATGCTCCCCTGCGGGTCTGAGCAGCGAGGCACTGAAGAAGCGAGCCACAGCTCCATCACACGCCCTGCGAGGGGGACAGGGGAACCCTTCCCGTTCCAGTAGGCCACAAGAAAATAAAACGACCAAATTTCTTTGTCGATTGCATCTTTGACCATGACCACTTTAAATCTTGCCCTCTTCCTTCTTGGAGAGCTCCCTCCAATCTTCATGGAAACTAAGGAACCCATTTCACTGGTCAAATAATTCAGTTTATTTGTAATGTATGGCTGATTTTTCAACATTTCCATTGTCCATACCACCCTCAGTCTTCCAGACTTGTGAAATGCACAAATAATAAAAAACAAATTGGCAAAGCTTAGAGAAACTGTTTTTTTTTTTTTTTTATTTGAGACAGTCTCCCTCTTGTCGCTCAGGCTAGAGTGCAGTGGCGCGATCTCAGCTCACTGCAACCTCCACCTGCCAGGTTCAAGCAATTCTCCTGCCTCAGCCTCCTGAGTAGCTGGGATTACAGGCACCCACCACCATGCCCAGCTAATTTTTGTACTTTTTAGTAGAGACGGGTTTCGCCATGTTGGCCGGGCTGGTCTCGAACTCCTGGCCTCAGGTGATCCGTCTGCCTCGGCCTCCCAAAGTGCTGGGATTACAGGCGTAAGCCACCGTGCCCGGTCAAGCTTATGGAAACTTGAAACTTCTCTGGCCTAAGAATGTTCCACTGGTATTGCTTAATTCACTTTCTACCCCATTTCAACAACATCAGCTTTCCTTCTTTGAAATAACAGGAAGGCCATGTGCCTGAATGCAGGAGTCTATGAGCCAGCTTTTCTTAAAAATGCTATACTTCATGATTGCCAGGTCCTTATAAAGCTTCTCACTTAAAAAAAAAATTTTAATTAATGAAGAATTCTTTTAAAAAGCAATCTCCCTGGAGACAGACATCAAAGATCACAGCTTCCAATCTGGAGATTTTGTTTATTGGAAACATCATCAAATAAAGTACTCCCTCCGACCATGTTGGAAGGGATCATGTCACGTACTGTTAACCAGTCTTTGTGCAGCTAACATCAGGTGCATTGACTCATGGATTCACATTTTTTTTTTCACTTCAAAAAGGCAGCCCCACCTGAGTGGACATCTTTCATCACCAGAGATGTCCCACCGAAGCTGACCACAACCAGTCACCTTGTTCTTCAAACCTGAATGAGAAGTGGAAACTCGGTTTGGAAAGATCACTTAAAAGGCTAAATGGCTGCAAGCTGTCAAAAAGCCAAACCCATTACATGATCTATTTGATTCGTTACCTTCACAAATAAGAACACTTTTCAGATCTGGATTTCAACTTGTTTTGTTAATAACTGTCTTTATTTGCATCATTTTTTTTTTGATACAGTTTCACTCTTGTCGCTAGGCTGGAGTGCAGTGGCACCATCTCAGCTCACTGCAACCTCCACCTCCAGGGTTCAAGCGAATCTCCTGCCTCGGCCTCCTCGGTAGCTGGGATTACAGGCTTCTGCCACCACACCTGGCTAATTTTTGTGTTTTTAGTAGAGACAGGTTTCACCATGTTGGCCAGGCTGGTCTCGAACTCCTAACCTCAGGTGATCTGCCCATCTCAGCCTCCCAAAGTGCTGGGATTACAGGTGTGAGCCACCATGCCCAGCCAGTATTTTTTATTCTTAAATTGATTATGCTTTGCATTTCTAGATGTCTTAAGTCCACAGCAAAAAATAAAATCATGATAGCTAGATGCTTAGAAATGCTCTCACATGTCACGGCTCCTTTGTAAGCAGATGGCTCGACTGAGTTCCCATTGCTTTGTCCCTCTGCGTTTCTAATCCATTTGGCCTTGAGACTACACTAAATTATTATTTTTTTTTAACAAAGTCTTGCTCTTGTCACCCAGGCTGGAGTGCAATGGTGCGACCTTGGCTCACTGCAACCTCTGCTTCCCAGGTTCAAGCGATTCTCCTGCCTCAGCCTCCCGAGTAGCTGGGATTACAGGCATGCAACACCACGCCCGGGTAATGTTTGTATTTTTAGTAGAGATGGGTTTCACCATGTTGGCCAGGCTGGTCTCGAACTCCTTACCTCAGGTGATCCACCCGCCTTGGCCTCCCAAAGTGCTGGGATTACAGGCGTAAACCACTGTGCCCGGCACCTTCACTAAATTCTTAAACCATAGGTACCTCTCCTCTTTCCCTCTGAAGTAGGACAGATGACCTGGGAATAAGCCTTCCCAGTGACATGGGACAAATTTGCATCTAAAACGTTGATTCCTGAATCTTATGTGACAGTGAACAAAAATCATACGTATAAATAAAATGTCGATCATCAATGCTTTCAGAAGAGAAAAATATCTATCAAAAGGGGGAAATGGGAAAGAAAAGTAGCTTAGAGCAGTGTGAAGAATGCGAGCTATGCAAAACGTATCAGGCCCGGAGAGACATGAAAATGAGTCTCCCTGCCCGGGGGTAGTTGTTTAAGGGTATTTTGTTCTTTCTCCTCGTGTAGTTTCTAGACTAACTGATAAATTAAAATGCTATCAGGCATTGATTTTTTTTTTTGAGACGGAGTCTCGCTCTGTCACCCAGGCTGGAGTGCGGTGGCGTGATCTCAAAAGTTTTTTTTTTTTTTTTTTTTTTGAGATGGAGTCTCGCTCTGTTGCCCAGGCTGGAGTGCAGTGGTGCGATCTTGGCTCACCGTAAGCTCCACCTCCCGGGTTCACGCCATTCTCCTGCCTCAGCCTCCTGAGTAGCTGGGACTACAGGTGCCTGCCACCACACCCGGCTAATTTTTTTGTATTTTTAGTAGAGACAGGGTTTCACCGTGTTAGCCAGGATGGTCTTGATCTCCTGACCTCGTGATACACCCGCCTCGGCCTCCCAAAGTCCTGGGATTACAGGCGTGAGCCACTGCGCCCAGCCAAAAGTTTGTGTTTTTCTCTGGCCTATATATGGACCAAATAGGGGCTTGTGGACCTTGGATATTGTCCTCAGAGCAATACCATTCTGCCTCTTGCATCCAATTTTGAGCTTCCTCAGGTCCTATCAACATATGTGTAACTAGATTACTGAGGTCAGGGTGGAACCCATTAACAAATAGGGCAGACAAAGCATTTTCTATGCTGGACAGGGATACCTTTCATTATTGCTCTGAGCTTAAGATTTTAACCATGGCATAAGGGTAAAGAAGCAGACATGGTTGATTTGACAGCCTAACTTGTATAATTTATCTAGCTGGGTTTTTTTTCATTGCATCGTCAAGGTGGGAAAGTAACCAAGCAAAGAAGTCAGCAGATTCAGAGGAGGCTAGTGAGAAAGATGGAGAACTTAGAACCCTCTGCTTGCCACCAAAAATACATCCCATTATTTCTGGGGTGTTTGGGATCCCCCCTCTTTTTTTTTCAATGCAGTCTGGAGATGAGCAGTTTTATTTAGGTTAAAACTTCCCCACTGTGGCCACTAAAATTCTAAATTATTTTTGGTAAGATTCACTCATTTCTCTAGAAAAGCACAAGTCCTGCAATGGAGTCCCAGGCCCCCTGGATTTAAATGAGCCCAGAATTGTTTGTTTTCCTGGAACCTTACCTATTAGAGGTCTTTTACTAAAACCACTTCAGTTTCTGTCTGACCCAGTCAGATACCTGAAGCCTCCCTACAGGATTTGTTAAACTTCTATCACAACTTCCAAACCCAGTCCAGATCAGCTAAACTCAGAGAACTCAATTTAAGTTCTGGAGTTTGTATGTGATATGGTTTGGCTCTGTGTCCCCACCCAAATCTCATCTTGAATTGTAATCTCCACGTGTTGAGGGAGGGACTTAGTGGGAGGTGATTGGATCATGGGGGCGAATTTCCCCCTTGCTGTTATCGTGACAGTGAGTTCTCACATGCTCTGTTGATGTAAAAGGGTGTGGAACTTCCCCCCTTACCTCCCCTGCCACCATGTAAGATGTGCCTTGCTTCTCATTCACCTTCTGCCATGATTGTAAGTTTCCTGAGGCCTCCCCAGTCATGCAGAACTGTGAGTCAATCAAGCCTCTGTCACCCAGGCTGGAGTGCAGAGGCGTGATCTCAGCTCACTGCAGCCTCTGCCTCCCAGGTTCAAGGGATTCTCCTACCTCAGCCTCCCGAGTAGCTGTGATTACAAGCACGTGCCACCATGCCCAGCTAATTTTTTTTGTATTTTTAGTAGAAATGGGATTTCACCATGTTGGCCAGGCCGGTCTCCAACTCCTGACCTCAAGTGATCTGCTCGCCTCAGCCTCCTGAAGTGCTGGGATTGGCCGGGTGCAGTGGCTTACGCCTGTAATCCCAGCACTTTGAGAGGCCGAGGCGAGTGGATCACCTGAGATCAGGAGTTTTGACACCAGCCTGGCCAACATGGTGAAACCCTGTCTCTACTAAAAATACAAAAATTAGCCAGGCGTGGTGGCATGTGCCTGTAATCCTAGCTACTTGGGAGGCAGAGGCAGGAGAATCACTTGAACCCAGGAAATGGAGGTTGCAGTGAGCTGAGATCATGCCACTGCACTCCAGCCTGGGCGACAGAGTGAGACTCTGACTCAAAAAACAACAACAACAACAACCAAAAACAAAAAAAAACCCAGTGTTGGGATTACAGGTATGAGCCACCACACCTGGCTTAGCCTCTTTTCTTTATAAATTACCCAGTCTCAGGTAGTTCTTTATAGCAGTGTGAGAAGGGACTAATACAGTATCTGAGTGGGACTTACCAGTGATGACCTTCAAATATGCTGCGGGAAGCAGCGTGCAGGGGGCTCAGTGAAATGCCTACACCTGTTTGCTCATTGCTCCTGGAGGCCACCATTGGGCCCGGGATGGGGAGAAACCCTTCAGATCCTTCTGATGTCCTTCTGAAGGATCCTACTTCTGACATCAGATCTGCTAAAAGATAAACTTAAGCTCATTTACATTTTAAAGAGCTTATTTGAGCATTCAGTGACACATGAATTAAGATAGCACCAGACCAAAGCAGCTAGTGCTTCTATTAGAGGGGAAGTGAAACTTAATCATGTATTTGCAGAAGCCAGACAAAGAAAACAATTTTGACTGGTGAAAAGTCCCAAGTTAGAAGTTAGTTGGCAGTTTCTGATTAATATGGTGTATTAGGCTGGGTGCGGTGGCTCACGCCTGTAATCCCAGCACTTTGGGAGGCCAAGGCGAGTGGCTCACCTGAGGTTAAAAGTCCGAAACCAGCCTGGTCAACATGATGAAAGCCCATCTCTACTAAAAATACAAAAATTGGCCGTGCATGGTGGTGGGCACCTGTAATCCCAGCTACTCAGGAGGCTGAGGCAGGAGAATTGCTTGAGCCTGAGAGGCAGAGGTTACAGTGAGCAGAGACTGCACCACTGTACTCCAGCCTAGGCACCAGAGTGAGACTCCGTCTCAAAAACAAAACAAAAGTGTATTAGTCCATTCTCACACTGCAATAAAGAACTATCTGAGACTGATTAATTTATGAAGAAAAAAGGTTTAATTGACTCACAGTTTTGCAGGCTTAACAGGAAGCGTGACTGGGAAGCCTCAGGAAACTTACAATCAGGGTGGAAGGTGAAGGGGAAGCAGGCACATCTTTACAAGGTGGCAGGAGAGAGAGAGAAGGCGATTCTCATGCCTCAGCCTCCCAAGTAGCTGGGACTACAGGTACCGGCCACCATGCCTGGCTAATTTTTGTATTTTTAGTAAAGACAGGGTTTCAGCATGTTGGTCAGGCTGGTCTTGAACTCCTGACCTCAAGTGATCCACCTGCCTCAGCCTCCCAAAGTGCTGGGATTACAGGCATGAGCCACCATGCCCAGCCTACATAAATCGGAATGCTTTTCTCCTGCTCATGTCTTTAGTTCTCGGGCCCGGCCAAAAAACTCTGAAAGGACAGAGATAAGATTTTGCCTGCCCTACAGTATCTTACTGGCTTAGCTTCTCTGGAGAATCCTAATACAGTAGTGTCATCACTTGCCTAGGAAGCACCAAAACTCACAAGTCAGCAGGAAGCCAGGAGAGCCCCCATCCAAACAGAATGACCCTCCCACCAGCGTGGGCTGCTCGGAGCTACTCAGCTAATCCCTCAAAGTCCCAGGACAGGGAACTCCTCACATCCCTCCTTCCCAGGATCCCTCATTTCCCTCTGTCCTGGAGTCTGTCCCTCTGACAGGCGCCTGCTGTGCCTAGAAAGCATGTTTCTAAGAGACTTTTCTCCTTCTCTACACTGTGTGGTGCTCCAGGACAGTGACCATGGTTATTTCTCTTTGTTTCTCTCTTTTTCTTTTTCCTCTTCCGGTTTGTGAGGTTCAGTAAACACAGCTAGGCTGAGGGCTCCAGGAAGCCACTGACTGTGCTAGAGGAACCATTTTCTAGCCCTCTGCTCTGCCCTCCCGCTGACCTCAAGGCTGAGAGCTGAGGACCCCTGAGCCCCTTCCCAGGAAACACAGTGCTCACAGCAGCTCTCTTAGAAATTTTATTGGTCCTGGAGAAAGGGAGGCAACAGCTCCTACCTCCCGCTCAGAGTACCCCCAGCCTCACTGTTTCCCGTTGCCATTGATGGGGAGGTTCACGTGCTCAGGGGAGGCCAGGAAGGCCTTGAGCTTGGGCCGGGCGCTGAGGCGCGCCACATATGCCGAGAGCAGGGGGAACGCATCCAGGCAGCCGGGGGCCAGGACCTCATGGATCAGCAGCAAGTCCAGCAGGTTGTAGTCAGCGAAGGAGATCTGCAGGGCAGGGGGGCCAGGGACTCAGCCAGCGGGAGCAGGCTGGGGGAATTGGGGGCGGAGGGCCCAAGCCCATCCCCTAGGTCTGCCCCATTTTTCTAAACAAATGGCTCACACCTGTGTCCATCTGGAAGCAGAGGGTGGCGAGGAAGGAACAGGATGGGGCCAGATGCTCACCTGGTCTCCCACAATGAAGGTCTTGCCTCCCTGGTTCTGGGACAGCAGGGTCTCAAAAGGCTTCAGTTGCCTGGGCAGTGCCTTCACATAGTCATCCTTGCCCGCCTCCTGCCAGACACCACCATGTATCATCCTCCTACTCTCATCCCTCCCAGCCCCTGAGACACCCCCTTCTGTCTGCCCCAGGCCAGACACCGGAGTCCCAGATTCTCCTCTGCTCGCTCCCCACAACCAGGCTAGTACCAAATCCTGTCCACTTCAGCTGCCAATTCATCTCTATTCCATTCTGCCTGTCCATCCTTGCTGGGATCTCTCGCCAGATGATTGCAAAAGCTTCAGAGCTGGCTTCTCTGGAGGATCCTTCTAGACCTCACATTCAGACACAGCCCTGTTCAGACTTCTCGATGGCCCCCATTGCCCTTAGGAGACTCCAAAACAGTGGGTTCAAGGCCTTCGGGACCTAGGCCTGCTGCCCGCCCATCTCTATCTCCTTACCCACCCCTGACACACATGCAAGTGTACATACACACGTACACACATGCACACACACACACACACACACATACACACGCGCGCGCACACACACACACACGCTCTGCCTCTGCTAAACTGGTCCCAGGTCCCCAATTGTGCTCTGGGTCTGCATACTTTGCTCAGCTAAAAGTGCCAGCACCTCCATCCAGAAACTGGTGACAAATCCTCTTCCGCCCCTGGCTACTCTGGGAAGCCCTCGCCACCCCAGGAGATCAGAAACCACCAGTTGCTGGAGGTCTCTGTCCTTGCACTCTCCCCCATGACCCGTTACTTGGCTGGTTGATGTCCCAGGCAATGAGGGTGCAGGTTGTGTCTTGTCCCAGGTCTCTGGGCCCCTGGCCCAGAGCTGACCCAGCCCCTGCACCCCGACCCAAGGAAGGGTCAGCCCGAGCCACGTGAGGGGTAGGGGGGTGAGGGCACAAGAAGCTCCTTTGTTCAGCCCCCAGTGCCCAACCCTGGTGCAGATGCTCACATAGTTGGTATAGATGAGGGAGAGGTATTTGCAGCGGAGGTCCTCCACGCCGTCGTTCACCATGTCCACCAGGGCTGCCTCCCGCTGGTCCTTCCCATAGAGCCCTGGGGTTGGGTGGGGGGGGAGTAGGCCGCGTGACTGGGCGCCTGATCACACACAGTCACCGAGGATGGGCCAACCAGGGGGCCGTCTGTGAGCCCCAGCCTGGGAGGAGGGGAAGAGGATGTGGTGGAAGGATGGGAGACTGCCACACAGCAGGTGCTCAGAGCTCACCTGGCACCTGAGAGGCAGCCTGGCACAGGGCAAGGATTGCAGGCACCCAGGCTTGACCTTGGGCAAGCTACATAACCTCAGTGGGTCTCAGTTGCCTCCACTCCAGAGGGCTGTGGGGCAGCTGATTTAAATAAAAGGGCTCCGGGGGCAGAGGCTTGCCCACCCCTGCCCTGGACTTGGAGGTTCAAGACTCACCAAGAGTGCGGCCCAGGTGACGCAGGAAGGTATTGGACTGGTACAGGGTGAGGTCTCCGTCCTGGAACTTGGGGAGCTGCCCGTATAGCTGTAGGGGGAGGCACGGCTCAGGGAGGGGCACTGAGCTTGGGCGTCCCCCGATCCTAGTCACAGCCCCCTAAGGCCCAGCACCGCCTCCCCTTGCCCGGGCATGGTCACTTACACAGGAGGCTTTGAGTGAGCCCTCCTGCCAGGTCTCCATGGTCACCACCTCCTCCTTCCAGCTCTGGCCCTGGTCTGCCAGCAGCATGCGCAGGGCCGCGCAGCGGCCTGAGGGGAGGGAGACGTACGAGACGTGGGGACCGGGCCGACTCCGCCTCGCAGCAACCCGGGGAGGGGTCCGGAGTGCAGGGAGAGAACAGGGGAACAGAGGTTCCTCCGAAGATTTCACACAACACTGGGGAGGGGAGCAGGCATGGCGGGAGAGGCGGGGCACAGGAAGGAGGCCCGGGGTAAAAGCCACACGACGGAGGGATAAGGGGGTTCGGATCTCTCCGGGTGGGCGAGGGGCTGTGGGCTGCAGCCCCAGCGCCTGCCTCCCCTCCCTGCCAGACACAGGCTCCTACCTCGAACTGGGAAATAGACCACGGTGTAGGGCGGCACTGCAGCGGACAAAGAAAAGTTTGCTGGAGCCCGGGGGAGGATGCCAAGGCGCGGTGCGCACAGCCTGCATCCCCACCCCCGCCTGCACCCCCACCCCCACCCCCGCCCCCGCCCCCGCCCCAGCCCCCGGGGTCCCATCCCTGCCCGAGGCGCTTCGGGCCCCCTGAGAGCCGCTAACGGCACTGGGGACGTCCTGAGTCCACTGGGACCCCGTCCCCGGTCTCGAGGTGGGCGAGGGGCCCTGCCGGGAGCCCGGGCCTGATGCTGCGGGTTGGCCCCATGCTAGGAGCTCTGAACCCCATCCCCGGGGAAGCGGCCCGCGCGGACTCACTGGTGGCGCAGACTGCGGCGGCGAAACTCTAGCTCAGGCCTCGCGGCCTCCGAGCCTTATAAGGGTGGTCCCGCCCCGCTCCGCCCCAGTGCTGAGTCACGGCGACGGCCGCTCTTCTGGAGGGTCCCGCGGGCTCCCGCCGTCCCCAGCCCCGGCGGCCGCTGCACACCGGGCGTCGGCCGCAGAGGGGCGCCCTGGAGCCCCCGGAGTCGCCGCGCAGCTGGCCGGAGAAGCCTTTCCCTCTTCCCCAGGTCCCCAGCGGGGCCTAGGGAGTAAACGGACAGCAGGAAGAGGACCGCAGCGAAGTGTGCACAGCTACTGGCGCGCCGGGGCATCGCGGGCGGAAATTCCTTAAGACCGCTGCGATCCCGGGGCTTGCACATCCGCTTCGCAGGGTAGGGGAGAGGGGTGGAGGCCGCTTAGAGAAGAGGAAATGGCTTTATTTTTCTTTTCTTTTCTTTTGTGGCCCAGGCTGGAGTGCAGTGGCGCGATCTGGGCTCATTGCAACCTCCGCCTCCTGGGTTCAAGCAATTCTCCTGCCTCAGCCTCCCGAGTAGCTGGAATTATATGTGCGTGCCACATCTGACTGATTTTTGTATTTTTAGTAGAGACGAGGTTTCACCATGTTGGCCAGGCTGGTCTCGAACTCCTGACCTCAGATGATCCGCCCACCGCGGCCTCCCAAGGTGCTGGGATTACCGGCGTGAGCCACCGCGCCTGACCCTCCTTCAACTTTTATTTGAAGTTCTGGGGTACATGTGCAGGATGTGCAAGTTTGTTCCATAGGTAAGCGTGTGCCATGATGGTTTGCTGCACAGATCATCCCGTCACCCAGGTATTAAGCCTAGTATCCCTTAGCTATTCTTCCTGGTCCTCTCCCTCCCCAGCACCCCGCTCAACAGGCACCAGTGTGTGTTGATCCCTGCCATGTGACCATGTGTTCTCATTGTTCAGCTCCCACTTATAAGTGAGACCATGTGGTCTCACTGGTTTTCTGTTCCTGTGTGAGTTTGCTGAGGCTAACGGCTTCCAGCTCCACCCATGTCCCTGCAAAGGACATGATCACGTCCCTTTTAGTGGCTGCACCTTAGGCTATTTTCTTTGGCTTTGCTGCCTACTTTCTGTTGATTTGCAGATCTTCATTTATTCTAGATATTGATCTCTTGTTGGCTTTAGACATGACAGACAGCTTCTCCTATTGCATCGACTGTCAAGTTTGTCCAAGGAGTCTTTCATGAAACAAAACTCCTTAATTTAAGTGTAATCAAATTCAGCAAGGGATTTTTGTGGTGGGGAAGAGGTTGGTGTTTATGTTTTGTGCCTTTAAAACTTCATTTAATGCAGCCATAAAAAAGAACAAGATCATGTCTTTTGTGGGAACATGGATGGAGCTAGAGGCTATTATCCTTAGCAAACTAATGCGGGAACAGAAAACCAAATACTGCATGTTCTCACTTGTAAGTGCGAGCTAAATGATGAGAACTTATAACACAAGGAATGAAACAACAGACACTGTGGTTTACTCGAGGGTGCAGGGTGGGAAGAAGGAGAGGAGCAGAAAAGAGAACTATTGGGTACTGGGCATAATACCTGGGTCATGAAATATTCTGTACAACAAACACCGATGACACGAGTTTACTTATGTAACAAACCTTCACATGTACCCCGAAAACTGCAATAAAAGTTAAAAAACAAAGAAATTTCATTTAAAAGTCTTTTTTAAAAGACATATTATCGGGGGAAATTCAGCTCCCAATATTTCACGTGGGTCCTTTTCTATTTTCCGTAAGTGTCGGCTGGCCTGAGAAATAAAGGGAAAGAGTACAAAAGGGAGAAATTTTAAAGCTGGGTGCCAGGGGAGACATCACATGTCGGCAGGTTCTGTGATGCCCCCTGAGCCGTAAAACCAGCAAGTTTTTATCAGCAATTTTCAAAGAGAAGGGAGTGCACGAACAGTGTGTGGGTCACAGAGATCACATACTTCAAGGGCGACAAAAGATCACAAGGCAGAAGGTCAGGGCGAAACTAGAATCACTAATGAACTTCCAGGTCCCACTGTGCACGCCCTGTCAGGGTTCAAGAGCAGAGAACCAGTCTGACTAGAATTTGCCAGGCTGGAATTTCCTAATCCTATCAAGTCTGGGGGCACTGCAGGAGACTAGGGTGTGTTTCATTCCTTTCTACATCTGCATAAAGGCAGGCACTCTTAGGGCGGCCATTTCAGTGGCCATTAATTATTAATATTAATAATTAATAACAGTGGCTGTTAATTATCAATATTCCTTACTGGGGAAAGAATTCAGCGATATTTCTCTTACCTGTTTTCGGTGATAAGAGAAATATGGCTCTGTCCTGCCCGGCCCACAGACAGCCAGACTTTAAGGTTATCTCCCTTGTTCCCTGAAAATCGCTGTTATCCTGTTCTTAAGATGCCCAGATTTCATATTGTTCAAACACACAACAATTGTCCTCTACAAACAATTTATGCAGTTAACGCAATCATCACGGGGTCCTGAGGTGACATACATCCTCAGTTTACGAAGATGACAGGATTAAGAGATTAAAGTAAAGACAGGCATAGGAAATCACAAGAGTATTGACTGGGGAAGTGATAAATGTCCATGAAATCTTCACAATTTATATTCTTCTGCCATGGCTTCAGCCAGTCCCTCCAGACTTCCCGCAACGCGTATGTTGCCCCAGCTGGTCTGGAACTCTTGGCCTCAAGTGATCCTCCTGCCTCAGCCTCTTGAATAGCTGGGACTACAGGCATGTGCCACCACACCCAGCTAATTTTTGTATTTTTTGTAGAGATGGGGTTTCACCAGGTTGCCCAGGCTGTCCTTTTTTTTTTTTTTTTTTAATTTTCACCAGTGGACTGAGGTCACATGAAAGCTTTTTAAATTTTTGTCACCTTGGGTTTTCTTTAATTTCACTCTAATTGTCTAGCTTTGGTGCTCTTCTTGGCTTGCCAAGCTGTCTCTCTGGTTTGGCCTCTTGGCCCTTCGGTCTGAGGTTGGTCATCTTTCTTCAGTTTTAAGAAATGTATCTCCATTGTTTCTTCTGAGATTCCCTATTCTCCGTCTTCTTCCTCTTCCTGTTCCTCCTCCTCCTCCTCTTCTTCAACTTGCACTGTCTGGATAATGGCCCTTCTGATCTATCGTCCAATCACTTTACTGCCTTTTTCTTTTTTTAGACGGTGTCGCTCTACTGCCCAGGCTGGAGTGCACTGGCACTATCTCAGCTCACTGCAATCTCTGCTTCCCGGGTTCAAGTGATTCTCCTGTCTCAGCCTCCTGAGTAACTGGGATCACAGGCACCTGCCACCACGCCCGGCTAATTTTTGTATTTTTAGTAGAGACAGGGTTTCACCATGTTGGCCAGGCTGGTCTCAAATTCCTGACCTCAAGTATCCACCTGTCTCAGGTTCCCAAAGTGCTGGGATTACAGGCGTGAGCCACTGCGCCCAGCCACTTCAATGTCATTTGTGTTTCTTCTGGTTTGTCTTTCCTGGGAGAGAGTTTCCCAGCCGATCTCGTCACTCACCTCTTCATCCTTGAGTCGCATTCCTCGTATGATTCATCCCATCTGTTGTTGGCTTTCTTCGATTATTGTTTTTATATCTACTCTTTCTTTTTTTTGTTTTTTGTAACTTCCTGTTGCCGGTGCCTTTTCTCATGTCCTCGTGCATTTGTCTTGTGTGTATTCTCTGTCTGTGTGCTCCACTCGTTCAGCGTCAGGGGATGTTCCTGTCCCCTGAGATGTCTCCCCTGGAACCAGTGAGCTTGTGCCCTTTCCTTGGTGGCACTGGTCATTCTCTCGGGTAGTATGCCAGCCTGTGGTTTCAAAGCAAAGGAAGGAGATAAGCACCACCAGACCACACCCAACCCCTCCCCTTTGCTATCGCTCTTCAAACAGAGCTTGAGGTCAGAGCTTCCCCTTCCGAACCTTGGGAAGCAGTGCTGGGGGAGGTGGCTCCCCACATTCTAATGTGCTGGTGCTGGGTGTTTCCAGGGGAAGTGTGGGAGGGAGAAAGCCCACCCCAGTCAGTCCCACTGTTCTCCCCAGTGCCTCACCCAGCAGAGGGTAGCAGAGGCTAACTTCAGTTTAGCCTGCACCAGGGTCAGTGTTCAGCAGTGACATCCCCTCAACAACTCCAGAGAGTAGTAAGAAAGGAACTGAATACAAACTCCTTCCTTCTGGCATCCTACCATGGCCACCTCCAGCCACGCTCAGCCTCCACCCACACACACCTCTCCACACACATCTACTCACATCCCTGTACACCCAGACACACAGGTTCAACACAGCCTGCAGCCTCCAGGAGGGGCTACGTCTCACTTTATTTGTTTAATTTTACTGTTTTCCTGAAATGTGGTTTCTCCCATATTCCTACCAGAGAGGGAACTGAAAGCTCATGATAGTTCACCATCTAAATCAAGGGTTGGGACACTATAGAACTTGGTTCATCACCTCCTCGTGTAAATAAAGTTTTATTGGGCCCCAGCCACGCTCACTCATGTGTGTGTTATCTGTGTTTGTTTTTGTGCTACAGTGGCCCAAATGAGTGATTGCAACAGACTATGTGGTCCTCAAAGCTTAAGATATTTTCTTTTTTTTCTTTTCTTTTTTTTTTTTTTTTTTTTTGAGACGGAGTCTCGCTCTGTCACCCAGGCTGGAGTGCAGTGGCACGATCTCGGCTCACTGCAAGCTCCACCTCCCAGGTTCACGCCATTCTCCTGCCTCAGCCTCCCGAGTGGCTGGGATTACAGGTGCCCGCCACCACGCCCGGCTAATTTTTTGTATTTTTAGTAGAGATGGGGTTTCACTGTGTTAGCCAGGATGGTCTCAATCTCCTGACCTTGTGATCTGCCCGCCTCAGCCTCCCAAAGTGCTGGGATACAGGCGTGAGCCACCGTGCCCGGCCAGCTTAAGATATTTCCTGTCTGCATTTTCAAGAAAAATTTGCTGACCCCTGATAGACCAAGGTCCAGACCCCAGCCTCAGGAAAAGCTGGACTTCCAATGTCACCCATTCAACTTTTGCCAAGAGTGGCTCCATAGCAATGCCATCTTCCCCTTGCAGTGCCCAGTGCCTCCCTGATATCTCAGCAGCACAGGCGGTTTCCAGGCCAGGGTGGGAGCCATTGAGATGCTCCTGAAATGTACTGTGAGGATGAGCAGATCTGGTCCGGCTTAATCTTCAAAGTTCTGAACTCTTATCCAAGGGGAAGGTGCCCCAGTGACCTCACTGAGCCCAGGCACAGGGATGGGTGGGCCACAGGCATGGGCTCATGCTTCCCTGAAAGGAGTTGAGGACGCCCATCTCAGGGCTGGGAGCTCTGCGTGGTGCTTGGAGTACCAGTTGTCCCGAGCAGGTGGACTGAAGCTGGGAAAGCCCTTGGCCTCTGTCTCTTTCTTGGTCTTGATCCACGGCTGCCCTGTACCCAGCAAGCTGCCATGTGCAGCCTGACCAAGGGCTGGGGTTCCATCAGGGCAGCAAAGGCTAAGCCGGGGTTGACTGCCTAGCTCAGCAGGGCACGGAAGCAGGCTTGGGCTTCAGTCCAACACTTTTCCAGAGGCAGCTAGCGGCGTGGGGGCTGGATGGCCAGTGCTCCAGGCCTTTGCCCACATCATTTGTGGTATCCCAGCCACACCTGACTAACCGGGGCTGCAGTTAGTGGCTTAGCACTCAGAGTCATCCTCCCCAAACCTCCCAGAGTAACTGGAAGCCCAGTTCATCTTCTGTCCTTGCTGGAGCAGGGCCCATGTGTGGCAGTGAGCCTTTTCCAGGGTGTGTCCACTCGGTGCCAGGATGCTGGTGTTGACAGTGCTTCGGGGATGGTGGGGACAGCCTTGGACCCCACTGGCAGTCACATTCCTTCAGACTGCATCTGAAAGTAACCTTGTCATCCAGATAGACCAACCCTCACCTCTGCACTGACTCTCCAGGGCTGGCGGCCAGTGTCCTGTCTGCTTTCCTGAAAGCCCGGAAAGATGCAGTTAGCAGAACAGCTCTTTTTTTTTTTTTTTTTTTTTTGAGACGGAGTCTCGCTCTGTCACCCAGGCTGGAGTGCAGTGACGCAATCTCGGCTCACTGCAAGCTCCACCTCCCGGGTTCACTCCATTCTCCTGCCTCAGCCTCTCCGAGTAGCTGGGACTACAGGCGCCTGCCACCACACCCGGCTATTTTTTTTTTTGTATTTTTAGTAGAGATGGGGTTTCACCGTGGTCTCGATCTCCTGACCTTCTGATCCGCCTGCCTCGGCCTCCCAAAGTGCTGGGATTACAAGCGTGAGCCACCGCACCCGGCCAGCAGAACAGCTCTTCAACGAATCAAGCCATAAAGAAGATAAGCGCCCTGCCCTTGTGGCACTTCCATCCATGGCCTCAGGGGCGAGAGCACAGCCTCTAGGCCGGGCGGTCTGGGATCAATTCCCAGCTCCTGCCTCACCCTCTGCAACCTTGGCCATGCTACTTGCAACGTCATGCTCCCTTTCCTCACTTGCAGTGAGGACAAGCTGAAGGGTTCAACGAGTCGATGCTTCACGCACAGCGAGTGCATGGTAAGTGCCAGCAGCAGTCACTCATACTCTGCCTGCCTGATCCCCTGGGGCTGCGTGGCCCCATCCTGCTGAGCTTTCCCCAAGGAGACCCTCGGCTTCCCCTCCTCCTGCCTGAGGGGACTCTGCAGAGGGTGGGGGCTCAGAGTCCCCTGGGCTGAGCTCAGGCCCCATACCTCTGGTCCTCTCCTGAATATTTCCAAATGCCAGTTCTGCTGCCAGGATCTCTGTCCCCCAAGGCTGGCTCCAGGGACTGAGGGCCCTGACATGCTCTGGGTTCAATCCCAAAGCACCCCCGAGAGCCTTCCCACACCTACCAGGGGCCAATGAGCTTCATCCCAGAGTGGGAGAAGCACCCGGCCTCAGGACTGAGGCCCAGAGGAGGCTTTTTCCTCCCTGCTCCCAACACGTGTCTTAGGATACCCACCAGGGGCCCCACCCACCTTGCCCCTCCCCTCCAGGCTAAGCCCCAGGCATCATCTATCTCAGACCCAGTCCTGCCTGTCCCAGACCCAGTCTCCAAGGTTCTAGCACCCTCCTGAGGCAACACCAAAGAGTGCAGAAGCCAGGACAGCTCCCCTTAAGAAAGCGACGCGCAGTTCCAGCCTGGAGGGGACGCAGAGCAGCAGAGCTGCCCCTCCCCACCTTCCTCCTTGAACACAGGTTTCCTGGGCACCTACTATGTGCCAGGCATGGCTGAAGGCACTGGGGACGCAGAGGGAAGAAGACCAAGTCCCCACGCTTTGGAGCTTACATTTTATCTACTTCTCCATGCGGAGGAAGACTGTCAATAAGTGTTCACAGGAAAAAGGGTGTC
Organism: Nomascus leucogenys; assembly: GCF_006542625.1. Taxonomy (NCBI): domain Eukaryota; kingdom Metazoa; phylum Chordata; class Mammalia; order Primates; family Hylobatidae; genus Nomascus; species Nomascus leucogenys. The sequence goes on along the minus strand of NC_044384.1, from coordinate 87,159,148 downwards.
AGTCCCTCTCTCTGTGTTGGAAAAACTACCCAGAATTATTTCTGTAATCACCCCCTGCTGTCTTAGGCTGGGTCTCTCAAAAGGCGGAGCCCAAGACGGGGCTTGTATGCAGTGGCTTGTTTCCGGGAGTGGTTCCAGGGCACGGGAGTGGAAGACCATGGAGAGTGGGACAGGGCAGGAGGACGAGCCCCTCCAAGGTGCGTCATCGGGCTGGCACTGCGGCAGCACCTGGGGCTGCTGTCCTCTAGGGACTTCTGAGGAGCCAGGTGGGACAGAGGAGAGGGGACTGTGTGTCCTGCCTCCCACCCCATCACTCAAGGGCTCATGACTGCTGACGCCCTGCACTCCAGGTCTCTTCTGAGACCACCAGGGAGGTTCCAGCAGGTGATCTGTGCTAGAGAGGCCTCAGGGCAGAAACTGATAGCCACAGGTGCTCTGAGGCAGGGACTGTCAGGTGGCACCAGTGGGAAGCTGATTGTGGCAGCCATGGCTGGAGACCAGGTGGGCAGAGAGCACGGGGTGTGGCGGGGCGGGGGCGGGGGGCGGTGGGGCGGCAGGCCCAGGGTCTCCACACGCCCCATCTTCCTGATGTTCCTCCTTCCTTTTTTTTTTTTTTGAGATGGAGTCTCTGCCACCCAGGCTGGAGTGCAGTGGCACAATCTCAGCTCACTGCAACCTCCACCTCCTGGGTTCAAAGTGATTCTCCTGCCTGAGCCTCCTGAGTAGCTGACACTCGCCACCACGCCCAGCTAACTTTTGTATTTTTAGTAGAGATGGGGTTTCACCATGCTGGCCAGGCTGGTCTCAAACTCCGGACCTTAAGTGATCCACACACCTCAGCCTCCCAAAATGCTGAGATTACAGGCATGAGCCACCGCATCCAGCCTGTTTGTTTATTTCTTTTCAGAGACAAAATCTTGCTCTGTTGCCTAGGATGGGGTGCAGTGGCACAATCACGGCTCACTGCAGCCTCTACCTCTCGGGCTCAAGCGATCTTCCCGCCTCAGCCTCCTGAGTTGTTAGGACTACAGGCACGCACAGCCACATATGGCTAATTTTTAAAACTTTTTGTCCTGGTGCAGTAGTTCACGCCTGTAATCCCAGCACTTTGGGAGGCCAAGGCAGTCGGATCACCTGAGGTCAGGAGTTTAAGACTAGCCAGGCCAACATGGTGAAACCCTGTCTCTACAAAAATACAAAAAAAAATTAGCCGGGCATGATCGCGGGTGCCTGTAATCCCAGCTACTCTGGAGGATGAGGCGGGAGAATCGCTTGAACCCAGGAGGCAGAGGTTGCAGTGAGCCAAGATTGTGCCATTGCGCTCCAGTCTGGGCAACAGAGCGAGACTCCGTCTCAAAAAAAAAAAAAAAAAAAAAAAAAACAAATAAAAAAAACAAATTAAAAAAAACTTTTCCATAGAGACAGGGTCTTGCTGTGTTGCCCAGGCTAGGAGGCCCAGGTTTTTAAGTTAAAAAGACAGAGGCAGTTCCTAAGTTGTTTACCAAGAATTTACAATAAAATAACATAAGTTATCAACTGGCTGTACATTGTTTTTTGTATCACAAATCCCAGGAAAATGAACATAATGAGTGAGGCAGAAAACAGGAACAAAATGCCTTTAAACAATTGCGCGGGTGGGGTGTGGCTGCAGGCGTGAGGGTGGCTGGAGTTTCATGCTCACATCTCCCTGAGCTTGATGAATTTTTCGGACTTCACACAGCTAAGACTTCTCTAAGCTAGTTTACTTTGCTCATCTCCCTCCTTTTCATCAAGATCTTTCAAAAAAAGCATCTCAAATGAACTCATTTTCACTCCTTAGTCTTAGCCTTGTATCTCTAGGAAGGCTCCTCCCTGGCTGGTCCTGTCTGACGCTGTGGGGTGCTGGGGGAGAATATGTCTCAAAGAGGAATTTTAAGAGCACCAAAAGCCAAATTAGGATGGCATTACGGGGTGGCAAAAATGAGACCTCCGTCTGATTTATATACCTGCTGTCACTTCGTCTCTAGTGTTCAGAATACAATGAGTGTAGTTTTCTCGGGAGTAAAACAGGCCAGGTGTGGTGGTTCACACCTGTAATCCCAGGACTTAGGGAGGCCAAGGTGGATGGATTGTTTGAGCTCAGGAGTTCGAGACAAGCCTGGGCAACATACTGAAATCCTGTCTTTACAAAAAAGTACAAAAATTAGCTGGGAGTTGTGATGTGTGCCTGTAGTCTCAGCTACTCGGGAGGCTGAGGTAGGAGGATCCCTTGAGCTCAGGAGGCAGAGGCTACAGTAAGCCAAGATCACACCACTGCACTCCAGCCTGGGTGACAGAGCCAGACCCTGTCTCTAAAAAAAAAAAAAAAAAAAAAAGGAGGGGTGTATATAACAATCAAAACCGTCCAGACACGGTGGCTCATGTCTGTAATCCCAGCACTTTGGGAGGCTGAGGCAGGCAGATCACCTGAGGTCAGGAATTCGAGATCAGCCTGGCCAACATGGTGAAACCCCATCTCTACTAAAAGTACAAAAATTAGCCAGGTGTGGTGGCAGGCACCTGTAGTCCCCGCTACTCAGGAGGCTGAGGCAGGAGAATCGCTTGAACCAGGGAAGCAGAGGTTGCAGTGAGCTGAGATCGTACCACTGCACTGCACTGCAGCCTGGGCGACAGAGCAAAACTCCATCTCAAAAACAAAAAAAGAATCACAACCAAAGAATTTGTATGTCAGAATGACAACAAAAACCTATTCCATCAGGGAATCAACTAAAAACATCAGGAAGAAAATTAAAACCCAGTCCTTCTTTAGAGACTTGTGGCCAGGAAATAATTCAAGATTTAGTCAAAATTGTAGGAAAACAATAAAATCTCAAAAACAATGGTCAGGGCTGGAATCTAATAACAGGTGTGCCACAGTTTGCTTTTTAAAGATTGATTGTCTCTCTCTCCAGTTCTGCTTTTCTATCAAAAGAAATCTTAGTAGGACTGATTTTGTTGCTAAATAAGTTTTAGTATTATACTTGGCCTGATTATTTGTAAAAAGTGCAATGAGAATAGTGAATGGCCATACAGGCTCTTTTAAATTGGCTTTGCTGGAGCTTTTTCACGAAGAATCTCAGGTTGGACTTTTGAAAGCCTCCCCAGGCTTTGAAGCCAAGCCAAGGATTCATGATCAGCCTGTGCCTGTAGTACCTGTATGAATTGGGTAAATTCCTCTCTTCTCAAGGTCCCAAATATCTTGAGGTTCCTGGGCCTGTCAGAAAGTGACATTTTTTCCTTACCACAATGTAGGGTCCAGCCCTACAGGGCCTGTGGGTTTTTCTCTTCGTGTGCGGAGACAAGAGATAAAGACACAAGAAATAAAGACACAAGACAAGGAGATAGAAGAAAAGACAGCTGGGCCCGGGGGACTACTACCACCAAGACGTGAAGACTGGTAGTGGCCCTGAATGCCTGACCTTGCTGATATTTATTGTATACGAGGCAAGGGGGCAGGGTAAGGAGTGTGAGTCATCTCCAATGTAAGGTCCGTAAGGGTAAGGTCACGCGAGTCATGTGTCCACTGGACAGGGGGCCCTTCCCTATTTGGTAGCCGAGGCGGAGAGACAGAGGGGACAGCTTACATCATTATTTCTTCTATGCATTTCTCGGAAAGATCAAAGACTTTAATACTTTCACTAATTCTGCTACTGCTATCTAGAAGGCGGGACCAGGTGCACAAAGCGGAACATGAAAGTGGACCAGGAGCGTGACCACTGAAGCACAGCATCACAGGGAGACATTTAGGCCTCCGGACGGCTGCGGGCAGGCCTGGCTGATGTCAGGCCTTCCACAAGAGGTGGTGAAGCAGAGTGTTCTCTAACTCCCTGGGGGAAAGGGAGACTCCCTTTCCCAGTCTGCTAAGCAACGGGTGCCTTCCCAGGCACTGGCGCTACCGCTAGACCAAGGTCTGCTAAGTAATGGGTGCCTTCCCAGGCACTGGTGTTACTGCCAGACCAAGGAGCCCTCTAGTGGCCCTTCTCCGGGCTTGACAGAGGGCTCACACTCTTGCCTTCTGGTCACTTCTCATCGTGTCCCTTCAGCTCCTAATTCTGTATGGCCTGGTTTTCCTTAGATAATAATTATAGAACAGGTAATAATTATAAAACAGAGATTAATATAATAATGAAATAAAGAGTAATGCTACAAACTAATGATTGATAATATTCATATATAATCATGTCTATATTCTATTTCTAGTATAACTATTCTAATTATTTTCTTTATTATGCTGGAACAGCTTGTGCCTTCGGTCTCTTGCCTCAGCACGTGGGTGGCTTACCACCCACACCACAAGGTCAGGAAGCTTGTAAGGGAACCATAAAAACCAGGTACCAGACCAATCTTTCCAAGGGGCTTTTTACTGGCATTATAAAGTCAACCTCAACTCCTCAAAACAGTCTGGTCATATCTGAAAATATGCCATTGCAGTCAAAGCCTTGGTAAAATTACCAGTGTCTTCAATGTGCCCAGTTACAAAAGAAAACATAGTGTTATTGAACTTATGCAAATAATTGTATTGCAATAAAATAAGAATAGTCACAAATAGTGTCCAAATTTTGGAGAAATCAGGTAAAGAGAAAGGTAAATATTTCAATTTTGCTCACAAAAGTATACTTTGCCCAATGGCTGTGAGTTATAAATAGCTCAAAAGAAAAAGTTTTGTTTCTAGAAAACAAAATATAAAAATAATCAGCAATGTTTCAGACAAACAAAAGCCATAAAAATCATTTTAGTCCCCTATCGGTTCTGTCCTATGTAATTAATTCTTGTTCTGCTTGATGTTGGGTTCACAATCTTCGTGAATGCATCAGTTCTTTATTAGAGTTCTGGAAGTTTTTACTTAGTTCAGTGGTATGATCTCTAAAGTTACCAGAGCAGGGTGCGGTAGCTCATGACCGTGGTCCCAGTGTTACCGGATGGAAAGTCTTGACTGTGAGTTGTCCAGGTTCTTGGCATGTTGAACAAAGAACTGAACAAAATGCACAAAGCAACAGAAGATGAGAGCATAGATTTATTAAAGCAAAAGTATGCTCCACAGAGTGGGAGCAGGCTCAAGCAGCCCTGATTACAATATTCTTCAGGGTTTTTATTAAGCCAAAAGAATTTGGTAACATCGTAGGTGCCCTGTAGAGGCTTCCAATTGGTTACACCCTGTAAGCGATTGGCCCGTGACCAATCAGAGGCTGAAGTGCAGACTCTGCCAGTGGTCAATCAGAGACAGAAGTGGAGACTTCTGTCTTGTTATCACGGGAGTGAGAACGTGGCCTGTGTGCTGCCTAATCTTGCCTAGAACTGGCTGCCCCTGCTGTTTTTTTGCTTATGCCTTAATCCTTTGTTACCCTAATTCCCTATTCTCCTATCTTACCAGCACTTTGGAAGGACAGGGCAAAAGGATCACCTGAGGTCAGGAGTTTGAGACCGGCCTGAGTGACACAGAAAGACTGTCTGTAGAAAAAATTTAAAAATTAGTCAAGCATGATGGTGCATGCCTGTAGTCCCAGCTACTCGGGAGGCTAGGGTAGGAGGATTGCTGGAGCCCAGGAGGTTGAGGCTGCAGTGAGCCGTGTTCACATCACTGCACTCCAGCCTGGGTGACAGAGTGAGACCCTGTCTCAAAAAACATACACAAGCAAACAAATATTTAATAAATAAATAAATTTACTGGAAACCTGTACTCAAGAGTACTTTTCAGGTTCCTTTTCTGTGAATTTCCTTAAGAAGCAAATTTTGGACTGTAGCTGATTATAAACTAATTTTTGAGAATCAAAGTAAAACAATAAATGTCTGTGGATGACAAAAAACTTAGACTAGCCATGGTTAAAGATGCAACTGACAAGGAAACTTGGTAATTTCTGTGACATACAAAAATTTAACAAAATTATCACTGAAAACATATACCGAGACATGTCATTTTAAGAATCTCATACAATTTTGGAACAATATTAATAACACATTTATATAAATATAACTCAAAGAAAGTTAAACACCGGCCGGGCGCGGTGGCTCATGCCTGTAATCCCAGCACTTTGGGAGGCCAAGGCGAGTGGATCACGAGGTCAGGTGTTCGAGACCAGCCTGGTTAACATGGCAAAATGCCATCTCTACTGAAAATACAAAAATTAGCTGGGTGTGATGGGGCGTGCCTGTAATCCAGCTACTCAGAAGGCTGAGGCAGGAGAATTGCTTGAACCTGGGAGGTGGAGGTTGCAGTGAGCCAAGACTGTGACACTGCAGTCCAGTCTGGACAACAGAACGAGACTCCATCTCAAAAAAAAAGAAAGTTAAACACCATTTCTTATTTGACAATGCTCCATATATGATTTTAACATACCAAATAAGCCCAATATTTCTCTCTTGGACTTCCAGGGGTTCCTATTTCTTGTGTCCAAGATAGTTCAGATAAAAAAGACTTAATTAATTTTGGAAAATATGTCAAACATTTTTCTAAATTTGAAATTTAAATTAGTGTCCAGGTGTGGTGGCTCATGCCTGTAATCCCAGCACCTTGGGAGGCTGAGGCGGGTGGATCACTTGAGGTCATAAGTTCAAGATCAGCCTGGCCAACATGGTGAAACCCCGCCTCTACCAAAAATACAAAAATTAGCCAGCCATGTTGGTGTACAGCTGTAGTCCCAGCTACTCGAGAGGCTGAAAGAGAAGAATCATTTGAACCCAGGAGGCAGAGGTAGCAGTGAGCTGAGATCATGCCACTGCACTCCAGCCTGGGCAACAGAGTGAAACACTGTCTCAAAAAAAAACAAAAATTTTGAAATTTAATTTTGGGAAGTATGTCAAATATTAAAGGTTCAAAATGCTTGATATTAAAACAAGTAAGGTTTGGCCGGGCGCAGTGGCTCATGCCTGTAATCCCAGCATTTTAGGAGGCCGAGGCAGGCAGATCACGACATCAGGAGATCGAGACCATCCTGGCTAACACGGTGAAACCCCATCTCTACTAAAAATACAAAAACTTAGCCGGGCGTGGTGGCAGGCGCCTGTAGTCCCAGCTAGTCGGGAGGCTGAGGCAGGAGAATGGCGTGAATCTGGGAGGCGGAGCTTGCGGTGAGCCGAGATCGTGCCACTGCACTCCAGCTTGGGTGACAGAGCAAGACTCCGTCTCAAAAAAAAAATTAAATAAATAAATAAATAAATAAAATAAGGTTTACAACACATGATCAAAATAGGATACAGGTTACTATAAAATAAAAGTCATTAATTTAGGCCAGGTGCAGTAGTTCATGCCTGTAATTCTAGCACTTTGGGAGGCCAAGGCAGAAGGATCACTTGAGCCTAGGAGTTTGAGAACAGCCTGGGCGACATAGTGTGACTCTGATTCTATAAAAACAAAAATGTCAAATATTAGCCAGCCTTGCTAATATTTAAAAAATTTTTTAAATAGAGACAGGGTCACACTATGTTGCCCAGGCTAATATTATTAGCTAATCGGGAGGCTGAGGCAGAAGTATCCCTGGAGCCCAGGAGCTTGAGGCTGCAGTGAGCTATGATCATGCCACTGAACTCCAGCCTGGTGACAAAGTGATCCCCCATCTCTAAGAAAAAAAAAAAATTTTTTTTTTTTTTTTGAGACAGAGTCTCACTCTGTCGCCCAGGCTGGAGTGCAGTGGTGCGATCTCGGCTCACTGCAACCTCCACCTCCCGGGTTCAAGTGATTCTCCTGCCTCAGCTTGTCTGTAATTCCTGAGTAGCTGGGATTACAGGCATGCGCCACCACGCCCAGCAAATTTTCATGGAGACCAGGTTTCACCATGTTGGTCAGGCTGGTCTCAAACTCCTGACCTCAAGTGATCCGCCTGCCTCATCCTCCCAAAGTTCTGGGATTACAGGCGTGAGCCACCATGCCTGGCCTCTAAGAAAATTTTTTTTAAAAGTTATTAATTTAGCCAAAATGATAACTCAAAGATTTCAAAAGGCAAAAACCTTTACTCTTGGATTAGGAGACTCGGTTTCCTAAACAATTGAAATACCCAATAAAGATAGCCTGAGGCAAATTCTCCCACTCATTTTTTTTTGCAGTTTATTCAAAAGGTAAACAAATCTTTCATTATCTGTCTTTTTTTTTTTTTTTTTTTTTTTGAGATGGAGTCTTGCTCTGTCACCCAGGATGGAGTGCAGTGGCGCGATCCCGGCTCACTGCAACCTCCGCCTCCCAGATTCAAGCGATTCTCCTGCCTCAGCCCTCAGCCTCCCAAGTAACTGGGATTACAGGTACCCGCCACCATGCCCAGATAATTTTTGTATTTTTAGTAGTGATGGAGTTTCACCATATTAGTCAGGCTGGTCTCAAACTCCTGACCTTGTGATCCACCAGCCTCAGCCTCCCTAAGTGCTGGGATTATAGGCGTGAGCCACCGTGCCCGGCCTTAAACTGTTTTATACCAGTATTTGTAGATGAAAACCATTTCATAACTTTTAGAAAAATGTTTTATCGGTTTTTTGTTTATTAACAGATCTAAATATATTTAGTTTTTCTATACCATATAAACAACTCAGACATTTTGTGATGATGAATTACTTAATATGTCATTAACATAACGGCATTAAGTTTCTGCAAAAGATGTTCGAAACTATGAAAAGTTCCTTTTTACACTTTTCCCCCATTGACATTTATTTAATTTATTCATTCTCAACAATTATTATGCTTGAATAGTTCAATAAACAAAGCTCGCCATCCTCCTAAGTTCTTTCTTTGTTAATCATTTTTATAGCCTTCAAATGTTAGGCAGTCATCACCTAAGAGCTCTGTTGAACCTTCGAACAAAAATTTACTTTACTTTCCCCCTTGTTGGTTTTTGGTTTTTTGTTTGAGATGGAGTCTCACTCTGTCTCCCAGGCTGGAGTGCAGTGGCGCAATCTCAGCTTACATACATGGGTATTTTGCCGATCAGAAGACAGAGCTGGCTTTTTGGTTTGTTTTGTTTTTTGTTTTCCTATTCTCTCTGGGAGCTGTTTTTATTAAGCCAACTATATTATTATAGCTGCAAATGCGATCCAATCCACATTTCTATCCAGCGACATTCCAGGATCTCACCTTTTTGAGATAGGATCTTGCTGTGTCATCCAGGCTGGAGTGCAGTGGCATGACCATGGCTCACTGAAGCCTCAGTCTCCTTGGCTCAAGCGATCCTCCTACCTCAGCCTCCTGAGTAGCTGGAATTACAGGTGCACACCACTGTGCCTGGCTAATTTTTTTTTTTTTTTTTTGGTAGGGACACAATCTCGCCATGTTGCCCAGACTGGTCTCAAACTCCTGGGTTCGAGTGATCCTTTAGCCTCGGCCCCCTAAAGTCCTGGGTTTATAGGCATGAGCCACCATGCCCAGCCAAGCCAACAATATTGAACTAGTCTTATTTACCAAAAATGTACCCAAGTCATGTGAACTAAAAGATTTTTGAGTTAGTTTCTGTTTTTCTGATGAAACATTAAACACTTTCTTTTTCTTTAAGCTAATTAATTGGAGCTCTTTCATATATTTTGGCAGTGAAATATCCCAAACACATGACATATAAAAATATATAGATGTGGTCGGGTGCGGTGGCTCATGCCTGTATTTCCAGCACTTTGTGAGGCTGAGGCGGGCTGATCACAAGGTCAGGAGTGCAAGACCAGCCTGGCTAATATGGTGAAACACTGTCTCTACTAAAAATACAAAAATTAGGCCAGGCGCGGTGGCTCACGCTTGTAATCCCAGCACTTTGGGAGGCCGAGGCGGGCGGATCACGAGGTCAAGAGATCGAGACCACGGTGAAACCCCGTCTCTACTAAAAGTACAAAAAAATTAGCCAGGCGTGGTGGCGGGCGCCTGTAGTCCCAGCTACTCGGAGAGGCTGAGGCAGGAGAATGGTGTGAACCCGGGAGGCAGAGCTTGCAGCGAGCCGAGATCGCGCCACTGCACTCCAGCCTGGGTGAGAGAGCGAGACTCCGTCTCAAAAAAAAAAAGTTCCTTTTCAAGTGACTCACCAAAACCAGGAACCCTTAACCAAGGTTATGACTTAGCCAAGGACACACAAGACATCTCCAAACAAGTGCAAAGTGATCCTCACAAGATCCAGAGCCACCCTAAAGACAGCTCAAAGAAGGAAAAGTCTCACTGTTACTGGAAAGGGGTCCTGATCCAGACCCAAGAGAGGGTTCTTGGATCTCACACAGGAAAGAATTCAGGGTGAGTCCATAGAGTAAAGTGAAAGCAAATTTGTTAAGAAAGTAAAGGAATAAAAGAATGGCTATTCCACAGACAGAGTAGCCCCGAGGGCTGCTAGTTGCCCATTTTTATGGTTATGTCTTGATGATATGCTAAACAAGGGGTGGATTATGCATGCCTCCTCTTTTTAGACCATATAGGGTAACTTCCTGACAGTGCCGTGGCATTTCTAAACTGTCATGGCGCTGGGGGGAGAGTGGCAGTGAGGACGACCAGAGGTCACTCTCGCCGCCATCTTGGTTTTGGTGGCATTTGGCCGGCTTCTTTACTGCAACCTGTTTTATCAGCAAGGTCTTTATGACCTGTATCTTGTGCCGACCTCCTATCTCATCCTGTGACTTAGAATTCCGTAACCATCTGGGAATGCAGCCCAGTAGGTCTCGGCCTCATTTTACCCAGTCCCTATTCAAGATGGAGCTGCTCTGGTTCAAATGCCTCTGACATCACAAGCTGCAAATGGAGCGTGACCCACATTTCTGTCCAGCCATATTCCAGGATGTCACCTTCTCAGCCGACCACCTATGCATAAAGTCTCAAAATCCCCATATGCCCCACAGATGGGAAAAAACAGGAAATCGGAAGCTGCCCATGGAAAGGACGAGGACCAATAACAAATGGCTACCCAAAAGGTGAAGAGTCACCCCAATAATTTAAAACAAACAAGACTGGTTCCCTGACCAAGAGTCCAACCTAGGCTGCCGCCATGAATGCCCAGAATCATAGCCACTAGATCCCAGTGCTTTGTAAGGCCTGCAGGAGAAGCAAAGCAGGCAGTTTGAACATGTAAAGGATTTTAACTTGTTTCAGATCTGATCTCAACTAGAACATGGCTTAGCCAATTCCCTGGAAGTTAACCTGTCATATACCTGGTAAGATTTATATCTCCAAGGGACTGTGAAGTCCAGCAGGGCTTTTAAAGGGTATTGTCCGATATTGGGTCAATAAATCATCAGTGTCATTCATTCATCCTGGTTTAGAGAAAAAAAAATGCTGCATCTGTATTTTATAATGTCAGTAGAGTCATTCTCATTGTGAAGTGGTTCCATTTGTTTCCTTTGTTCCAAATTTAGATACATTCCCCACTTTCAAGAGAAGGAAATGTGTGTATTGTGGAATTCCAAAAATCTCTGCCTGAGAGATGTATGGGAGCTGAGGGAACGAGCAGAGAGAGGTGAGTTCAGATCGCAGGGGAGAGGACCAAGGGGCAGCTGGAGGAGAAAGAGAAAAAGCCTCCGAAGTCTTTCTTAATTTAGAACTAGTTTCAAATATCCTTTTGTTTAGTGCTTGAATGGAGGCAATTTTTTCTCTCAGAATGTCTTTTAGAAGCTTCTAGGTGCTATTGGAAGTAAGTCTGTCATTCCATTTGTTTAGTTCTTTTTTTTAGAGACAGAGTCTCGATCTGTCACTCAGGCTGGAATGCAGTGGTGTGATCTCAGCTCACTGCAACCTCTGCCTCCCGGGTTCAAGCAATTCTCCTGCCTCGGCCTCCTAAGTAGCTGGGATTACAGGCACCTGCCACCATGCCCGGCTAACTTTTGTATTTTTAGTAGAGATGGGGTTTCGCCGTGTTGGCCAGGCTGGCCTCGAACTCCTGACCTCAAGCGCCCGCCTCTGCCTCCCAAAGTGCTGGGATTATAGGCATGAGCCACCGCGCCCGGCCCCATTTGTCTGCTCCTAAAACCAGCTTTTTCCAGTTGTGCATGCAGATGAACTCAAGTAGGCATTTCAAAGTCCTCCATTTTGGCCATTATAAGCTGGGTCATCACAAGTTATGCATGACCAGTTTTCTAAATATTTGCATGAAGAGGCGCCACAGTGTTAAACACAAATCCAGCCTATGTTTTCAATGTTCCCCCTATGCCTTCAGGGGGAACACTCAGTTTTAAGCCATCGAACCGAGCCTCAGAACCTGGCCAGTTTGAAAGATTACAGATTTGACACTGAAGCCACAAAGATTTCACTTTCTCTTTTCGGAGAGAAACTATTTTCTCCCTGATCAAAATTTGAAATGAGAAAAAAGGTTGCAAACTCTAATGAGTAAGACAAACAAAATCTTAACCTCAGAGAAAACTGAAAATTATGAATATGTGATCAGCAGAGTCTCTAGAGAATAACAGATGCAACTCCCACCTCTAAGTACAGTTTCAACTCCAACCCCACCGAGTAAAGAATATGTGTAGCTTGAAGCAAGTCTGAATTCACAACCAAGCCCGGGAGGAATTCAGCCCTGAGAGGGGCCTTATCAGAACTCCTTGCTGGCTTCGGCAAGGTAGGGTGAGTAAGCTGCTCATGCTGGTACCAAGGCTCTGGTTGCTGGTGAAGCGGTGGGATCACCGGAGGCTCCCTTCAGGTTCCATCTGGGGTGCAAAATGTCGACTTCAAATAATAAGATTCAGGCCAGCACAGTGGCTCATGCCTGTAATCCCAGCACTTTGGGAGGCCAAGGCGGGTGGGTCACAAGATCAGGAGTTCAAGACCAGCCTGGCCAAGATGGTGAAACCCTGTCTCTACTAAAACTACAAAAATTAGCTGGGTGGGGTGGCAGGAGCCTGTAATCCCAGCTACTCGGGAGGCTGAGGCAGGAGAATCACTTGAACCTGGGAGGCAGAGGTTGCAGTGAGCCGAGATTGCGCCATTGTACTCCAACCTGGGCAATAGAGTGAGACTCTGTCTCAAACAAACAAACAACAACAACAAAAACAAGATTCAGAAAATATTAAGTATAGAGTCTAAAGCCTGAGGGTGGCTGCCTGGGAGCACAGACTCAAGTTGCCCTAAATGTACACTCTGATTAGCAGCAGTTAGAAGCTGGTTTTTAAGGAAAAAGAAAAGAGGCAATCCTTATTGTTTACCAGAATTTTTTTTTTTTTAGAAGAGGTTTTCACTCTGTTGCCCAGGCTGAAGTGCAGTAGCATTATATCGGCTCACTGCAACCTTCACCTCCCAAGTTCAAGCAATCCTCCCACCTCAGCCTCCCCAGTAGCTGGGACTACAGGCGTACAACACCAGGCCTGGCTAATTTTTGTAATTTTTGTAGAGATGGGTTTTGTCATGTTGGCCAGGCTGGTCTTGAACTCCTGAACTCAAGTGATCCACCTGCCTCTGCCTCCCAAAGTGCTGGGATTACAGGCATGAGCCACCATACCCGGCCCCTTTACCAGGAATTTACATTAAAATAATAGGAGTTATTCCAAGCTACTTGGGAGGCTGAGGTGGGAGGATCACTTGAGGATCACAGGAGTTTGGGGCCAGCCTGGCCAACATAGTGAGACCCTATCTCAGTAAAATAACATAAGCTATTGATTGGCTATACGTTGTGCTTTAAATCACAAATTCCAGGACATGAAGATAATGGGTGAGGCAGCTAGTCAGTCAAAATGCCTTTAAATGATTACCTCCACGCAGGGGGTGTGCGACCGAAATCCACATCTGTGTCTCTCCCAGCCTGATTCATTCGAGCACCTTACCTAGGTCAGACTGCTCTGAGGGATTTTTCTTTTCTCAAACACTAAGCTGGTATCTGGAGAGTCAGGGAAGTGGTTGCTGGTATTGGAAAACACCCCAGTGCATCTTTGATTTTCTTTTTCTTTTTCTTTTTTTTTTTTTTTCTTGAGACGGAGTCTTACTCTGTCGCCCAGGCTGGAGTGCAGTGGCATGATCTCGGCTCACTGCAAGTTCTGCCTCCCAGGTTCACACCATTCTCCTGCCTCAGCCTGCCGAGTAGCGGGGACTACAGGCGCCCATCACTACGGCTGGCTAATGTTTTCTATTTTTAGTAGAGACAGGATTTCACCATGTTAGCCAGGATGGTCTCAATCTCCTGACCTCGTGATCTGCCCACCTCAGCCTCCCAAAGTGCTGGGATTACAGGCGTGAGCCACCACGCCCGGCCTCCATCTTTGATTTTCAGAAAACATATGATCCCTTAGGCCTCCTGCCCATTGCAGATTTACTTAGAGCTCAATCTGAACCCCAATTCACAGGCCTAGGCAGCTCAAGGCCATTTCCCTCTTCTGCCACAGAGCAAACCAAGCCTGTAGCTTTCTCCCCTCCTCAGTCTCCATCATGGAGAGCCCACTTTCTCACTCCAGTCCTCCTGGGCATTGCAGGGAATCAGCCCGTGATGGAGAATCAGGGTGGGGCATGGACAGGAGGCGGCACCTGGCATAGCCCAGCCCTCCATCTCCTCCTGCTGGTGCCCTCCACCCCTGCCTGCCTGGCCTCAAGAAGAGCTGTCCATGGGACATCCAGGCCCCAGGCATAGAGATGGCCCCTCTCTGTCCAAACCACCCACCAGCCTATCTCCAGTCTTCCCTTAGGATTTTTTTTTTAATATATATATTTTAAATGGAGATGGGATCTCAGTGTGTTGCCCAGGCTGGTCTCAAACTCCTGGCCTCAAGCGATCCTCCCACCTCAGCTTCCCAAAGCACTGAAATTACAGGCGTGAGCCACAGTGCCTGGCCAGGAATTTTTGAGAAATAAGTTTTCTCCACTTCATTACATATTGTTTTTATAATGAGCAGTACAGGAAAAAGCTGGCCAAAGGCATCATCTGAGCACAACAAAGAAGGCACAGAGGGCATCTGAGGTCTTCATCAGCTAAGGATCCTTTGCCCCTTCCTTTGGTAACAGAACCTCTCTTTCTTGGAGGAACCAAATCCATGTGATTGAACTGAAAGTGACCACTTCTGCCAAGGGGATAGGAACTGCATTCTCCTAGCCAAAGTGATTATTCAGGGAGGGGCAGGACCCAGTGAGCCACGTCAATGAAAGGCAACCCCAGAACTCATCCAAGAAAGCCTTAAAGTGACTTGGCCATATTTGCCACCCTGCAGGAACACGCTGCCTGAGAATGAAGCCACAGAGAAGTAAGCAGTGTAGAGAAAAAGAACACTGGCTGGGTGCAGTGGCTCACGCCTGTAATCCCAACACTTTGGGAGGCTGAGGCAGATGGACCACTTGAGGTCAGAAGTTCAACACCAGCCTGGCCAACGCGGTGAAACTCCGTCTCTACTAAAAGTTCAAAAATTAGCCGGACACCTGTAGTCCCAGCCACTCGGAAGGCTGAGGCACGAGAATTGCTCGAACCCGGGAGGCAGAGGTTGCAGTGAGCCGAGATCGCACCACTGCACTCCAGCCTGGACGACAGAGCGAGACTCTGTCTCAAAAAAAAAGAGAGAGAGAGGGAGAAAAAGAATGTTTCATGGGGAGGAAGAGTGAGAAATGATGAATTTGATGGAGCTCCTGGATCCAACGTGCATAAAGCAGAAGCATCTGTTATCTTCCAGTTAACTGAGTCAGCAAATTTGCCTTTGATTGGGTTTCTGTTGCTTTCAATCAAAATCAGCCCAATACAAGTTAAAGAGTGAGTATGAGGAGTGAGCCCCGCCCCTGCTGCTGTGCGTGGCACATTTGCAGGCTCTGGGAGATGCTGGTTAGAGTCAGGGACAATCGACTCTGTGGACCCCGTAGCGTGGCCTCAGCAAGCTGGAGCTGGGCCCAGACGTCCTCAGAATGAACCAGTAATAGAGCAGTCAGTGTGCCTCCCCGCCCTCCTTGATTCCTGAAATAACTGGTTAAATATAAATTGGCCCCACCCCACTGAAGTACTCAAGAAGGAGAAAAAACAACTTAGTGATATAACAGTGGAGTCTCCGTTGAGTGTTTCCGTGCGGCACATTCACTAGAAGTCACGCCAGTTGCAAGTCAGAAACCCCATGCTGCATGGGGTATGCTGCGTGTTGCCAACAAGCGACTTATTTTATCATCTACATTGCAAACCTAGAAGATGCCTCTTCAAAAGGTGTTGTTCAGAGAACCCCCGATCCCGCGGGGCTGGGACATGGAGGTGACAGGGATGGCATCCTTGGCATGGCAGAGAGAGTAGGGGGAGCCTGGGACCCTAACACCACGGAGTGCCCATTGCTCCGTGCAGAGGACACCGGACTTGTTGCTGAGTGAAAACATACTTCTAGCTTGCTTCAGCTGCTGCCGTTGGGGAACTTTGTAACCTCAGTGGAACTTGTATCTGATTAGTATACAACCTGAAGTGAGAACAAGAACCACAGAGAAGTAGGAAATGGTTAGGATTTTTTTAGCCCCGGAAGGTGAATCTATTTCTGAAAACAATCTTTTGTTTTTCTTTAAATAAAAAGCGGCTTTTTAAAATAAAGAAACACAGCCAAACTAAATACATGTTGAGCAAATACGTAAAGACTCTGGGCTGGGCGCAGTGGCTCACGCCTGTAATCCCAGCATTTTGGGAGGCCGAGGCGGGCAGATCATTTGAGGTCAGGAGTTTGAGACCAGCCTGGCCAACATGGTGAAACCCTATCTCTACTAAAAATACACAAAAAAGAGCCGGGTATGGTGGCACACACCTGTAGTCCCAGCTACTCGGGAGGCTGAGGCAGGAGAATCACTTGAACCCAGGAGGCAGAGGTTGCAGTGAGCCGAGATCGCACCACTGCTCTCCAGCCTGGGTGACAGAGTGAGACCCTGTCTCAAAAAAAAAAAAAAAAAAAAAAAAAAGACTTTGAAGGGGGCCAGGTGTGGTGGCTCACGCCTGTAATCCCAGCACTTCGGGAGGCCAAGGCAGGTGGATCACTTGAGCCCAGGAGTTCAAGACCAGCTTGGGCAACATGGCAAGACCCCATCTCTACCAAAAAAAAAAAAGACTTCAAAGGGACAATAAATTACTAGCCTATCTGTGTCCATATTACATAGTCTAGTCCCTAATATTTAAAACATATAGCCTTAAGACGATTTGTGTGCCATTATTATACACCCCTTAAGCATGTAAAAAGGTAAAAACATGTTCAGTGTCATTAGTTATTAGGGAAATGCAATTTTTTTTTCGAGATGGAGTTTCACTCTGTCGCCCAGGCCAGAGTACAGTGGTGTGATCTCTGCTTACTGCAACTTCCACCTCCCGGATTCAAGTGATTCTCCTGCCTCAGCCTCCCGGGTAGCTGGGATTACAGACATGTGCCACTATGCTCGGCTAATTTGTGTATTTTTAGTAGAGACGGGGTTTCACCATGTTGGCCGGGCTGGTCTCCAACTCCTGACCTCAGGTGATCTGCCTGCCTCAGCCTTCCAAAGTGCTGGGATTACAGGCATGAGCCACCATGACTGGCCAGAAATGTAAATTAAAGCCACAGTGAAATACCACTGCACACAGGACACTAACAATTCCAACTGTCGGGCCGGGCGTGGTGGCTCACGCCTGTAATCCCAGCACTTTGGGAGGCTGAGACGGGTGGATCACAAGGTCAGGTGTTCAAGACCACCCTGGCCAAGATGATGAAACCCTGTCTCTACTAAAAATACAAAAATTAGCCGGGCATGGTGGCGGGCACCTGTAGTCCCAGCTACTCAGGAGGCTGAGGCAGAGAAGTGCTTGAACCCGGGAGGTGGAGGTTGCAGTGAGCTGAGATCGCACCACTGCACTCCAGCCTGGGCAACAGAGTGAGGCTCCATCTCAAAACAAAACAAAACAAAACAAAACACAACAAGAATTCCAACTGTCAACAGGAGTGAGAGCAACTCAGAAACGACTGCAAACCCCAATCCAAGAAATTGGACTCTGGAAAACGGCTCATGAAATCTCAGCATCTGCCTTGTCTGGTGAGCCTCGTAGGTCACTCACCTCTGTTACGGAGGCTTGATGGCAGCGGCTTGGTTTGAACTCTGTATTACTTATCTGTTGGTACATAGCAAATTACCCCAAAGCTTAGCCGCTTAAAACAACATGCATTTATTGTATTCGTTTCTAAGTCACAAATTTGGGAGTGCTTTAGCTAGGGGTTTCTGCTGGGGTCTCTCATGAGGTGGTCATTAAGATGGTGCCTGGGGCTTAAGTGGGGCTGCAGGATCCACTTTCATACTGGTGCACTCCATGGAGAGTGATGAAGTGCTGGCTTTGCCAGAACACCTCAGTTCCTCACCACCTGGACCACCACAGGGCTGCTTAAGTGTCCTCATGACATGGCAGCTGGCTTCCCCAGAGCATGTGATTCAGGAGAACAAGACAGAAGCCACAATGTCTTTTCCGACCTAGTCTTGGAAGTCGTGCACCATCACTTCCAGCACTAAATCCAGCCTGTGCTCAAGGGGTAGGGAATTGGGTTTATTTTCCATTTTTTGAGTGGGAAGACATGGTCTCCCTCTGTCACCCAGGCTGGAGTGCAGTGGTATGATCACAGCTCACTGAAGCCTCAACCTCCCAGACAGGCTCAAGTGATCCTCCTGCCTCAGCCTCCAGAGCAGCTGAGACTACAGGTGCATGCCACCACAACCGACTAATTTTGTTTTTTAATTGTTTCTAGAGATGGGGCCTCATTATGTAGTCCAGGCTGGTCTTGAACTCCTGAGCTCAAGAGATCCTCCTGCTTTGGCCTCCCAAAGTGCTAAGTTTACAGGTGTGAGCCACCACCCTCGCCGGGTTCCAAATTTTGAGGGAGAAATTGTCAAAGGATTTGTGGACACATTTTGAACCTGTCGCAATCTCTTTCAGCTGAAAGTACAGAAACTCAACTCCAAAAGGGAGGCATTTATGGGCTCCACATGACCTAAACAGGGAAAGTGGAGCTGGACTCTCACAGAATGGAACCAGGCACCTAAAAACTGCACCGCCACCTCTCTCTCTTCCTCTCTCTCTCTCTCCACACACACACACACACACACACACACACACACACATCTGCTCCACTCTCTCAGCTGTAACCAACATCACAGTCCACTCCGGATTCACCTTCTCCCAGCCTCTTGACCTGAATAGAAGCTCCCATCTCAGAGGGAGCACCTGGACCCTGGCCAGCTGTGTTTGGGATGGGCCAGGGAGGACTCTGATAAGCCCGACTCTGCTCACGTGCTCTCCCCGCTGGACCAATTGCTGTTGCTGGAGCTGAGGCTCTTTGATTGGCAGGGTTTGGGTCAATCCCTGCGTCTAGGGAGCAGGGCCTGGTACCAGCAGGGGACGCTGGGCCAGGGTGGGTAGAGGAAGAGAGCTGAGCGGCCATCCCAGTTGTGTACGCAACTGTTGCCTTGGCTGGATTTATAAGCCAAAGGTCGCAGTTGTCCTATTTTTGGAATAGCAGGAAAAAGCAACTGCTTCAAACTCTGGCAATGGCAGTCCTCCACAGGAGTGGCCTAGTCGCTCGTTCTACCTGAAGACTTAAACCTACTGAGCCTGAACCTCTGAGAGGTCACCACCTTCTCATTTTAAGGTGGGACACACTTTAAGCCAGGAGCCTGTGGCAGGCACAGCAGGCAGGTGGGCCAAGGCTTTGATCGTATTTTCTGCCCTGGATGCTGCTTCTAAGTAAGGATAAGGCTCATGATGTTCAGTTTAAGGGGAAGCAAGCATCGCTCACATCTGCATCATCCAGGGCCATGTTCCTGACCTTGTTTGCAGCAGAAAATCCCATCTGGAAATGCAAAGGTCCCACCCTGACCCTGTCCAAAGTCTTCCGGTGGAGAGGTCTGGAGTTCAAGTGTGGTTTCATTGCCAAAAACAACTCCCAGAAAAACACCCAGAAGTTCCCAGGGGTAACCGTCTCTGCAGGTGCAGGGAGAGGAGACTTCCGGCTGTACTTGAGCACCCCGACCTCACCCCACATATTTCAGAGCTGGCTTCCCACTGTGCTGGCTGTGAAGGCAAACTGCAAAATGGGCCAGAAGAGTGCATGAGTGCTTTTGCTTCTGAAATTCCTGGGGCTTCAACTTAATTTCAGTCAGGATAGTTAACATTCAACTAACATTAACCTTTCAAATAACCACTTCCGGCCACTTCATTTGTCCACAGCTTTTTTTTTTTTTTTTTTTTTTTTGAGATGGAGTCTCGCTCTGTCGCCCAGGCTAGATTAGAATGCGGTGGCACGATCTCGGCTCACTGCAACCTCCACCTCCCGGGTTCAAGTGATTCTCCTGCCTCAGCCTCCTGAGTAGCTGGGATTACAGGCGTGAGCCACTGCGCCCAGTCAGAGCGCTTTTGCGAGTATTTTCTGAGGCTGTTTGGGACAGGATGAAGGCTTGGTAATCAGCCTCCTGGGTACAAATTCCAGTTCTGACCTCAGTTTTTTCATCAGTAAAATGGGGGTCTGATGTAGGAAGTATTTGGTAACAGGATGGCACTTTGTAATGGATTCGGCTATTGGAGGAAGAAATAGGCCCACATGCGCAAATACAGCTATAATTCCAGTACTTTGAAAAGGTGAAGTAGGAGGATCACTTGAGCCCAGGAGTTCGAGACCAGCCTGAGCAACACAGGGAGACCCCCGCCCCGGCTTTCTACAAAAAATTTTTTAAAATAGCCAAGCATGGTGGTGCACGCCTGTAGTTCCAGTTCCTCCAGAGGCTAAGGCAGGAGGATCACTTGAGTCCAGGAGGTCAAAGCTGTAGTGAGCCATGATTGCACCACCACATTTCAGCCTGGGCAACAGAGCAAGACCTTGTCTCAAAACAAACAAACAAAAAGAAACAGGCCCAGAGAGGGCTGACCACTTGTCCGAGGTCATACAGCTGGGTAAAGGCAGCCATGAGCCCCAATATCTAGTTGCAGGGTCCCCAAGCAGGGCTAGGAAGGGTTCTCAGGCCACTTATGAGGGTGGAGAGAAATGGAGCCCGAGCCTGAGCCACAGCCAACTGGGACCTTGGCCAAGCAGGGAACAAGCAGGGGAGGCAGGAGGAGGGGCAGGGAGGAATGGAGCCAAATTCCTGCAGCTGCCCTGCCCGGATGGTGCAGCTGGGGACCAGACCTGTGGCTGAGACCTGATGCCAAGGCCTGCAAGCATCCTCAGGTTTTGCCCTTGAGGTCTGGGGTCACTCTCTACACCCCTTAGCCCTCCCTCCCCATGCTAGTACCCCAGACCTCTCAGTCCCAGGGCTACTACCAAAGGGCAAACCCCTGGGTGAATGGATGCCAGCCCCCTGGATCTGCCCCTTCTGCCTGCTCCGGAACAGCAGCTGGCTGGGGCCAGAGGCTCCCCCTGAGAACAGCAGGTTTTCATCTGTAACCTGCATGGCCCCCCTCCCCAGCCAGGGAGCAAATCCAGCCACTAGTTCCAAATGTTCCAACCTTCAAACCAAAGCCGGTCCCACTCCCACCCCCATCCTAATTGGCTGAAGCCAAGGCTTTCTCTTGGGCTTCCTGTCCCCCGTAAAATGAAGGGGAGTAAACAGAGTTACTGGCCTCCTGCCGTCACTCTGTGCCAGAATTTAAGAACAAAACAAAAAACAAACAACAACAACAACAACAACAAAAAAAAAACAGTAGCTTGAGCCACCACCTGTGGCAGAGGTGATTCAAGCACAGGCGTGGAGCCAGAAAGCTTTAGTTCAAATCCTGGGTCAGCCTCTTACCAGCTATGTGAACTTTGGCAGTTACTTTACCTTTCTGTGTCTGTTTCTTCATCTCTAAAATGGAGATAATAGGTCGGGCACGGTGGCTCACCCCTGTAATCCAAGCACTTTGGGAGGCCAAAGCAGGCGGATCACTTGAGGTCACGAGTTGGAGACCAGCCTGGCCAAAAGAGTGAAACCCCATCTCTACTAAAAATACAAAACTTAGTCGGGTGTGGTGGCGGGCACCTGTAATTCCAGCTACTCTGGAGGCCTAGGCAGGAGAATCGCTTGAATTCAGGAGGAGCTTGCAGTGAGCCAAGATCACGCCACTGCACTCCAGCCTGGGTGACAGAGCAAGACTCCGTCTCAAAAAATATAAAATTAAAAAAATAAAATGGAGATAATAATAGCATCCACCGGGTGGATTTTTTCTGCCGATTAAATGAGTTGATAGATGTCAAGTGCTTGGGACACTGCCTGGAGGAAGCTTACCCTCCTCCCTCCCATATGCTGCTAGGGAGTCCCGACCACATGCCCTGGGTGTCACCTGTCAACTTTACAGCTAGAGGGGCTCTCAGCCTCTCACCAATGACCATCTGATCACTCCTTCGCCTTGCAGCACCAGCTCACACATGCGGCTTCATGCCAGTCCTGAGGCACCCAGACAGGGGCCCAGTCCCTTTTCCTGGCCACAGGGAGCCTCTCCATCCACCTTCTTGCAGTCTCAGAGCTACACAGTCAAAATGTCCAGCCCAGTCACCCTGAAGAGTGTGAAAGTGATTGTCTGCAGGAAGCTTTCTCTTAAAAATATTTTTAGCCAGTCACAGTGGCTCACGCCTGTAATCCCAGCACTTTGGGAGGCCAAGGCGGGTGGATCACTTGAGGTCAGGAGTTCGAGGTCAGCCTGGCCACCATGGCCGAACCCCATCTCTTCTAAAAATACAAAAATTAGCCAGGTGTAGTGGCGTACACCTGTAATCCCAGCTACTTGGGAGGCTGAGGCATGAGGATCACCTGAATCCAGGAGGCAGAGGTTGCAGTGAGCTGAGATCATGCCACTGCACTCCAGTGTGGGTGATAAGAGTAAGACTGTCTCAAAAAATAAAATAAAAAATATTTTTAGAGATGGGGTCTCGCTCTTTTGCCCAGGCTGGAATTCAGTGGCGCAATCATAGTTCACTGCAGCCTTTAACTCCTGGGCTCAAGCAATCCTCCCACCTCAGCCTCTGAGTAGCTGGGATAGCAAGTGTGAGCCAGTGCATCCAACTCCTGCGGGAAGCTTTGAAAAGAGCAACTCCTCTCCTCCTGCTGTTCTGGAACCTGTGGGATGCTCGAGTGTCCCCTAGGCCTGCTCTGTGGCCTACCACGGCCACTGTCTTACCTGCCTGCACAGTGAACCACTGTGGTCCAAGGAGTCCAGCCCTTCCCATGCCCAGCCACTGGTAAGGCTGCCTGCCCTCAGGCACCAGGGCATCCCAAGCATACTCCAAGGCCTGGCCCAGGCGAGGCTGGAACCTGAACACGCCCTCCTGAATGCTCAGGGCACTGAGGAGGCTCACAGGCCGCAGGCTACAGGCCCTGGGCCCTGCCTGGCAGGCTTCTTGGGGCAGGGTTACAAGACCCACCAGAACAGCACCCCCCTCAGGCAGCAGTCTGTCTTCGGGGATGTGGAAGCTTCAGGATTTCACTGAGATGATGGGTGTGTAGCACTCTCCTCTTGGGGACTGTGGGGGTCCTTCCTGGACCATGCCTCCCAAAAGGGGTCAGCTCTCCTTCATCAGAAACAGAACTGCCAGTCAGCCCCTCAAATCCAAGGTGCCTAAGACCCCTCCCCACCCATGGAGCCTCTGCTAAAGTATCTCAGTCAGGCAGAGGCTCCTTTGAGGGGCAGCCAGGCCTCCAGCCTGGGAGCTTAGGACCCAGGACACCAACTTGACCCATCTACCCACTTGCTTAGTGAACCTAGGCAGTCCAGTCCCCTCTCTGGGCCTCAGTTTCCCTATCTATTAGGTGTTGAGCTAGGTGGTGCCCAAGGCCTCCTGAGCTATCACAGGCTCTGATTCCTAAAAGTCACCATCCCTGCTTAAAAGCCTGCAGTGGCTCCCTAGTGCCCTGGGAGTCAACTCCCACTCCTTCATCCGGCAGACAAGGCCTCCGCCAAGGTCACCAGGGCCCCTGTCCACTCAACCCCTGGGAGGGTCATCTGTAGCCTCTGGTCCTGCCTATGCCTGGGTCATTCCCAGGCAGCCTGGGATGGGGTAGAAGGTCCCTTATGCCCACCCAGCCCCTCAATGACCTCAGCACAGCTTTCCTCTCATTGCTTTTATTGATTCCCAAGGGCAACCCTGCTCCCACAGGCAGGCCAAGTGGGCTCACATCTTATAGCCTCCAAAGATGGGGTCGTTCCCATACTCAGGGGAGGCCAGGGAGGCCTTGAGCTTAGGCCGGGCGCTGAGGTGTGCCACGTAGGCTGAGAGCAGAAGGAGGGCATCCAGATAGCCAGGCACCAGTGTCACTGGTAGAGGGTTGTGACTGCAAGTTGTCCAGGTTCATGGTGTTTTGAACCAAGAATTGGTTCAAAACACCTAGCAAAGCAAAGAAAGAATGAAGCAACAAAAGAACGAAAGCAGTTGTTTTGGTTTTTTTTGAGACGGAATCTTGCTCTGCCACCCAGGCTGGAGTGCAGTGGTGTGATCTCTGCTTACTGCAACCTCTGCCTCCCAAGTTCAAGCGATTCTTGTGCTTCAGCCACCCGAGTAGCTGGGATCATAGGTGTGCACCACCACACTCAGCTAATTTTTTTTTTTTTTTTTGTATTTTTAGTAGAGACAGGGTTTCACCATGTTGGCCAGGCTGGTCTCGAACTCCTGACCTCAGGTGATCCACCCACCTCGGTCTCTCAGATTGCTGGGATTACAGGTGTGAGCCACCACACCTGGCCTAAAAGCAGGGATTTATTGAAAACAAAAGTACACTCCACAGTGTGGGAGTGGGCCCAGCAGCAGCTCAAGGGCCTGGATACAGAATCTTCTTGGGTCCAAATATCCCCTAGAAGTTTCCCATTGGTCACTTCATGCCCACCTCATGCAAATGAAGTGGCAGCCAACAATCTGATTGGTTGCAGAAAGCAGCCAATCAGAGGCTGAAGTGAACTTACAAAGGTCACACTCCTGTGCCAACATCTGATTGAATGAGATGTTTGCTAGGGTGAAGTTATAAAGTTATACTTCTATGCAAACGAAGACTCCACCCGCAATCAGTCTGATTGTTTGTGGACAGCAACCATTCATAGGCTGGAGTGAAGTTACCAAGTTGCAAAGGAAGACTCCACCCACAACCAGTCTGATTTGTTGAGGACAGCCAATTTCCCATCTGCTGTGCAGAAAAGGTCAAATGGAGTAGCCTCTGGTCCTTTTGTTACTTAGGTGTGGAAAGTTAGGGTTTTCCTTTCAATTTAGTTCTAGAAAGTTGGTGTGAAACAGCCTTAGGTTCCCTGCCTCCACACCCTATTCTCCTGCCTCACCAGGACCTAGTGGGCCAGCAGCAAGTCCAGCAGGTTGTGGTCGGTGAAGGAGATCTGCAGGGCAGGGGGTGTGAGGGAGCTTGAGCTGGGTCAGGAGAGAGCAGCTTCAGGACCCAGAACCCTGGCTGCCTCTGCTGCAGTGAACTGGCCCACTCTGGGCCTCAGTTTGCCCTTCTAAGAAATGGACCTACAATGATCTGGGAGAGGCTGGAGCCAGCACTCACCTGGTCGCCCACGATGAAGGCCTGTCATCCCTGGTTCTGGGTTGGAGGGTCTCAAAAGGCTTCAGGTGCCTGGCAGCTCCCGAACACACTGGGCTTTGCCCTCCTCCTGTGAACAGGAGTGATTCCAGTTGGAGGTGTGCGGTGAGACTGACCAGGGTGACCTCCTGTCCCTGACCACACTGTCCCAGAGCACCAGCCCACACCCAGGCTCACTCAGAGCCCTGGTGGATAAGGCGGCTGCAGCGCCTGCCCACGGTGGTCCTCACCCCGTCATTCACTGTGTCCACCAGTGCCGTCTCCCACTGGTCTTTGCTGTAGAGACCTAGTCAGCAGCCAGGCAGTGGGCTCAGATTCTGTTCTCTCCCCGCAAAGCCCACAGGCGTCAGACCTGGGCCTCCGGGACCTCTCTCTGACCCCCGCTTTGGTGGGCCTTCTCTCCCAGCCTCTGCTACTCCCACCTCCACAAGGTGAGTAGGCCGTAGGCCCACGCCTGTCTTTGGGGCCACACCCTGGCTCCCTGGCACTGAGGAATTCCCTGCCCAAAATGTGCCAAGCCCACTCCCCCAGATCTGTCTCCCGGAAGAGAGGACCAAGCCACTGCTCTGTGTCTTCCTAGGCCCGAGTCTGACTTTTTGTGGGGACCAGAAGAGAACTTGGACGTGAGGGCAGAAAGAGGTGGCAGACCCCAGTGGGGGTGTTCTCTCCATTCTCTCTCCTGGGTCCTGCAGAAGTTGGGATGGGCCTGCGCCTTGGCTGCTCCCCCTATTCCTCTGCACCACCATCCCTGGTTGCCATGCCCTCCTGGGACCCCAGACTTTCCTGGATCCTCGACCTGGCCGAAGGGGAGATAGCATCTCCCTGAGCCAGGCTCCTGCCACCCTTGAGTGGGGGCTTTCTAGATTTAGGTACGGCCAGAGTGGGAAGAAATGGACAGGAAGGTCTTTTTGGAAGCTCCTGGCCCCACCCAAAGTGGCCTCTGGCCTGCACCCAAACTGCTGTGAGCTGTTGTCTAGGAGATGGCTGCAGCGACTCCACCTGGTGCTGCCTGGTTGGGGGCTAGCCCAGCCACACAGCCCCTGCCCTGCTCATGTGCACCCACAGCCCCAGCCCCACAGCCCAGAGCCTTTTGGAACGCAGGCCCTGCACCTTCCTGCCCCTCAGCTGGGCAGAACTTTGGTGGCTGCAGGTGCAGCAGCTCAGGCCCCAGGCACCTGTCAGGTACCTTTCTGGACTGGGCCACCCCAGGCCTCAGGACTCACCAAAGGTGCAGCCAAGGTGACCCAGGATAGCATTGGACTGGTACAGGGTGAGGTATCCATCCTTGTACTTGGGGAGGTGACCAGCTCACTGCACACCCTCAACTGGGACCACTCCCGTTCACAGGAGGAGGGCAAAGCCCAGCTGGGGGTGGCACGGCTCCATGAGGGGCATTGAGTTCAGTTGCCCGCCACTCTAGTCCTGACCCCTAAGACCCAGCCCCTTCTTGGCATGGCCACTCACACAGGAGGCCTCGAGTGGGCCCTGCAGCCTCATCTCCTTGGTCACCACCTCCTCCTTCCAGCTCTGGCCCTGAACTGCCAGCAGCAGGACATGGCCTCGGGGTGCCCGGGGGCAGGGGGAGTGGACAGGACAGGAATGTGGGGACAGAGAGAGACCCATCCTCACAGCAACCTGGGACGGGGCGAGGAGGGTAGGGGACAGGACACGGAGACAGGACAGAAACCCTAGCTTGGGTGCCTCTTAGAGAGGGAACCATGGCCCCAGCAGTGCCTTGGAGAGGGGAACGGTGGAGAACTCAGCCCCACGGAGGGACGGAATGCAGCTGCCTCCGGAAGTTGGGGTGGGCTGTGCCTTGGCAGCTCACAGGGTTCCTTTACACTCTTCCCTGGTTGCCACACCCTCCTGGGACCCTGGGCTTTCCTAGAACCCCCAGGCTCGATAAAGAGGAGGCATTATTTCCCTGGGCCAGTTTCCTGCCACCTTTGAAACATGACTTCGTGGGGCTGAAGACACCGGAAAGGCAGGTCCAGGCCCCACCCCCACAATTCCGGCCCCGCCCTTTCAGCCCTGGCCCCGCCCCCTCCTGCCCTGGCACTGGCCCAGGGAGCCGGCTTAGCCGGCTGGCGGCGTGTACCCTTCGTCCTCCTGAAGGAGCTGGGCCTGTACCTTGGGTCCGGAAGTAGACGATGGTGTAGGGCGACACTAGGAGAGACAGACAGGAGGATGAAGGCCGTGACAGAACTTCGCTGGAGCTAAGGAGCCCAGGGCTCAGACCCCAGAGAGGGGGTTAGGCTGATGACTCAGCCTGGGCCCCGCCCCCTACCCGGTACAGACCCTACTCACTCGCAGGCAGTGAAGTGGAGGCCCAGCAGGAAGTGGGGAGGCGCCCAGAGGCCTCCTACTCACTGTTCTGTCCCGCCCCAACAGCCCTCCCGGACCCACCCCAGGAATGTGCCAAGTCAGGGAGCAGGTCAGGGCAAGGAGGCGTCAGGCGTGATGAGGGCAGGGCCGGGCAAGGGCCACCTGCCCATCTGCATGGATGTACCCTGCCTGCAGGGCAGTACCTTTGCAAGAGGCACCCACACCTAACTAACATCACACATTGACACACCCCCATGCCCAATCCCAAACCACACAGAGGGCCAGGACTGAGGACTTCGCGCATTCCTGGGTCCCCAGCACCAGCGCATCGTAGGTGCCAAAAGTGCTTATTGCATGGATGAATGCAGTTCCAATAAATAGACGTACCCATTTACACATCCTCTCACTCTGATGATAATAACAAAAAACTCTTAGGGCCTGAATAATAGGTTGAGGGCTTTACATGTAGTACAACCCTAAGGCTCATTTTTATTTTTATTTTATTTTATTTTATTTTGGCCGGGCGCGGTGGCTCATGCCTGTAATCCCAGCACTTTTGGAGGCCGAGCCAGGCGGATCACGAGGTCAGGAGATTGAGACCATCCTGGCTAACACGGTGAAACCTCGTCTCTACTAAAAATACAAAAATATTAGCGAGGCGTGGTGGCAGGCGCCTGTAGTCCCAGCTACTCGGGAGGCTGAGGCAGGAGAATGGCGTGAACCCAGGAGGCGGAGCTTGCAGTGAGCCGAGATGGCGCCACTGCACTCAAGCCTGGGCGACAGAGTGAGACTCCGTCTCAAAAAAAAAAAAAAACAAAGAAAGAACAAACAGAGAAAGAGTGCTACTTATCTTTCTCCTCTCCTGCCTAAAGACAGGATGTAAATTCTCCTTTATTAGAGACAACTCTAGACTCTCAGCTCCAAGGATGTGTTACCAGAGAAAAACTGGAGTTCTTTCACCTGGCGAGTAACAAACGACTTCAAGAACGCAGGTTTAGGCTGGGCGTAGTGGCTCACGCCTGTAATCCCAGCACTTTGGGAGGCCGAGATGGGCGGATCACAAGGTCAGGAGATCGAGACCATCCTGGCTAACACGGTGAAACCTCGTCTCTACTAAAAATACAAAAATATTAGCTGGGCGTGGTGGCGGGCGCCTGTAGTCCCAGCTACTCGGGAGGCTGAGGCAGGAGAATGGCGTGAACCCAGGAGGCAGAGCTTGCAGTGAGCCGAGATCGCACCACCATACTCCAGCCTGGGTGACAGAGCGAGACTCCATCTCCAAAAAAAAAAAAAGAACACAGGTTTAGATGAACAAGGGTTTTATTACTTGGTATAAGTAAGGAGAACACTGAGAGCATTCTAGAAAGATGCATCTCCCCACAGGAAAGTGACAGGAGGGTTTTATGGGGTGATGGAGAGAGGAGAGGGGGCATGATGGCATCAGAGGAGAAGTCCCAGTTGTGCAGACGCAGTGAGTCATTATTCCAGTGTTCCCAGAAAAAGCGGTCCAGATCCAGATCCCAAGAGAGGGTTCTTGGACCTTGCACAGGGAGGAATTCAAGACGAGTCACAGG
Source organism: Nomascus leucogenys (assembly GCF_006542625.1). NCBI lineage: Eukaryota > Metazoa > Chordata > Mammalia > Primates > Hylobatidae > Nomascus > Nomascus leucogenys. The sequence goes on along the minus strand of NC_044384.1, from coordinate 87,129,877 downwards.
TGCAGTGAGAAGAGAGAGCTTATTGAAAGCCACTCCATTACAGAGTAGGGCGTCCTCAGAAAGCGAGAGGAAGGATGCACCATATTTGTTTTAAGTTCTTCTTATATAGGATTCTTATCTGTGCAAAGGCTAAACTAAGCTGTGCCTATGTGTGGGTGGGCTGACAGCATGACAAAATTTATTATTTTATTGATTTAAAGAAAACTATCCTTGACATTTTAGTGTGTGAGTGCATCAAAGCATAACTGTAATTATCTTGAAAGCATATGTTGTTACGGGTTTTGGGATGTCTGGACTTTCTGTGGCTGCAGGAATGTGTCCTTGCAGGCAGTACCAAGCCAATTCCTTAGCTGTAAGCATCTTAGAACCGTGGGTCGTGACTAGTGTGGAAAGTGACTTGCTAGGATTTTTTTGTTTTGTTTTGTTTTGTTTGTTTGTTTTTTGTTTGTTTGGTTGGTTTTTTTTAGATGGAGTCTTGCTCTGTCGCCCAGGCTGGAGTGCAGTGGCGCAATCTCAGCTCACTGCAAGCTCCACCTCCTGGGTTCACGCCATTCTCCTGCCTCAGCCTCCTGAGTAGCTGGGACTACAGGCACCCACCACCACACCTGGCTAATTTTGTTTTTGTGTTTTTAGTAGAGACGGGGTTTCACCGTGTTAGCCAGGATGATCTCAATCTCCTGACCTTGTGATCCGCCCACCTCGGCCTCCCAAAGTGCTGGGATTACAGGCGTGAGCCACCATGCCTGGCCATTTTTACATTTTTGAAGGTTTCTTTTAATTCCCCTTGACCAAGAGAGGGGTCCATTCTGTTGAGGGGTTTAGGGTTTTATTTATTTCTTTAGTGTATATATCCCCTTTTTTGTCAAGGTATGCCAGAGGCAGTATCAATGGCCAAGCTTTTATTATTTATTATTTATTTATTTTTAAGACAGAGTCTTGCTCCATCATCAAGGTTGGAGTGCAATGGTGGGATCTTGGCTCACTGCAACCTCCACCTCCTGGGTTCAAGCAATTCTCCTGCCTCAGCCTTCCTAGTAGCTGGGATTACAGGTGCACGCCACCATGTCTGGCTAATTTTTATATTTTTAGTATGGACATGGTTTCACCATGTTGGCCAGGCTGATCTTGAACTCCTGACCTCAGGTGATCTGCCTGCCTCGGCCTCCCAAAGTGCTGGGATTACAGGTGTGAGCTACCACACCCGGCCTGGCCAAGCTTTTATTTTGTCCCATATTGATGCCAGGGTGGTGTGCTACCTGTCCTGGGTCCATTATGTCCCTTGGTGGGACTTCTATGGCCAAGGGACTTAGAATCAAAAGTTGTATAGTCAATTAAACATTCTAGGTCAGGTAGGAATGGAGGTAGGCAGGCATTCATCAGCTTTAGGACCCCCTTTAAGCAACATAAGAGCCAAAACTCAAAAGCCAAAATGCAAGGTTATAAAATTAACTTATCTATAAATTCTATGCATTGAGCCATTGTAATCTTGGCTTGTAGCAATTAGTTATACAAAACACAAGCGTTTTATTAGCTGCTTAGGCATCTGTGTGCCCATCTTTACAGGCGGTGCACAACTGTAATCCCAGCTACTTGGGAGGCTGAGGCAGGAGAATCACTTGAACACAGGAGGCAGAGGTTGCAGTGAGCCGAGATTGTGCCATTGCACTCCAGCCTGGGCAACAAAAGTGAAACTCCATCCCCAGGAGGAAAAAAAAAAGAAAAAAAACAGGTTTAATCTTGGACAGGTGTACCCAGCTAGTGATTCCCTGAAGTTTAATCTTTGATTAACTTCAGTGAGCCAAGAACTAGTTCCTGATTAGCTTCATGTTGCAGTGAGACGAGATTATGCCATTGCACTCCAGGCTGGGCAACAAAAGCAAAACTCCAGAAAAACAAACAAACAACAAAAAAATCAAGTTTAATCTCGGACAGGTATACCCGGCTGGTGATTCCCTGAAGGTTCCATCTTTGATTTGGAGGGTCTGAACTAATTTTATCCCTCAAAATCAGCTCTTACAATCTCATATGATAGTCTCTGAGCCTGGAGGGATTGAAATCATTTCAAATTCTGGAGGTAAAACAAAATATAAGAAATTAACAACATTTTAAACAAAAGGTCATAAGCCATAGCTGGTTTTTTTTTGTTTTTTAATGAGATGGGGGGGTCTCACAATATTGACCATGCTGGTCTCGAACTCCTGGCCTCAAGTGATCTTCCCATCTCGGCCTGCCAAAGTGCTGGGATTACAGGCATGAGCCACCACACCCAGCCAGCCCTGCCTAGTTTTGAGCAGGGCAGGATAGGAAGTTCCCAAGTAGCCAAACATTTAAATTATTTAGCATCAAGGCATAGAATAAATTAGATTATTTCAGATAGAGGAAAAGTTATTAAATGGATCTTAATGTTTTTGAATACAGGCCTGTTCCTATGTCTCATGAGAAGAGTTTACTTTGTCACTTTTGCCCAGTTCTAAAGACAAGGCTTTGGTTAACTTGAGTTTGGCATCAGATACTGGCAGGAGTTGATGCCTTTTTTTTTTAGATGAGATGTGGATACCCAGAAGTCAAAGCCCTGTAATTTAACAGTACAAGGATTAGTTAATAGCACCTGATGAGGACCTTTTCCAAGGGGCTGAAGGTGGTGATACTGGTCTTCATTGTCTAATTAGAAGGTGTAAAAAAAATTCTACAACCTTGCAGCAATTAACTTTTATAGCTTTAGTAAGCCCCAGCAATAAAACTAAGTTAGAGACTTAACAGGATTTTGATTTTGAGGATGTTTGTTAAAGATGTTAAAAGGTTAAAACATTTGATCAAAACAGAAGCACAGGTCATTGCAAAATAGTTACTCATTTAACCAAAGTGGTAATTAAAAACCATGTAACTGGCTGGGTGTGGTGGCTCATGCCTGTAATCCCAGCACTTTGGGAGGCCAAGGTGGGCAGATCACCTGAGATCAGGAGTTTGAGACCAGCCTGACCAACATGGAGAAACCCTGTCTCTACTAAAAATACAAAAAATTAACCAGGCATGGTGGTGCATGCCTGTAATCCCAGCTACTTGGGTGGCTGAGGCAGGAGAATTGCTTGAACCTGGGAGGCGGAGGTCGTAGTGAGCCGAGATCACGCCCTTGCACTCCAGCCTGGGCAACAAGAGCAAAACTCTGTCTTAAAAAAAAAAACAAAAAACAAAACAAAACAAAAAAAACACGATGTAACCACTCCATTACAGAGTGGATAAAACCTAAAACCTTTTAAATCTCGGGGTTTTTTCCAGGAGGCGGAGGTTGCAGTGAGCCAAGATGGCGCTGTTGCACTCCAGCCTGGGCTACACAGTGAGACTCCATCTTAAAAAAAAAAAAAAAAAATCTTGGGGTTTTTTTAGCAATCCAAAACCTAATAAAGACAGCATAGCAATTATAAAATCTTGTTTCTTTTTTTTTTTTTTGAGATGGAGTCTCACTCTGTTACCCAGGCTGGAGTGCAGTGGTGCGATCTCAGCTCACTGCAACTTCTGCCTCCCAGGTTCAAGTGATTCTTCTGCCTCAGCCTCCCAAGTAGCTGGGACTACAGGTATGCACCACAACGCCCAACTAATTTTTTGTATTTTTAGTAGAGACAGGGTTTCACCATATTGGCCAGGCTGGCCTCAAACTCCTGACCTCGTGATCCACCCATCTCAGCTTCCCAAAGTGCTGGGTTACAGGTGTGAGCCACTGTGCCCAGCCAAAATCTTGTTTCTTAAGCCAGCTACAAAAAAGCAAAGAAAACCCTTCTGCAGTGACTGCTTCTCCTTCTGAGAAGCCCATTTACATAACTTGGAATTCAAACTCAATGAAAAAAGTTTGAATTTAATCGAACACAGGAAGAGTGTGTTCAAAGCTATGTGTATAGCAGGGGAATACCTGACTCTTAGAAACAGTGTGAGAAGTTTTCTGATTACATTAGAAACTTGGACATATCAAGAAAAGCCAAGAGTACAGAATCAAGTTATCCTTCTCAAGGAGAGAAAAACGAGACATAGCAAAAGTTGAACTTCTGAGATATGATTCTGAGAAGTTTTCAAAAGAAATAGATTATAAAATACAAGTAAAATATCTTGCAATTTTATCAAGAGCTAAGCAATAGTTTTTTTAAAAAAAGCCTTGTTGTAACGTAGGGGACCAATCTTAGAAGGACTATTATAAATGATTTCCTTTTAATTATAATCAACTTAGTTACATCCAAAATCACTTTAATAAATTCCCCTTCACATAGCTTTTCACGACTTACACAGACCATCTACAACATGCTTGGACTTTCTGCCTTGTCCTAAACCTCCTAAATAATCAGTCATTTTACTTTAGGACAAAAATTTACCACACAAGATCCTTTTTCATACAAAATTATTCTCTTTTCTTTATAACCTTCCTTATGAAAAATATGTCTGCATGTCCATAACTTTCTTCACACCTCTCTCTCCCCTACTTACTGTTCCTTTCTACCTTGTTTAACAAGTAATTTTCAAGGCCATAATTGACTTTTAGATAACTTCTGAATTGGACAAAATTACTCTTTTTCTCAATAAGACTAGTTCCTGGGAGGCTTTTGCCCTCCAATGCCACTCAGAGATATGCCAAATTAAACAACCCAAAGAACGAAAATCATCAAGACCAGAAGGGAAATGCTAGGTGTAAGCTTCAGGGCATGGAAGTGCAGGGCAACATGTGTCACTAGTGAGGCACAGACAGCAAACATGTGGCCAAAAAAGGGGACAAGGGGGATGGAGAATCAGTAGGTGCTGGCGCACATCCCTCTGAGCCTCAGTTTATCTGACAGGGTGACATGGCAGCCCTGGACCCATAAAGGCCAAAAAGCCCCCCACAACAGGCTGGCGCCCAAGCCAGAGGACCCCACAACTCCCAACTCCCTGGCAGGCATGGCCCACAGGATCCAACAGCTCTGAGTGGGGGCCTGTAACCCCCAGTGCCCAGGGAATATAAAGGAACATGAGCATCCCTATGTCCCCTGGGGCTCAGCAGGCTGAGCATGAAAAAAGACAACAAGGGAAAGGGAAGGGACAACAAAGACACTCACCCATCCATGACTCCGAGAGCTTAGGAAGCAAGAAACCCTGAACTGTTTGTCATATGTTAGCATTTTACAGAGAAAACCATTCCACAACTGTGAAACATATTTTCCCATATCATACACTTTTCTTAACTGAGAATGACCCAGACATCTGACAAGCCATCCAAAGAAAGCTGTGGACCAACGTTTTGGGTAAAGAAGACTTCATGGAAGTTTGTTTTTTAAAAAGCCCTTTTCACCTTTTTTTTCTTCAGATTCAAAGGCATTTCTCATGTTTACATTTTAGCCAGAACAAAATCTTCACGTAACCTTGAATAGCAAGTTTTATCTCAACACCAGTAGCCTAATAATAGCAGATTCAAAGCAAGCAGAAAATAAAAGAGAGAAACAGCTTCGGAAGTGGTAATCAGAAGTGAGGGAACCTGTGGGCCAGCCATACAGGGCTGCCATAAGGCCTCAGTAAAGTAAAGGCGACAAGTTGGGAAATGACAAGAACCGTAGCTTTCCCACACCCAGCAAAGGGGACAAGGTAGATTAGTTCACGGCACACACTGGCAAATGTCTTGCAGGGCTCCTTCTATTTTTATTATGCCCCAGGGACTCTAACCCCTTAGGCAGGGACTCCCACCCCATGGGCCAGGACTCTAACCCAAATATTAGCCTTGCCTAATATGACACAAAGACTGATCCCACTTTCCAGAGGTGGGCAATTAGTGCTGCACAGACCGAATTCCCTTGGCATAGGGTCTTGTCTGTTCTCACACTGCTAATAAAGACATACCTGAGACTGGGTAATTAATAAAGGAAAGAGGTTTAATTGACTCAGAGTTCTGCATGGCTGGGGAGGCCTCAGGAAACCTACAATCATGGCGGAAGGGGAGGCAAATACGTCCTTCTTCATGTGGCGGCAGCAAGGAGAAGTGCCAAGAAAAAAGGGGAAAAGTCCCTTATAAAACCATCAGACTCGCAAGAACTCACTCAGTATCATGAGAACAATATGAAGATAACTGCCCCCATGATTCAATTACCTCCCACCAGGAACCTCCCATGACACATGGGGATTATGGGAACTACAATTCAAGATGAGATTTGGGTGGGGACACAGCCAAACCATATCAGTCCCTTAGTGGTGGTCACCAGAAGATGCTACCAGAAAAAGAGGTCCCGATCCAGATCCCAAGAGAGGGTTCTTGGATCTCACACAGGAAGGTATTCAAGATGAGTCAAAGAGTGCAGTGAGAAGAGAGAGTTTATTGAAAGCTAATCCATTACAGGGTAGGGTGTCCTCAGAAAGCAACAGGAAGAGTGAACCATCTTTGTTTTAAGACGCGTGTGTATGTGTATATATATATATATATACACACTATATACCATATATATATACAATATACTATATACACACACACACACACACACACACACACACACACACACACATACATAGGTCTTGTCTATGCAAAGACTAAACTAAGCTGTCCCTACATGTAGATGGGCTGACAGAATGACAAAAATTATTATTTTATTGATTTAAATAAAACTATCCTTGACATTTTATTAAAGTGTTATTTTATCAAAGCACATTTATCCCAAAGTGCTGGGATTACAGGTGTGAGCCACTGTGCTCAGCCAATGTCTTGATAGTCTTGATTTCACTTTGGGAAGCCAAGGCAGGAGTATTGCTTGAGCCCAGGAGTTGGAGACCAGCCTGGGCAACACAGTGAGACCCCGTCTGTATTTAAAAACAAAAACGGCCAGTGTGGTCGCTCATGCCTGTAATCCTAGCACTTTGGGAGGCTGAGGCAGGCAGATCACTTCAGGTCAAGAGTTCAAGACCAGCCTTGCCATGGTGAAACCCCATCTCTACTAAAAATACAAAAATTAGTCAGGCGTGGTGGTGGGCACCTGTAATCCCAGCTACTTGGGAGGCTGAGGCAGAAGAATCTCTTGAACCTGAGAGTC